>NW_017732070.1:476503-555716 GCF_001890085.2 Hipposideros armiger
CTTAGGTGTAAAGATAGTCTGTTGATATGAGTTTGTTTTTGTTTCTTTACATAGGCCTGCATTGCTATGAATTTTCCTCTTAGGACTGCCTTCACTGCATCCCATGGATTTTGAGTTGTGTTTTCATTGTCGTTTGTCTTGAGATAGCTTTTGATTTCTTCCTTAATCTCAGTTTTGACCCACTCACTTTTTAGTAGCATGTTATTCAGCCTCCATGTATTTGTGTGCTTTCCAGGTTTCTTTTTATAATTGATTTCTAATTTTACAGCATTGTGGTCAGAGAAGATACTTGATATGCTTTCAATCTTCTTAAATTTATTGAGACTGGTTTTGTGTCCTATCATGTGGTCTATCTTGGAAAATGTTCCATGTGCACTTGAGAAGAATGTATATTCTGTTGCTTTAGGGTGAAATGCTCTAAAAATATCAATTAAATCCAGCTGGTCTAAAGTATCATTTAAGGCCACTGTTTCTGAGTTGATTTTCTGTCTGGAGGATCTGTCCATTGGTGACAACGGGGTGTTGAAATCCCCTACTACAACAGTATTGTTGTTGATCTCTGTGTTTATGTCTGTCAAAATCTGTTTCATATATTTAGGAGCTGCTATGTTGGGTGCATAGATGTTTACTAGGGTTATGTCCTCTTGTTGAATTGATCCTTTTATTATTATGTATTGTCCTTGTTTGTCTTTTATTGTAGTCTTCATTTTAAAGTCTATTTTGTCTGAAATAAGTATTGCTACTCCAGCTTTTTTCTCATTTCCAGTTGCATGAAATATCTTATTCCATCCCTTTACTTTCAGTCTCTGTGTGTCTTTTCATCTGAGATGAGTCTCCTGTAAACAGCATATGCATGGGGCATGTTTTCTTATCCACTCAGCCACTCTACGTCTTTTGACTGGAGCATTTAATGCATTCACATTTAAAGTGATTATTGATAGGTGCATATTTATTGCCATTTTGTTATTTCTATTTCTGATCTTCCTGGGTTAGTTTGTTTTACCCTTTCTTCTGTTTAAAAAAGCACTTTTAGCATTTCCTGCAATGCTGGCTTGGTGGTAATGAATTCCTTAAGTTTATTCTTTTCTGAGAAACTCTTTATTGCTCCTTCAATTTTAAGTGATAGCCATGCTGGGTAGAGCAATCTTGGTTGTAGGCCTTTATTTTGCATCACTTTGAAGATTTCCTGCCACTGCCTTCTGGCCTGCAGAGTTTGTGTGGAAAATTCAGTTGTTAGTCTTTTAGGAGTTCCTTTGTATGTAACCTGCTGTCTTTCTCTTGCTTCTTTTAGGATCCTGTCTTTGTCTTTAAGCTTTGCCATTTTAACTATGATGTGTCTTGGTTGGACCTGTTTGGGTTCAACTTGTTTGGAACTCTGCACTTCCTGGGCTTGTATGTCGATTTCCTTCACCAGGGTAGGGAAGTTCTCAGTCATTATTGCTTCAAATACATTCTCGATCCCTTGCTTCTTCTCTTCTCCTTCTGGTATTCCTATGATGCGAATGTTGTTGTGCTTGATGTTGTCCCACAAGTCTCTTAAACTATTTTCATTGTTTTTTATTCTTTTTTCTTTTTGTTTTTCCAAGTGGGTGATTTCTGCTATTTTGTCTTCTAAATCACTGATCTGATCCTCTGCTTCATCTAATCTACTGGTGATTCCTTCGAGTGTGTTCTTCATTTCAGTTATTGTATTCTTTAGTTCTACCTGGTTGTTTTTTATGATTTCTGTTTCCTTCTTTATGCCCTCCTTAAGTTACTGAAACATTCTTATCATCAGTGTTCTAAACTCTGTCTCTGAAATATTAGATTTAGATACCTCTGTTTCATTTAGTAGCATTTCTTGAGGTTTCTTCTGATCTTTTACTTGGGACATGTTTCTTTATTTCTTCATTCTGGCTGTTGCTCTGATTGCTTCGATGTATTAGATCACCTAGAAAGAAAAAAGAAAAAAGAGAGAGAGAAAAAAAAGGAGGGGCTCTTTGCCCGCTGTAATCTGCAGACCACTTGCTCAGCAATAGAAAGATTCTGGGCGACTCAGCACCAGCTGCTGCAGGGAAGGGCTCAGTGCATCATGCACCGACCTCCCTCTAGACTTGAAGTAATCTTCCCATAATTAGTTGCTGTGTTCTCTGGAACTGTGCCCACCACCAAAAATCCTCACAGGTTGTTGCGGGCTGTCTGTTGCAAAAACACCCCTCTGTGGCCTGCAGAGTTAGGAGCTAGGGACCAGGGGCTCAGGGTGCCCCTGCCAACACAGCTCTAGGTGGGTGGGGCAGGCCCCCAAGGCACCACAGGGTGTGGTACGTGGCCCCCACCAAGTCAGAGCAGCATGCATTCCTGCATCAGCAGCAAACCCACACAAACTCACCTGGAAAGCCCTGGCCGAATCATGCAGGCGCATAGCTTGTGGCCCTACACTCCCAGGAAAACTCCCTGTCTCAGCCTGTCCCAATCAGCCGCTCAAAGATCTGGCCGAGCAGTCCGACAGCCCATTGCCACCAAGACAACTCTGCACACACAGTGCGGAAATCAGGGACCTAAGATGAGTTGTGCACTTCTGGGTCTCAATAATCAGTCTGTTGTAGTCGGAGCACGCTTGCCGGGCATTTCCCTGGCTACGCAACACAAACAGTATGGAGGGTGGGGATCCAAGGCCGCATGCGCATGCACGCACGCATACACGCACTCCTGCGCCAATTCCAGCAGATCAATGCAGTCCCAGACCTGAGCCTCTGTGGGAGGGCCCAGACCTGAAAAAATTGCAGCCTCCTGCGCACTACTGGTGTGGAAGCTCCACACCAGGGGAACAATGGTTCCAAAAACCTCCTGCTCCCGTGCCAAAGGCGCGCAGTTCAGTCCTTCCCTGCAGGCTCCTGGGCTCCGCTCACACAGCTACTCCCTCCACCAGGAACCGGGTGAGTGCTCACCAGCGAGTGAGTTGGTTTGCCAGCTCCACTGTTTCTCCAGCCGCCCCCAGCCTCACCGAGCCGAGCAAAGAAAGTCCTCACTATTTTCTACTTCCAGCTATCATAGAACTCCTTTTCTCGGCAGCGTAACTCTGGTGTGGTGAGCGCGGTGTGGGGCTGGAGGGTCTCGCCCCCAACCGGAGAAGCCTCCCCACCACTGAGATGTCCCTCACGGGGTTCGCCCGCTCGTCTCTGCCCCTCCTACCGGACTTGACGTGGCCTCCTCTTTAAGTCCTTTATTTAGAGGTTCTGTTCATCTAGGATTCAGGGAACTTCCGAGGTTGAATATCTTATAAATTATTTGTAATTTTGTTGTGATCCTGGGAGGTAGTCGGCACAGTGGCTGTCTATTCCGCCATTTTACCGGAAGTCAGGACCCATTTTTAATCATATTCATAAATCCTAGTTAGTCAAGTGTGTATAAAGATTTCCTAAAGTGTGAAATGATGGATTTACAATCATATATATGTTTTATATAATTCTCATCAGGTGAGGTGAGGAATTTTAGATTAAGTAGTATTATTTTTCCTCATTTTTTGGAAGTCTAGAGAGTTTATATTTTAATTGTTTACAAAGTTTTGAATAGTCCAAACTGCCAAATTATTATGATGTAATATTAAGAGAAAGTTAAAAAAGCCAAAATTATTTATGACTCTGTAGGAACCAGTAGTGTACTGTGACACAAGCCAGAGTTTAGAATAAAATCTACATGGTGGGACTAATGACCTTCTCCATTTTGAATCAATGACATTTAGTTAATGACATTCTCCATTTTCATTTGCTCCATGGGAGGGCATCTTATATCCTTAAATGGTATACATATGTGGAAATAAATCAGAAGATAATGCTCTTTGAAAAATGAGTCATATTGGTAGCAAACACTGGTTGGGGTTTGCTTTAATGCTTACCAAATAAATGCCATTCTAAAGCTATATTGATAGTTATCTGGTGGTTATATCTGAGTACTCTTGCTAATTAGGAATTGAGTAAATATATAGTATCTATATTCTGCATACATCTATGAATGTATTTTATATGAGATCATATAAATGCTAAGGTTTCTTGGATGTCACAAGTGCTATGACTGTCCCATTTGGTCATTACAATTCCAGGAATATGTTGGAACAGCTCCTTGCTCCTCCGTGGTTAAGGAGAACACCTCTAAATTAAAGAAGCTGAAAGAAAAAAGGATGACAAGTGTATATTTATAAAATTTGTTATATTCACCATTTATGGGTCTTTCCATTTCTTCTTATGGCTTTGAGTAACCATCTCATGTCATTTTCTTATTTCAATACAGCTTTGTTTTTTCCCACCTCTTTTGTGCTGTTATTGTCAAATACATTGCATTTATACATGTTATAGGCCCAACAATACAACTATGTACAGTTAAGTGAATAAATGTACAATTAAACTGTCTTTTATAATTACCTACAGAATCACCTTTACTAGTACTTTGGGTTTTTTCATGTAGATTCAAATTGCTGTCTGATAATCTTGCTTTCAGTCTAAAGAATTTCCTTTTTTATAAGGTGGGTCTGCTAGCAACAGATTCTCTCAATTTGTGCTTACCTAGGAATGTTTTTTCCCTTTTTCTTCTGGTAATCCCATTATGCATATGTTGGTGTGCTTAATGATGTCCTACCTTTCTCTGAGACAGTTCATCTTTCCTTATTTGTTTTTTCCTTTTTTTATAGATTGTTTAATTTATATCATTCTATCTTCATGTTTGCTGATTCTTTCTTCTACCATTTCAAATCTGCTGAATCCCTCTAGTGAGTTATTCGTTTTTGGTTATTACACTTTTCAACTCCAGAATGTTCATTGTTTTTGTCCTTATAATTTCTACATCTGATATTCTATTTTTGGTGAGACATTGTTATCTTATGTCCTTTTAATTACTTAAGCATGGTTTCCTTTAGATCTTTGAATATATTTGTAATTGTTGCCTTGATGTCTTTGCTCGCTAACTCCAACCTTTGCATCCCTTTAAATACAATTTTTATTGCCTGCTTTTCCCCCCTTGAGTATGGGTTCCTGTTTCTTTGAATGTCTCAAAACTCCATGTATATACTAAGTCAACTCTGGACACTGATCCCTTGTACCCCAGGCTCGTTGCTGTTGTTTGCTTCCTTATTTGTTAGTGCCTTGGCTGGACTAGTTTGGAAAGATCTATTTCTCTTGAAATGTGCAGCCTCTGATGTCTCCTCAGAGGGCACAGATTTGGGAATGCACATAAGACTTCCTGACTATGAAGGATGGTTTTGGGTTTAGCCAGGTTGTCTTTGACTGTTCCTTTATTCCTTTAAGCTCCTGATCTTCATTTATTCATATCACACCCATCTGTAGCCTCTATTGATTGTAGTTGATGGCTTTATCATTTTTGACAACACACTAGGGCATTAACTGGCCAGGCTTTGAGGCTTGTTGTGACCCTCTCCTGGGAAGGACCTCTAACTTATGGAGCAGGAACTGGCTAGGGGATACTTGCTCCCCACCTTGGATCCTCCTCATGGACACAGGGCTCTGTTTGTGTGTTGGTAGAAAGAGGCAAGAGCTGGTGCTACTACCTGGCAATTGTCACTACCCAGTATGGATCTTCTGCAACTCAGTGCCTGGAAGGAAGGAACTGTTGATATTCACCAGCTGCCACATGGTCTCTATACTAGGAAGCGGGGGGAGATGGGAGCTTCCAGTTGCCTGCCAAGCTCACTGGGGCAGCTCAGAGCTGTGCAACAAGGGGGAATGCATTCTTTACCAGCTCCTCTGCCTGGTTGCCTGGTTCCATGCTAAATAGTGGGAGTTGATGTGGCAGAACAGGTAGCATAGAGCTGTGGAAAATGGGATCTACTGATGTTCACTGGCTGCTGAAACTACCAGAATAGTTTTTCTATTCCAGGGAGCTAGGAAGATGGGAACTGCCCCTTGGCAACTGAGCCTGCTGGTCGTGGTGAAACAATTCTCAAGGCAGAGTTGTTGTTGGATGGTAGAGTTCCTAGGTCAAATGCCACAAACTTGCACTGTTCTTATTGAATTAACATAGATTTTGTTGAATAAATCTTCTAAACTTGTTGCAAGTCCTTTGATCAATCTCCAGAGAATATGTATAATTATTTTTGTTAATTTTGACCTGCTTATCTCTCCAGGAGAGATATTTCACTTAGGTACTCACAACATTATTCCAGAAGTCCTGCCTCACCTCCCACAATTAAATCATATATAACCAGCTAGCAGAGCTAAAGCAAGAAAGAGAGGAAACACGTATACAATAGTTTAAAACCTTATTTTTAAGCATTTATTGCTTATTAAAGAATTTTCCAACTAATTAGTCAAGGCACAGGAAGGTAGGTTGGGAAATTATTATCTTTCCTGTTTTACAAATGGCAGAAGTGAAAGTATTGGGGGTATATGACTTGCCTAAGGATACACAGCTAGTAACCGGCCTAAAGAAAACTGAAACAAGATGTTCTTATTTGGACCAGTTTATTAAAGTGCTTAGATCACACTATTCACAAGATCATGACAGTGATATTTGACTTTGTTACAAGTAGCACACTTTCCACTGGTCACTCTATCTGAACTATAAATCTTCAGAAAATCAATTCTATTTGTATTGTCCTCATTTACTTGGGTACTTTATATGAGGTCAGACAATTAAGTTTGCAAACGCATCCTAGAAAAAGTGCTACATACCTCATTGCTGAATATCACTATAGTAACCTTTGAAGTACTCCCCCTGAGAAGCTATGCACTGATGTCAGAACCTAGTCCACCCTTTAAAGCAATATTGGAACTCTTTTTCTGGAGTGGCTTTCAGAGCTGTTATCATATTACACTTGATGTCCTGAATGTCATCAAAATGTCTTCCTTTCAATATTTCCTTTATCTTTGGGTAAAGAAAGAAGTCATTGGGGGCCAGATCAGGTGAGTGGGGAGGGTGTTCCAATACAGTTATTTGTTTACTGGCTAAAAACTCCCTCACATCCAGTGCTGTGTGAGCTGGTGCATTGTCATGATGCAGGAGCCATGAATTGTTGGTGAAAAGTTCAGGTCGTGTAACTTTTTCATGCAGCCTTTTCAGCACTTCCAAATAGTAAACTTGGTTAACTGTTTGTCCAGTTGGTACAAATTCATAATGAGTAATTCCTCTGATATCAAAAAAAGATTAGCAACATCGTTGCAACAAGTTTGCGAACTTAATTGTCAGACCTCGTATTTTCCATTTGGCAAAAGAAATTGAGGGGAAAATAATGCCCTCTTTATATAATTTTTTTTCCCTTGGGAAGAGGTAGATGGCTTTTCTGGTTGTCTTGGGAGTGTTGCCTTCTTTATAAGAAGCTGAATGCTCCAGGTGAGCCTGGATCTATACCTGCAATTTCCAGTATATGCTATAGCATCAGCCTTTACTATGGAGTGTGCTGGGGCCAACAAAGACAGAAGCCCAGTAAAGATCTGGATCTGGGTCCCAGAACTACCATTTTACTCCCAATAGTGAAAGACCTAAGAGTGTTTTTAATAGGCTGTTGTGACTAACATCAGCTAAAAGAAAGAACAAAAACAAAAGCAAAAACGATTTCCCACCACTGTAACAATTATTTGTTCTTTTGTGTATTATTGTGTATTCCTACACACATGTGAATAATTCTCACATTATTGAAATCTTATTTTTAAAAAAGTTTGTGTTTAACCATTTCTTTTAGATCTATAGGCTTTTCAGGCTACAGGTGGAGGTGTAAAGAAAATCCATTGCTCACTTTTTTTTTTTTAAATTTTATTGGGGAGTTGCAGGAGGGGAACAGCATTGGGGAATCAGGGAAGGGGAACACAGAAGTTGCTGTCCTTTGGTTCTTCAGTCTAGTTGTGGAGGACGTCGCTTCACTGGCCCATGTTGGTATTATTGTGCTCTTCCCAGGTGAGGCAGTTGCTCACCAGCCATGGGATGCCCACTCACGGTGGCTCTTGGCAGCTCATGAAAACTCATACCCGCTGCTGGCCAGCCCCACTGCAGCCTACACTGTCGCTGGTGACTCACGGCAGCCCAGCTCCAGGTGGAGCTGTTGTTCACCATCTTAGCTGTAGAGGGCGCAGTTTCACTGGCCCTCATGTAGGATCTGAACCGGGGCCCTGCTGCTCAGAGCTGGCGTCCCAAGCCAACTCCTAACCAATGCGCCACTTGGGCGGCCCCATTGCTCATCTTTTAAAAGAAGAAAACAATTTACTTTTTAAAGTGTAAATTAAAAAAAAAAAGATTCATTATGTATGTGGTAGAATTTTGGAGATGGAAGGAAAAGATCATCAATCTAATTATTTTGTTTTTATAGATGAGGAAACTGAGGCTCAGAGAGGTTACACAACTTGCCTAAAGAGAAAAGACAATGAATGACAACATTAGAAGATCTTTATGTTTCTGAATCCTAGGTATTTCCTTAGATTTTTAACAACATGGTTTATACTAACAAACATCATCAAGAAAAAGCTAAATAACTTTTTAATTTAATAATTTTCCCCCACATTTGGTGTGGAGTTCAGCAACTTTTGGGCTTTAAACATGTGCTCTTTGAAAACCTAACTTTACATTCAGTAAGAATATGAAGATGATTTCTCTTTCCTGGAAATTTTAGGTTGTCTGGGATACAAACGAAAGGGCTGCCAGGTCGCCCAAAGCACATGCAGAAACATGCCAAGTCAGGCTCCTGATTAGCCCAACTTCCCTGGTCTCTGTGGGCCTCATTAATTTGATGTGTTTTGCTTCCATGACAATAGAACACTTGCCTAGTCAATTACTTGCCCCTCCATTTCTCAGCTTGTCACAGGCACCCCTTCTCCTTTAGGGTCTGGAAATAACTGGGAAAGAAAAGCCTTGTTGAAAGGAGACACCTTTAGATTTGTTTTCCCCTTGCACCTAGTAAAAGGATGTAAATTTCCCTCGAAATAAGTAAAGGTGAATTTATTCATTTAAAATATAAAAATTGTTTTTATTGCAATATATGGGAACATTCAAGTCTTAAGAAAACGTAAATTCTTTGGTATAATTTTTGCTTATCTCTTTCTTGGCTTTTTAATGGAGGATTTTTGTTTGTTTGTTTCCACACATAAGATAAGCGATGTAGTTTCTCTATGCTAGAAGCATTAGACCAATAAATACTACCAATTCCAATATTTTAAAATAGCTGTTGTTTGTAATAGTTTTATATCAGACTGACATTAATATTCATATATTTCAGGGTTTTGTTTTTGTTTTGTTTTTTTTTTTTTAGAATCCAAATTGTAACCCTTTCACTTTCCATATGGGGAAAAGGTTATAGTGAAAATAAGGACTAGTAAAAACTAAACTTTCTATTTTAATATTATGTTACTGGAAATCATAATCTCAGTATTTTCTTCAGTCTTATAAAGGGTTTGAAGATCCTTATGTAAGCATTGAACTTGGCTCTATTTTAGTAAAAGACAATTTTACTGTGAAAAAGTAAAGAATCTGTTGTTAACTTAGTTTTTCTACTCACATGCTATCTATTTAAAAGTGTTTTCTTTGTTAATTCATTATTTCCTTTTTTTTTTTCTTTTCTTTAGCTGAGCCATCCTGCCACCTGTTGGTAGCTCAGCGGCAACTCAGCTCGGGCTGGACTCGAACCGCTGTTGCACAGAGCTCAAACCCTTGAGCGAGCTCTTAACCAACTGAGACACACAGCCGGCCCAATTATTTCCTTTTTTACTGTTATTTCATAAGCTCAGTTCCTCTACCTATGTTCTTAATTCTATTCTCCCTAATCTCCTTGAATTGTATAACAAATATTTATAGAACTCGAAGTAAGTACACACTCACAGCAACACTATAAAAGGTTAAAATATTTTCTTCCATTTTATGGACAAGAAACTGATCTTAAACAGGTTAAGTAACATGTGCAAAGTCTTATAAGGAGTATGTGATTGAGTTGAGACTTGAACCCAAGAATAACATCAAGGCCAAGACTAACATCAAGGCCTAAAGTTCCATCCATGGTGCTAAACTATCAATTCTAGTTCTTTCATCATTTCTCTCCATTATATTCTTTCCTAACTTCTGACATGTGCCACTCTCTCCTTCCTTGAACAAATAACATAAATTTTTGCTCTAGGTCCTACCCCTCAAGTCCATCTTTTTTCTCTCTCATTGTTCAACATCTTGAAAGATTAATCTACACACACACACTTGCCGTATTTCCCCATTTATAAGATGCACCCTTTTTCAAAAAATTTGAGGTCTAAAACTCGGTACATCTTATACCGTGGTTGTAGATTTTTTTACTTGCATTTCCTGCTTTTTCACGTTTGTTGTCTTTGCGCTCATTGTTTTGCACTTGTTACCGGTATATTATGGTAGGTTACGTTTTGTCATGTTCTGCCCAGAGATGGCTCAGAAACGATTTCCGTACAGTGCTGAATTCAAGTTAAAAGTGATCCAGTTTGCAAAAGTGAATGGAAACCATGCTGCTGTATGTAAGTTTGGGCCTCCTCCAACTGAGAAAACAATCCGAAACTGGCTACGGGAAGAAGAAACCCTACTGAAAACGCCACGGCAGAAGAAGACCATGAGAGGCAATATATGAAGACAGTGATTCATCATCAGACACAGATGAGGACAAGCTAATGGTTGGGAGTTTTGACAGTGATGAGGAGTTGTATGAATTTTATGATGAATAAAACTTAAGTTCAATCATTTTATGTAATACATTTGTTTTCAAATTTCAGGCCCCCAAATTAAGGTGCGTCTTATACATGGGGAAATACAGTATTTCTTTACCTCTATATCTGCTCCTCAATCCACTACCACCATGGTAAAAACCTCCTTTCAGGAGAGTGAAAAAATATTTAACTGCTAAATCGTATAACTTTTTAAAAAAACATTTTAAATTTGAAGTATAAGTGCACAGAACTTAAATGTATAGTTTATTTTTTGCATGTTTATACAGCACTTAGATCAAATTATAAAATATTTGCAGCACTCCAGAAGGCCCCTTAATGCTCCTTGACAGTCTGTCTTGCCCTCATTCACAGGTGTCCCCAATTTTGACCTCTGTAACCACAGATTAAGTTTAGTCTAATCTTGAATTTTCTATAAAATCATATAGTAGTGCTCATGTTTATCTGATTTTGTTTACTCAATATTATGTCTAGTAGTTTTAACAATGTGTTACATCTACAAGTAATTGTTTCTTTTAAATTGCTAAGTTGTATTCAAGGTATGCATAAATTACTTATTTGCAAATTACTCATTCATTCTACTCTTGATAGACATATGGGTTATTTCCTCTTCTTGCTATTATGAGTAAAGCTGCTATGAGCAATCTTGTACATGCCTTTTGGTGGACATAAGCACTCATCTCCCTTGGATATATATGTAGGAGTGGAATTGTTGGCTTATAGACTAGGCATTTATTAAATTTTAGTAAATACTTCCAAATAGTTTTCAAAGGTGATTTTTTTTACCAATGTACATCCCTACCAGCAATGTATGAGGATTTTAGCTTCTTCATATCTTCACCATTACTTGGCATTGTCAGTCTTGTTTAGGGTGGTTGTTTTTCAAAATTCTGTTTTCCAAATGTTCCTTGTTAGTATATAGAAATATAATTGACTTTTTAAAAAGGCTTTATTGAAATATAATTCACATACCACACAATTTACCCATTTTAAGTGTACAATTCAATGGCTTTTACTATTGGGTTGTTGGAAAAGTCATGATGCATGTTTGCAACAGATGGCACTAGTTCATTTTTGGAAGTACTAGAGTCATTTGCATATATGTTATTGCTATGTCATGTGACAGCTGACAGTTGTAGCTTCATTCTAAAAAAAAATTGAGCGATTTGGTTGAGTTTTGGACGTTTTACAACAAGCTGAAGATGGAAGACCAAACTGTGCATTTTTGCTATATTTTACTGTTTTACTTCCATAAAGGGAAGAACGTGTGTCAGGCTTGTGAAAAGTTAAATAAAGTTTATGGTGACAATGCTCTACAAGAATGTCAGTGCCAACAAAGGTTCACGAAATTCCTTGCTGGTGATTTTTATCTCAACGATGCTCCTCAGTCAGGGAGGCCCACTAAAGTTGATGATGACAAAATAAAAGCATAGATTGAGTCAAACCCATGTTACACAACATGAGACTGCAGAAACATTGTACATGCATCATTCAAGTGTTCACGATCACCTGAAGAAGCTGGGATATGTAAGCAAGCTTGATATTTGGGTTCCTCATGAACTCAAAGAAGTTCATTTGATGGCACATATAAACATCTGCAATATGCTCATTAAACATGAGAAAAACTGTCCTTTTTTGAAGTTACTGGTAACTGGTATGAGAAAAACTGTCCTTTTTTGAAGTGAATGGTAACTGGTGATGAGAAGTGGATTGTTTACAACAATGTGGTGTGCAAAAGGTCTTGGTCCCAATGTGATGATTAGTCTCAAATGACATCGAATACAGACATTCATCAGAGAAAGTTTATGCTGTCAGTGTGGTGGGATTTTAAAGATGTCATGTTTTTCGAGTTCCTACCAAGGAACCAAACAATCAATTCAAATGTGTACTGTTAGCAATTGGACAGTTTGAACAAATCCATCGTCCAGAAATGTCCAGAGCTTGTTCACTGTAAAGGAGTTCTGTTCCATTGCGACAATGAGAGACCACACACAAGTTTGATCACCCATCAAAAATTATTGGAGCTTCTATGGGATGTGTTTCCACACTCACCATACTCGCCTGACCTTGTGCCATCAGACTTCCACTTGTTTCGCTCTCTTCAAAACTCCTTGTGTGGTATAACGTTCAATTCAGATGAGGTTGTGAATCAGTACCTTGTTCAGTTTTTCGTAAGTAAACACAGGTCCTTCTATGAACGAGGAATTATGAAGCTCACTGAAAGATGGCAAAAGGTTATTGAACAAAACAGGCAATATATCATTGATTGATCTTTGTTCTTTATATAAATAAATGACTTTTGAAAAACATAGACAAAATACATCATAACTTTTCTGACAACCCAATGTATTCACAGAGCTGTACAGTCATCAACATAATCAATTTTAGAACATTTTAATCTCCTCAAAAGAAACTCCACACCCCTTAGCCATAATCCCCCAGTGCCTCATTTTCCCTCCTTACCTCCTCCAGCCCCAGGGAACCACTACTCTACCTTCCATCTCTGTAGATTTACCTTTTCTGACTAATATAAATGGAATCATACACTATGTGATCCTTTATAACTGGCATATCTTCAACTTAGCATACTATTTTCAAGATTCATGTATGTTATAGCATGTATCAATACTTTATGCTTTTTGCCAAATAATCCATTTTATGAATATACCACATTTCATTCATTCATTCATTTAGATGATAAATATTGGATTTTTACTCACTTTTTGGAGTTTGGTTCATTTGTGTTTCTTTGGTTCCTTAGATCTCTGATGTGTTTTTAACAAGCCATGATTCTGTAGTTAAAATGGCTTGTTTGTGTTGTTCAGATGACAGTCACAGTATCTTGTGATGTTCTGTATCCAAACCAGAAGTGAAACCCTTCCTCGATCTTGATATACTTTAAATTTTTTCCATTATAGCAGTCTTTTGAAATGTGAGGTGTATTTATGCCTATTGCATAGATGAGGAAATGTATACTGTGTGAAGTTCAATGATTTGTCCAGGGCTAGATAATCAATGAGTACATTTTTCATTTAAAACCAGGTCTTTTTACCCAAATCCAATGATCTTTTTTTTATTAACTATATCTTTTGGGCCAAGATAGAGCTAAGAATAATTTTTACGTCAGGACTGAGTTGAGAGAACCACTGCTTGGTGTTGGATTGTCAGATATGCTATTACCAGAAGGTGGAGGATAAACTGGTCCATCTTAAAGTATATTGTGAAACATTCCATGAACTTTCTGTTTAGAATGTTGATTTTGAGACTTCTTTTTCTGCTCTTTTCAGCACCTGAACAAGTAGACTTCAGAGCTTACCCTAGTCAGGTAAAGAGCAGCTGTCCAGGCATACTTTCACTCCAGGGCCTGCCCTTTGATGTGACTTATTAGCCTGTTCGTAGGTGGCTTACCAGAATTTTTCAAGAACCTGGACTTCTCAGCCAAGGTTCCTGAGACCCAGAGAGAGAGAATGCTTAGCTACTGATACCTGAATCAAGACTTAACTCCAATTTTGAGGAAGAATTTCTCAGCTATAAAAATTCAGTATAAATGTCATGATATTTCTGAAGAATGTGTACCTGAAATATATTTTTTAAAATATAAAATATTTTATATTTTAAGACTTCTAAGGTAAAATTCTTTGTTTGCTAAAAAAAATTAACATGAATGCATGCCCTATTCCATCTTTGAATTTTTAAAGTGAGGTCTAATTTCCCAATTTGGGATTAATTTAAAATAAACAACTTGATGTGTAGAGCTAAACGCATCATGTTACACAGTAATTTTTCAGTGTTTTCTTCCCTTCTCCTCATACCCTTGCATATTTCCTTCCTTGGGGCTGCACCTGTACCTCCTGCTTTGGCTTTAAGCATCTCTATATAATACTCAAAGGGAAATATGATTTTATCCTGCTGGACTCTTTGATAATCCTATGGTATGTATATTAGGAAGAAACATATTCATGGGTAAGCTATCTTCTCGCTTATCTCACCGTCACCTACCTTTCTCTCAGCTCTCATCTCATGAGCTTAAATGATAAAAAGGAAGGCAAAAACATATTTGTTATAGTAAGTATGTTATAAAATATACTAAATACAATATATAAAAAAGTGAAGATCTTTTGCCTGTGAAGTTAGAATATTTCTAAAGTGCAGATAATATTGGGTTGTCAGAAAAGTCATGATGCATTTTTGCAACAAAAAACATAGAAAAAATACGTCATGACTTTTCTGACAACCCAATACTTATTTGAACAGACAATTCACCTGTTGGTAAATGTCTCAGAGGCTCTTCATTGACATAAAAAAATCAAATTCTCACTCCTTACTTGACACATATGGTTCTTCATGGTCTGGTGCAACTCATTCTTCAAGTCACACCCTAGGCTCCAGCCTCGTTGTGCTCCTCATCCACTATGGTTTTGCTAACCATATTTGTGATAGCACAGTTATATATTTGATCCCTTATCTTTTAAAATTTCTCTTTAGCACATAATATGCACCTTTTCCTTTTGGAAATAACTGTACTCTTTGCTTCTATAGCAACTTTCTTTTCTGGTGTTTCTTCTAAATTCCTTTCCATTCTGTCTCAATTTCAGTTTTGGACATGTTAATTTTGAAATGCATATGAGACAGCCCAGTGGTCATTTGTATGCCTTCTTGGGAGAAGTGTCTGTTCAGGTCCTCTGCCAATTTTGTAATTGGATTTTTCGTTTTTTTTTGTTATTGAGTTGTACAAGTTCTTTATATGTTTTGGGTATTAGCCCCTTATTGGAGGTGTTGTTTGCAAATATCTTCTCCCATTTGGCTGGCTGCCTCTTGATTTTATCAATGGTTTCTTTTGCTGTGCAGAAGATGTTTAGTTTGATATAATTCCATTCATTTCTTTTTGTTTTTATTTCCCTTGCTTTTGAGGTCAAATTCATAAAATCCTCTCTGAATCCAAGGTCCATAAGTTTAGTACCTATGTTTTCTTCTGTGCATTTTATTGTTTTAGGTCTTATGTTTAGGTCTTTGATCTATTTTGAGTTAATTTTGGTATATGGTGACAGATAGCAGCCTAGTTTTTAGTCTTTTGTACATGGCTTTCCAATTTTCCCAGCACCATTGATTGAAGAGGCTCTCTTTTCTCTATTGTATGTTTTTGGCTCCTTTGTTGAAAATTATCTGCCCATATACATGTGGGTTTATTTCTGGGTTCTCTATTCTATTCCATTGGTCTGTGTGTCTGTTTTTCTGCTAATACCATGCTGTTTTGATTATTGTTGCTCTGTAATACAAGCTGATGTCAAGGAGTGTGGTATTTCCAGCCTTGTTCTTTATTCTTATGATTGCATTTGCTAGTTGGGGTCTTTTGTTATTCAATACAAATCTCACGGTTTTTTGTTCTGTTTCTTTTAAAAATGCCATTGGGATTTTGATGGGGATTGCATTAAATTTGTATATTGCTTTGAATAATATGGCAATTTTAACTATGTTGATTCTTCCAACCTATGAACACAGGATATCTTTCCATTTCTTTGCAACTTCTTCAGTTTCTTTTAATGATGCCTTAAATTTTCAGTGTATAGGTCCTTCAGATCGTTGGTTAAGTTTATTCCTAGGTATTTTATTTTGTTGCAATTGTGAAAGTAATTGTTTTCTTTATTTCTTTCTCTAAAATTTCATTGTTAGTATTACATATAGGAACACAATGGATTTTTGCACATTGATTTTCTATCCTGCAACTTTACTGTATTTGTTTATTATTTCTAATAGTTTTTTTGGTGGAGTCTTTAGGGTTTTCAGTATAAAGAATCATGTGGTCTGCAAAAAGTAACAATTTGAATTCTTCATTCCTTCCCAGTTTGGATGCCTTTTATTTCTTTCTCTTGCCAGATTGCTATGGCTAGGAGTTCAAATACTATGTTGAATAACAGTGGTGATGGGAGCATCATTGTCTTGTTCCTGATCTTAAAGAAAAAGCTTTCAATTTTTCACCATTAAGTATAATATTAGCTGAATATAGCACATATGGCCTTTATTATGTTGAGGTACTTTCCTTCTATATCCATTTTATTAAGTGTTTCAATCATAAGTGGATGTTGTATTTTGTCAGATGGTTTCTCTGCATCTATTGATATGATCATATAATTTTTATCCTTTATTTTGTTTATGTGGTGTATCACATTGATTGATTTGCAAATGTTGAACCATCCTTGTTCCCCTGGAATGAACCCCACTTGATCGTGATGTATAATCTTTGTAATGTATTGTTGTATTTTATGTCCTAGTATTTGCTTAGAATTTTTGTGTCTGTATTGATCAAAGTTATTGGTCTGTAATTTTCTTGTGTGTTATCCTTTCCAGGTTTTGGTATCAGGATAATGTTGGCCTCATAAAATACATTAGGAAGTATTGTCTTTTCTTCAATACTTTTTAAAATACAGTTTTTAACATAAATATGTATGTGTCTAAATATACTGATTAGCTTTACTTATTATTGAGCTACATAAAAATGTGTCATACTCTGTATAATTTATTGGGACTAGCTTTTTTGTTAAACATTATGTTTTCAAGTTATACTTATGTTTTTGCAGGTTATTGTAATTCATACTATTTCATTGTTTTATAAATATCCCACACTTTTATTTGTCTGATCTCTGTCAATGTTTCTACTTTTATGCCATTAAGAACTTTGCTTATACCAATTTTTTAACAAAATAATCTGTTTTTTAATAGTTGTTTTCATTGTTTTTTAAATACATATTTAATAACTTACATAATTTTTCTTTAATAATATTTTGCCAGTGAAAACTACCAATTTCTGTACATTTTTAGACATGAAAGGCATTAGTATTCTTTATTCTTACTTCCTCATAAAAACCGTATTTTCTCTTGTTCCTGGGTCTTTACATATGCTGTTCTCTTTATTTTGAAGAACCTCTGCCTTTCTCTCCCTGACTCCCATTTACTTGAGTACTTCCTATTTATCATTCAGTATTTGTCTTCAATGTAACTATTTCCAGGAAGCCTTCCTGACCACCCCAGGTTGTAATAGGTGCCTCCAATCCCTTTCACACACTCCTGAACCACTCCATATTTGCCTTTTCAAGACACTCATTATTCTCATATATATTATACATTCTGTTTTACTTCTTTGTTTCCATGATTAACATGTGCTTGGAATGTAGATATTTGCCTCATTTTGTGATCCCCAGAAGCCAGTCCAGGACCTGGCATGAGACAGATATTCAATAAATATTTGTTAAATAAGTAAATGAAAAATTTGTTAATCTCTTACCTTCTACTCATCAAAATTATCAATAAGGACACCTTATTTTTTTGATATCAAAGGAAAACTACTTGTTGGTAAGTGGAATATTTAATAATGTTTTCCCTTTGGACTAGGTGTTATCAATTTTAATGCTGTCAGCTGTCAAAAATGGAGATTAGCAAAGAACTAAACAAACTAGGCCACCATTCACTTCTCATTCCTTTTATTCCATGGAGATACAGCCCATAAAGAGAGCTATTGATTTCTACCATTAGACTGCCAGGAAAGCCAGCAATAATTGCTTTAGGAATTTTGACCATGAATATTTCCTGTTAATTTCCCAGGAGCAAGACCTTCCCAGCTGCTCCTTTTCTCTCAACAAAAAATTAGAGAGCTGGTAGAAATTAACATACTCATAAATGCTTTTTAAGAAAAGTATTATTTACTTGACTTTGGGGTGGCGAAGAATAGAAGCAAACTATAAAAGTAAAGTTTCTAAAGGATTTACATATAGCATAATCTGTAATATATATATATATTATATATAGCATAATCTGTAATAGATATATATCATAGAGCAAAGATAAAGGTAGAAAAATTTATCTGCTTTATGAAAACACTACCATTCCAAACCCTGAAAAACATCAAATATTTTAAAAATAGGAGTGTTTTTCATTTCATGAGTCTGTGAATCAATTCTTGCATGTATCTAAAACATACCTCTGGAATGGTCAAACTACAGCAATGGAACACTGACCTTATAGTGTCAAATAAGAAAATTATGTTTACCACAGCCACCCATATATTATCTTAGACAAAATGGATCCTTGGTTGTAGTTTTACAAATGTCTATTTCACTCCAACTCCAACATCTCCTGTTCAACTTTCATATATTTATGGGAAGGTGAGGGCTGGGGTGGTGACTGGAGATGAAAGATACAGCAGATTTTTGGAAATGATTAGTATTTTTCCCTTAGCTGCTAAGAATTGATTCAGAGGCTCATGAAATGAAAAACATTTAGATATTTGGATTAAGGGTAGGGTCTTTTTTATTAGTTGGGGTTTACATCCTAATTCAGAAGAAGTAAATTTCCATTTTATTTACTGACTCAAAAATATACTAAATATCATCCATTTTGTTTATGTGTAGTATTAGTATGCTGGAGCTGGTTCCTATCAGCTTATGAGAGCTGATTCTTTTCACATCAGCATTTAGCAATGCCACATTGGTAGCTTAAAATGGGCTGTGGTGGGAGTATTTCAAATTTGTCAATTTGAAAATTGGCAAATGCTACCTACCAAACAGGAGCTGTTTTCCCCTCAAAGAGCTGGTTGTTTATCATTCAGCAGCGCTCCGTTGCATGTAGTTACCAGCTGTCTTTTAAAAAAAAAAATTAAAAGTGTGTCTAGTATCCCTTTCTTTGAGGAAGCACTCTGTCTCAATGAATATGATTCTAATATGGCTGTCAGTCCCAGAAACTCCATCCCTTTAATCACACAGGTAGATTATAATTTTTATCCCTTCTGTGAACATATCATTTGGATATGATTTTATTGTCTCTAGGAGATGTTACTTTACTACTTATTTTTTCCTTTCTTATAGTAATTTTTCAGAAAATTTGAGAGATTCAAAAACTATGCTTTGGCCACTGCCATCTTGCTCTAATTATCCTCCTTAATTACATGTTAATCAGATCATTTATTGAGTATTTTACTCATAGATTTATGGAAATTATTTTCTTGAGTTGGACACAGGTTGATAATAGCTGTAGATAATATGCATATATTAAAGTTCTCATGCTGCCTCTCCTTGGAGATTCATGCCCTGTGATTTCTCCTTTTCCAGAATTTTTCTGTTATATTTACTATATGCCTAGATAAACTTGATAATTTGAGGCTCTTCTTTATTTTGTATGTATCTGAACCTATTAGGACTAGTAATTAGGAATACTAATTCTATTTTTAAACATCTCTAGTTACTTAGTGCACAAAATTTTTTTCATGTTAGGGCAATTTTAAGCGTCTTTCCCATAACTATATATTTTTGTTAAAGTTACATTGTTCATATCATAAAAATAATTCTTGGTACCTAGAATGACAAAATAATCTAAGCAGAAAATACATATTTTATTTTGAAAATATTACAATATACTAAAAATGTGATGATTTTCCCTCGCATTTTTAGGGCAATTTTAGGCTGCTGTGTAATCTCCTTATGTGTTTAAGGAAGATGCATTGTTTCTTGAGTCTATGACAGTGTCAGGCTTTTTTTTTTTTTTTAATTTGGAAAATATTTACTTTTCGATATTTCTGTATTTACTTATGTGCTTTTGAGTTTTATTCTAAAATTCATGTACTGAGAATATAATGTTTGTCTTAAAAATGTATTTATCTCTGTCATCTCTTATTCAAAAGACAAATCAATACTCTCAGGCTTATATAGAAACAAGATATCTCTGAAGTTTTTGGTTAGTTGACACTCAAGAAGTCTTCAAAGGTAAAACAAGTGTCTTTGTTTTTATGCATTCATGTTCTAGTAATCCACATCAATGCAACAGAAAATGAAAATTTTATAGAACAAATTCCTTCCAATAATACTGTTTTAACAAAATTGTGACTGATTAAGTCTGTTTGATTTTTCATCAGGTATTAAAAAATGTTACATTGTGATCCTTTGCTCACACACCTCAGTGACCTTCTTTCTTAGTCCACATATTAATGATAATTATCTTTTTAAAATCAATTTTATTGAATGTAGTTATATACAATAAATTCACTCATTTTAAATATTCAGTTTGAAGCACTGACAAACTTACATACCTGCATAACCAGTATCAATTCAAGACCAAATATTTGTCTATCTTTATGCTAATACCATATTGCCTGGTTGCTGTAGCTTTATATTAAAATTTAAATTCAAATAGGGTAAAATATTCAACTTTATTCTTCCATTTCAGAATTTCTTTGACTGTGTTAGGTCACTGGAATTTCTACATTATTTTTAGAATCAGTTTGCCATGTTTATCTATAAAGCCTACTGGCATTTTTATTGCATTAAATTTATAGATCCCTTTGGGGAGAACTGACATAACACTATTGAGTCGCCTAGTTCATGAGTATGGTGTACCTTTATATTCATTTAGCTCTTCTTAAATTTTTCTCAGCAATGTTATATAACTTTCAAGGTACAAGCCTTGCACATATGAATATGTTAAATTTATTTAAATTCATGTGTTTTAATGATACTATCAATAATGTTTTAAAAACGTTTGTCTCCCAATTATTCATTACTAGGAAATAAAAATACAATTAACATTCATATTTTGATCCTGAATACTGTGACTTTTCTATTTCATTGATTATCATTGATTTTTGGTAGTTGGTTTATAATCCTTATGTACATAATCATGTTGTCTGTGAAGAATGGCCATTTCATTTTTTCCTATTGAATTTATATATCTTTAATTTCTCTCATTTTATTCTCTTCCTTTCCCCCCATTATTGAACATTCTAGAATCTCTAGTATAATATTGAATGGTAATGGTGAGAGTTAACAAGTTTGCCTTGTTTTGAAACTTGGAGGAAAGTATTCAGTCTTTTACCATTAAAAATGTCCTTATCTGAATGCTTTTTAGAGGTGTCCTTTACCAGACTGAGATAGGTTTCTTCTATTTCTAATTTGCTTAGATTTAAAAAAAAATTATGAATGAGTATGAATTTAGACAAATGTTTTTCCTGCATCTATTAAAAGGATTATGTGATTTTTATCTTTTATTCTATAAATGTGGTAAATCACATTATTTGACTTTTCAAATATTAAATTAACTTTGTATTATTGGTATTATGTCAGGGCCTTTCAACAGTATACTTCCATTTTCTGCTTTACATCTTTGTTATTCTTTTCATACATTATATTTATATATGCTATAAACCAATAAAACATATTTTTATTTCATACAGTCAATGTCTTCTGAAAATTTAAAGTCCCTCATATCTACCCACTCATTATGTGCCATTTGTGGCATTCTTCAATTCTTCATAGATCTTAGTTTCCATCTGGCCTCATTTTCCTATAATGTAAAGAACTTCTTCCAACATTTCTTGTAATGACAGCCTGCTGGTAATGAGCTCTTTTAGCTTTTGTTTTATGAAAATGTGTTTATTGTACCTACATTTTTTCTTCTTTAAAGATTTTATTGGGGAATTGGGGAAGGGGAACAGTTTGGGGAATTGGGGGAGGGGAACAGCCAAGTTGTTGTCTTTCAATCTTAGTTGTATAGGGCGCAGCTAGCTCAGCTCCAAGTCCAGTCGCCATCCAGCTGCCCATCAACAGCTAGCGGCCACTCAGCTCAAAGTGCCATGTTCAATCTTATTTGCGGTGGGGGTAGCCAACCATCCCATGCAGGAGTCAAACTAGAAACCTTGTTGTTAGGAGCACATGCTCTCATCAGCTGAGTCATCCTGCCACCTGTTGTCAGCTCAGCTCAGGCACAGCATCACTGGCCCATGTGGGAATTGAACCGACAACCCTATTGCTCAGAGCTCATGCTCTTAACCAGCTGAGCCACTTGGCTGTCCCTGTACTAATTTTTGAAGAATATTTTTAGTGAATATAGAATTCCAGGTTGATAGGTTCCTCCTGGATCTCAGCACTATAAACATGGTTCTACTATTTTCTGGCTTGCATTGTTTCTGATGAAAATGAATTGTGATTAATATATTTGTTCCCATGTTATGTAATGAATATTTTTTCCTTTGGCTGATTTTAAGTTTTTCTCTTTATTACTAGCTTTAAATGATTTGATTATGATGGGTTTTGGTGTGATTTTCTTTGTGTTTACCCTGCTTGAAGTTCATTGAGATTCTTGGATCTGTAGATTTATATTTTTCATTAGATCTGGAAAAATTTTGTCAATTATGTGTTCAATTATTTATATACCTCTTTCCTCTTTCTGAAACTAATCACATACTTTTAATAGACTTCTCATTTTTGTCTAAGTGATGGCTGTGACTATTCATTTTTTCAGCCCTTTTTCTTTCTACTTCTATTTGGAAACTTTCATTTGCCCTTTCTTCGAAATCACCAAGTTTTTCTTCTGTAGTCTTTGTCTGATAATTTTATCATCTCAGCATTTTCAGGTCTGTTTCTATTGAAAAATTCAGTTTCCATTTCTTCCCTGTGGGTTAATAGCCTGGAAAGTGCATCCAGGCAGAAAGGTACGATGCTTTTGTGGCTTTCCTAAAATTTTTCTTTCTACTTTCAGGGATTATATAGTTCTTTACTGTGTATTTTCTGATTCCAAAAACAGTTGTTTCATATGTTTTGTCCACTTTTCTAGGTATTTATGGTGGGACAGTTAGTTTAGCCCATCATGACTGAGTGCAAATTCTGATAATAGCTTTTAATTTTGGTATCTTCAGGATGTTTATTGCTTCTTTTGTGTTCTGTGAAAAAGTAATAGACGTAAAATCCAAAGTTTAACTGAGTTGGAGTTAAGCATTCATTTAAAATGGACAACCAGTTACATATGATACTCTAAAGGTCTTCCTTATCATCTGCTACCTATGTTTGAATTTCACTAGAGTTCCAGTCATTCTCCTTAACACTTATTTTAGATTGTCAGGTTATGGTAACTTGTTCCCATTTATCAAAGACCTCACATGTTATTCTCTATATTGCTTTTCTCTACTGATTTCAAAAAGATCAGTTTTCACTTTCATTTCCAAAATTATCTCAGGTTGTCTATAATTGTCTTTGCTCTTAATAATCTCTTCTTTTCACCATGGTCATTGCTGACATAGATACCTAAGAACACTGGAATCAGATTCAAAAGACTGAAGTATGCATCCCAACATCACCACAAGTGTGTGACTATGGGGACACTCACATAACTTCTCTGTACCAACTCACCTATGGAATCAAAATGAGAATACACATTCTTATCTCACAAATTAGACAATGGTAATGCACAAATATAAGGTTTGAAGCATGTAATTATCTTTCTATTTATTCTTATAACAGGGTCCCAAATAATTTTGTTTTTCCCATCTGTGTTTTTTCTTTTCCATTTTTTTATGAATTTCAGGTATACAAAACAGTACAATAGTTATATTTTTACCTCTCACAAAGTGACAACCCCCTTCCCCCAATGCACCGCCCTACTAACCCCGCCCCAACATCATACATATCTATTACAATTCAATTGACTTCACTCACCACACTATACTTCACATCCCATGACTATATATATATATATATATATATATATATATAAATATAATTATAGTTGACATATAATAATACTATTCAATGTCATCTTCAGGTGTACAATGCAGTGGTCAAGCCTCTACATGGTCCATGAAATGGTCTCCCTAACAAGACATGTGACCATCTGACACCCTACAAAATATTTACAACATTATTAATTATATTCCTCAAACTGTCTTTCATATCCCTGTGGCAATATTGTAGTTACCAATTTATGCTATCTAATCCCTTCCCCTTCTCCCTCATCCCCATGCTCCTCCCATCTAACAACCATCAGATTTTTCTCTGTATCTCTGAGACTATTTCTGTTTACTTTGCTCATTTATTCAGTTCTTTAGATTTCACATATAAGTGAGATCATGTGGTATTTGTCTTTCTCAAACAGAGTTATTTCACTTTACATAATGTCCTCTAGGTCCATCCATATCATTGCAAATGGTCAGATTTCATTCTTCTTTATAGCATTGTATAAAGGTACCACAGCTTCTTAATCCAGTCATCTACTGATGGGCATTTCAGTTGTTTCCAAGTCTAGGTTATTGTAAATAGTGCTGCAATAAACATAGGAGTGCATATATTTTTTCAAATTAGCATCTTAGATTTCTCTGGATAGCTACCTCAGAGTGAAATTGCTGGGTCATAAGGTAGTTCCATTTTCAGTTTTTTGAGATACCTCCATACTGATTTCCATAATGGCTGCACCAATCTGCAGTCCCACCAACAATTCACCAGGATTCCCTTTTCTCCACAGCCTCGCCAGCACTTGTTGTTTGTTGATTTATTGATGATAGCCATTCTGACCTGAGTGAGGTGGTACCTCATTGTGGTTTTTATTTGCATTTATCTAATGTTAACTAGGTTGAACATATTTTCATATGCCTGTTGGCCATCTGTATGTCCTCTTTAAAGAAATGTCTGTTTATATTCTCTGCCCATTTTTTAATTGGGTTGTTTGTTTTTTTTTTGGTGTTGAGTTGAATGAATGTTTTATAAATTTGGATATTAATCCCTTATCAGATATATCATTGGCAAATATCTTCTCCCATTCAGTAGGCTGCCTTTTTGTTTTATTGATGATTTCCTTTGCTGTGAAAAAATTTTTAAGTTTGATGTAATCCCATATGTTTATTTTTTCTTTTATTTCCTTTTGCTGAGGGGTTATATCAGTAAAAATATTACTGAGGGTAATATCTACAACTTTACTCCCTATGTTTTCTTCTAGGAGTTTTATGGTTTCAGGTCATACATTTAAGTCTTTAATCCATCTTGAATTTGTTCTTGTGTATGGTGTAAGTAGGTGGTCCATTTTTATATTTTTTCATGTGTCAGTCCAATTTTCCCAGCTCCATTTATTAAATAGACTATCTTTACTCCAACGTAAATTCTTGCTTTCATTGTTGTAGATAAAATGACAATATATGTATTGAGTTATTTCTGGCTCTTTATTCTGTTCTATTGGTCTATGTGTGTATTTTATGCCAGTACCATACCGTTTTGATTACTATAGCTTTGTAGTATGATTTGATGTCGGGTAGATAATACCTCCCACTTTATTCTTATTTCTCAAGATGGCTGTGGCTATTCGGGGTCTTTTATGGTTCCATGTAAATTTTAGGATTATATGTTCTATTTCTGAGAAAAATGTCCTTAGTAGTTTAATAGGAGTTGCACTGAATCTATATATTGCCTTAGGTAGTATTGACACTTTAACTATATTAATTCTTCCTATCCATGAACATGGTATGCATTTCCATGGTATATATTTCCATATATTACAAATTATATATTTATTTGTATCTTCTTTGATTTCTCTCTTCAGTGTCTTACAATTTTCTGAGTCCAGGTCTTTTACTTCTTTGGTTAAATCTATTCCGAGGTATTTTATTGTTTTTGAAGCAATTATAAATAGGAATGATTTCTTGATTTCTTCTTCTGATAGTTTATTATTGATGTATACAAATGCAACTGATTTCTGAATGTTAATTTTTTATCCTGCTACTTTACTAAATTCATTTATCAGTTCTAACAATTTTTTGATGTGGTCTTTGAGATTCACTCTATATAGTATCATGTCATCTGCATATAATGACAATTTTACCTCCTCCTTTACAATTTGGATGCATTTTATTTCATTTTCTTGTCTGATTGCTGTGGCTAGAACTTCCAGAACTATGTTGAATAGAAATGGTGAAAGTGGGCAGCCTTGTCTTGTTCCTTATCTTAAGGGGAAAGGTTTTAGTCTTTCCCAATTGAGTACGATGTTAGCTATAGGCTTATCATTTATGTCCTTTATTATGTTGAGATATGATCCTTCTATTCCCACGTTGCTAAGAGTTTTTATCATAAATGACTGCTGGATTTTGTCAAATGCTTTTTCTGCATCTATTGATATGATCATATGATTTTTATTTTTCATTTTGTTAATGTGATATATTAGGTTAATTGATTTGCGAATATTGAACCAACCTTTCATACCAGGAATGAATCCCACCTGATCATGGTGTATGATCTTTTTACTGTTTTGCTGAATCCAGTTTGCTAGTATTTTGTTGAGGTTTTTTGCATCTATGTTCATTAGGGATATTGGCCTGTAGTTTTCTTTTTTTGTAATATCTTTGTCTGACTTTGGGATCAGAGTAATAGTGGTCTCATAAAATGTGCTTGGGTGCCTTCCCTCCTTCTGTATTTTTTCAAATAATTTGAGGAGAATAGGTATTAATTCTTTTTTTATGTTTTGTAAAATTCACCTGTAAAGCCATCTGGTCCAGGACTTTTGTTTGTGGGAATCTTGTTGAATTACAGTAAAAATTGAATTATTGATTCAATTTCTTTGGTAGTAATCAGTCTGTTCACAGTTTCTGTTTCTTCTTGGTTTAGACATGGAAGATTGTATGCTTCTAGAAATCTATCCATTTCTTCCAGATTGTCTAATCTGTTGGCATATAGTTGCTCGTTGTATTTTCTTACAATTTTCTGTTTTTCTGTGGTATCTGTTGTCACTTCTCCTCTTTCATTTCTGATTTTATTAATTTGGGTCATCTCTCTCTTTTTCTTGGTGAGTCTGGCCAAGGGTTTGTCAATTTTGTTTATTTTTTCAAAAAACCAGTTTTTTGTTTCATTGATCTTTTGTATTATTATTATTATTTTTTGGTCTCTATTTCATTTATTTCTGCTCTGATCTTTATTATTTCTTTGCTTGTACTCCCTTTGGGCTTGTTTCACTGTTGTTTTTCCAGTTCCTTTAGGTGTGAAGATAGCCTATTGATTTGAGATTGTTCTTTTTTCTTTAGATAGGCCTGCATTGCTATGAATTTCCCTCTTAAGACTGCCTTTGCTGTATCCCATAGATTTTGGGTTGTTGTGTTTTCATTTTTGTTGGTCTCGAGGTATCTTTTGATTTCTTTCTTGATATCATTTTTGACCCACTTGGTATTTAGTAACATTTTATTCAGCCTCAATGTCTTTGTGTACTTTCCAGATTTCTTCTTATAATTGATTTCTAGTTTCACAGCATTGTGGTTGGAGAAGATGCTTGACATGATTTCAGCCTTCTTAAATTTATTAAGACTTGTTTTGTGGGCTAAAATGTGGTCTATCTTGGAAAATGTTCTACGTGCACTTGAGAAGAATGTATATTCTGTTCTTTTGGGGTGAAATGCTCTAAAAATATTGATTAACTCCAACAGTTTTAAAGTGTCATTTAAGGCCACTGTTTCCATGTTGATTTTCTGTCTGGAGGATCTGTTCATTGGTGGCAATGGGGTGTTGAAGTCCCCTACTATGAGAGTGCTACTGTTGATCTCTGACTTTATGTCAGTCATAAACTGTTTTATATATTTAGGAGCTCCTATGTTGGGTGCATAGATGTTTACAAGTGTTATGTCCTCTTGTTGGATTTATCCCTTTATTATTATGTAGTGCTGTTCTTTGTTTTTTTTTTATTGTAGTCTTCATTTTAAAGTCTATTTTGTCTGATATAAGTATTGCTTCTCCATCTTTTTTCTCATTTCCTTTTGTGTGAAATATCTTTTTCCATCCCTTTACTTTCAATCTGTGTCTTTTGATCTGAGATGAGTCTCTTGTAAACAGCATATGCATGGGTCCTGTTTTCTTATCCACTCAATCACTCTATGTCTTTTGATTGGAGAATTTAGCCCATTCATATTTAAAATGATTATTGATAGGTGCATATTTATTTCCATTTTGTTATTTGTATTTCTGATCTTCCTGGGTTAGCTTGTTTTCCCCTTTCTTCTGTTTAAAAAAGCCCTTTTAATATTTCCTGCAATGCTGGCTTGGTGGTAATAAATTTCTTTAACTTATTCTTTTCTGAGAAGCTCTTTATTTCCCCTTCAATTTTAAGTGATAGCCTTGCTGGATAGAGCAATCATGGTTGTAGGGCTTTGTTTTTCAACACTTTGAATATTTCCTGCCACTCTCTTCTGGCCTGAAGAGTTTCTGCAGGAAAGTCAACTGTAGTCTTATAGGAGTTCCTTTGTATGTAACCTGTTGTCTTTCCCTTGCTGATTTTAGGATTCCATCTTTGTCTTTAACCTTTGCCATTTTTACTATGATGTGTCTTGGTTTGGGCCTCTTTGGGTTCAGCTTGTTTGGAACTCTCTGCACTTCTTGGGTTTGTATGTCAATTTCCTTCTCCATGGTAGGAAAGTTTTCAGTCATTATTTCTTCAAATACATTCTCGATCCCTTGCTTCTTCTCTTCTCCTTCTGGTTTTCCTATGATGCAAATGTTGTTGCACTTGATGTTGTCCCACAGGTCTCTTAAACTATTTTCATTGTTTTTTATTCTTTCTTGTTTTGTTGCTCCAACTGAGTGATTTCTGCTATTTTGTCTTCTAAGTTGCTTATCTGATCCTCTGCTTCATCTAATCTAGTGGTGATTCCTTTGAGTGTGTTCTTCATTTCAGTTATTGTATTCTTTAGTTCTAACTGGTTGTTTTTATGATTTCTCTATCTTTATGTCCTCACTAATTTCCTGAAACATTATTATCATCAGTGTTCTAAACTCTGTCTCTGAAATGTTAGATACCTCTGTTTCATTTAGTTGCATTTCTAGAGGTTTCTTCTCATTTTTTTTTATGCGGGACATGTTTCTTTGTTTCTTCATTCTGGCTTTCGCTCTGTGATTGCTTCGAGGTATTAAGTAGATCATGTACGTCTCTCATTCGTTGCTGGGTGGTCTTGTAATATGTGTCCTTTATATTCGGATTGTACATTCTCCCTATTCTCCTGTCCCGTGTGTTCCAAAGGTGTCACTGTTGAAGTTGATCTTTAATTGAATTTGGCTTGTCATAGAGTGGTATTGACCCTCAGACTGATTAGATGTGAGAATTAGCTCTGTTCACAATGTGTGAGATGCTGTATGTATGCTGACCCCCTCAGAGGAGTCTTGGCCACTGTGGGCTCTTGTGCCTGTGGGAAATTTCCTTTGAAAGTGCCACTTGTAGGTTCAACCAGGTAGTACTCTGGTTTTGTCTAACATGGTCTCTGGGTGTATTGGTTCTGGTGTCTCTTGGGTGGAGTTCCCACTTAGTGCCATTTCAGCCCTGTCTGTTACTGGCCTATAGCTACCTGGTAGGCTGTATGCAGTTGGCTTCTGCCCTTGCTGGACCTGGGGTCATGTGGGGATGGTCTCTGTGTGAACTGAGGCTGGCTGCCCCCAATATTGGTCCTGAGGCAGTTTAGGAAAAGGCTCAGGGCCCACTAGGTCTGTTGTCACCTGTCAGATGCCAGTAAGGCTCAACTATTTAAAGAGGCTCTTTAGGGGTGTGTGTCTAGCTATTTAACCTGATGTTGAGGGTGCCCTCTGTGATGTGGCACTATCTTGGCAGGATGGAGTTCAAGTGAGTTATGCTATATGATTCGTAGTTTTTAAGATGTTAAGCAGATTCAGGTGTTACACCAATACCTGGCCTGTGACCCCATTGTATAGCATCCCAAGGGCACTCACTATATCCAGCCTCCACCTTATGCTCACAGATTTATGAAAGCTGCTCTCGAGTGGCTGTGGTGTAGGATTGTGGTCACTGAACACCACAAAGATGACCCCAGGGCTCTGCAGACCACTTTCTGTTGTGAAAAAATTTTTCCACAGTTTTTGGGACCCCGACTGCCCCTGAAACTGCAGCTGTAGGTGGGCAAGGTGGTGTTACAGGTGCATAAAGGCTGTGGTCAGTGGTTTCTACAAATTCAGTGTAGTCTCAGCTCCTGGACCAGTGCTAGGTCCACAACCACTTCAGAAAACAAAAACAAAGCAAGGCAACCCAAGAACACCAAAAAATAAATACACCCCCACAAACACGACAAGCAGTGATCAGACAGGAGAAGCAAAAATATATAAAAGAGACAAAAACACAAATGCAAAAACAGGAGAACAAGATAGAAAAACTGTGACCAAAGCAATAACCAGATAAACAAGCCTGAAAAATGACAAACAGAAAACAGATGCAAGAAAAGAAGAAAAAGGAACAAAAAGATGAAAGAGAAAAAAAGAAAAAATACTTAAAAAAGGAAAGAAAAAAGGGAAAAAAGAAAAGAAATAATGGGAAAAAAGAGAGGGGGGAAAAAAAGGCTTTCTGCCTGCTTTAACCTGCAGGCCACTTGTTCAGCAATAGACAGTCTCAGGGTGACTCAGCACCAGCTGTGTTGGGGGGAAGGGCCCAACACGTCGTGGGCCAGCCTCCCTGTCAGGCTTGCAGTGAGCTTCCTGCAAGTAGCTGCTGTATGCTCTGGAACCATGCTCACCACCAAAAATCCTCACAGGTTGCTATTGGCTATCTGCTGCTGCAAAACCCATCTGTGGACTGTGGAGGTGGGGGCCAGGCACCAGGGCTCAGGGTTCCCCTGGCAACACAGCTCTAAGTGGGCAGGGCAGGCTCCCAAGGCACCACAGGGTGCCTTGTGGCCCCCACCAAGTCAGAGCAGCTTGCACTCCTGCACCGGCAACTAGCGGGCACAAATGCGCCACAAATGCCTCTGCTAGGTCATGCAGGTGCACAACTCCTGGCCCACCACTCTCAGGAAAACTCCCAGACTCAGCCTGTCTCAATCAGCCGCTTGCTGATCAGACAAAGTAGCCTGACAGCCAGTCGCCACCATGGCTACTCTGCACACACAGTGCGGAGAGCGGGGACCCAAGGCAGCTCCCGAGCACCCGCGTCTCAATGAGCAGCCTGTTGGAGCTGGAGCACGCCTACCAGCCGCTACCTGGCTATGCAGCACAAACACTGTGAGGCATGTGGACCCAAGATCGCATGCACCCGCACACACACACAAGCCTGCGCCAATTCCACCAGACCAATGTGGTTCCGGACCTGACCCTCTGTGGGAGGGCCAAACACTGAAAAAAATGGCGCCCTCCTGTACACTACTTGTGTACAAACTCCACACTGGGGGAACAATGGTCCCAAAACCTCCAGCTCCCATGCCAAAGGGGCTCAGTTCAGTCCTTCCCTGCAGGCTCTTGGGCCCCGCTCATACAGCTACTCCCTCCATCAGGGACTGGGTGAGTGCTCACCAGTGAACGAGTCCATGTGCTGGCTCCAAGTGCTGGCTCCATGTGCTCAGTCCACAGGAGGACAACTGATTCCCTAGCCACCTCCACCTCACCGAGTTGAGCAAAGAGAGTCCTCACTAATTTCTACTGCCAGCTATCGTGGAACTCCTCTTCCCAGCAAAGTAACTCTGGGCTGATGAGCTCAATGTGGGGCCAGCGGGTCTTTCCCCCAACCGGAGAAGACTCTCTACCCCTGAGGTGTCCCTCCCGGGGTTTGCCCTCTCTCATCTCTGCCCTTCCTACCAGACTCAACATGGCCTCTTCTTTAAATTTTTCATTTAGAGGTTCTGTTCATCTAGTGTTCAGGGGATTTCCGAGGTTGAATGTTGTATAAATTATTTGTAATTTTGGTGTGATCCTGGGAGGCAGTTGGCATAGCATCTGTCTATTCCACCATCTTACCAGACATCTCCCATCTGTGCTTTTTCATTAGAAAATAATTTTCTAATGTGTACACATAACTTACATATTGTCTCTTGCCCCATAAAATCAATTTTTAAAAAATGGGCTATAAGACACTGAGAGGGATGTCAATCTTCTGTGACTTATTTGAAACTAAGGTGCATTTTGTTCTCTCTCCAGCAGATTCCCACAAATGTCTTAAGCTTACTCAGTCGGTGGGCTTTTAAGATCATGAAGGTTCTTATAGTGCATCTGTGTTCCAAAGATTTTCTTTAAAGTTATTTGTCTGGGATTTAGAATGTGTTTCTCAAGGACATGATATTTTAGACTATAGCTAGATGAGATCACAAAACTTTCTACAGATATAATGGAGCTGCACTATATAATGGAGCTGAAACAAATAAAGTAACATTCTTGACAGAGATATTTGAGTTATAAAAGTTAAAGGAAGTTTTATCCTAAACACCAGAACCAGGGGTGTCTCTGGCAGGTGTAATTCCCCAGGTCTCTTTCATTCATAGGTAAATCATTTTTAGCAGCTAGTGTTAGCTGAGGAGTATTTTTGAGATCTTAGCACCTACACTCAGAACAAGGAAAATGATATTTTGCTTCATTCTGAATGTATGCTCTGAGGGCTGAGGATCTTTTTATTGGGTAGTCCATGAAGCCAGGGTCTTGCCATTGATGGCATTTCATGGTTTATTCCTTAAGTGTCCTAACATGTAATGTGTGTGTGTGTGTGTGTGTGTGTGTTTATAAATGGTATGGACTGAATGTTTGTGTTCCCTTCAAATTCATATGTTGAAGCCCTAACCCCCAATGTGATGGTGTTTGGAGGTAATTATAGTTAGGTTAGGTCATGCGAGTGGGGCCCTTACGATGGGATTAGCGCCCTTGTAAAAAGAAGAAGAGACACGAGTTCTCTTTATTTTCCATGTGAGGATACAGCAAAAAAAGTGGCCATCTGCAAACTAGGAAAAAGATTTTCACCAGACAGCAACTACGCTGGCACCTTGATCTTGGACTTCCCAGCCTCCATAAATGTGAGAAATTAATGTCTATTGTTTAAGCTACCCAGTCTATGGTTATTTTGTTTTAGCAATGTAATATTATTATGTAGCAATATAAGCATGTATATATTATTTGTAGAGCACTGTTATATTGTATAGCAGAATAAATATGCCATATATTAAGCATAAATTGAATAAGTGAACTTGTATAATATACCCAGCCCCCTTTACCATACATGTTTCTTTCTATAACTTTATTCACTCCTCCTCACTCACTCATATCAATCTAAAAGTAAAGTAAGACTTATTTTTCTCTGTCTCACTGTTCTTTTTGGACTTCTTTATAGTAGGGCACTTGCTTTTGAAAGCTGCCACTTCACATCATTACACTTTATTCTTCATAGCCACACTTGTTAATAGGGAAAAAAATACTTTCCTTGGCATTAGATAGAGAAGAGTGAATCTGTTTTGATGACCATGGGGAATTGGTTGGAGAGATAACTGAAACACTTACTAAGCTTAAGATGTAACTCCATTAGGACTTGATAGTGATGTATGTTATTGCCACGTTTTAGTATCATCAGTTAGGATTTTGCTGGGGATTGTGGGAATTGCACTCTGATGAGTACAACAAAGTGTGTAGTAAAAATAGCTTTACTGTAACACTGGTGGAGCTCCATAGCTTTTCCTCTGTACAGTTTTGTATTTAATGTCTAGAATGTATAAAAGTCATTTTAAGTGAAATAGGAAAATATTTTTTACTTAATCTAAGTCATTAATGAAATAGAATTCTTTCACAAGATACATTTTATGTATTTATTTCTTTATTTATTTTCACTTTTAAAGTCTTTAATTTTGAATAATAGTACATATACTCTTTTTTAAATATATATATTCTTGAGGAACTGATCATTACTTTTCCAGGATCAAATCTCTTAAGGAGGTGGAAGCAGCTTTTATCTTTGTAGAAAGATTTTTTTGTTTTTTAAATAAATCAGAAAGGAGCAAGCATGTGCCTGATATATAGTAAGCATTCCATAAATGACCTCTTCTTCATTGCAGTGGAACACATACTCACAAACTCAAATGCTCAAAGTCCTAACAGTTTCTACTTAGAAGCAGAACATAAGTACAAGTCCACGTATTTTAAATTAAGAACAAAAGCTAGTGAGATATCATAGACTGAGCAAATCAGTTGTGCAATGTTCAAAATAGGAGCCTGTATTGAAGCCAGTTCAATGCATTCTTTTTTAATGTCTGCCATATATCAAATACTGTGAAAAGAAAACATTTTTTAAGACTATTTTTTTCAGTTACAGTTGACATTCAATATTATTTTATATTAGTTTCAGGTTTACAGCATAGTGATTAGAACATAATTTATGCAGTGATCTCCTGATTAGTCTAGTACCAACCCAGCATCATACACAGTTGTTGCAACATTATTGACTATATTTTCTAGGTTGTACTTTACTTCCCTGTGATTATTTTGTAACAACCAATTTGTGTTTCTTAATCCCTTCATCATTTTTGCCCAGTTCCCCAACCCCCCTCCACCCTGGCAACCATCACTTTGTTCTTTGTATCTATGACTTTGTTTCTCTTTTGTTTGTTTATTTTGTTCTTTAGATTCCACATATAAGTGAGATCATATGGTACTTGTCTTTCTCAGTCTGACTTATTTCACTTTGCATAATACCCTCTAGGTATAACCATGTTGTCACAAATGGTTAGATTTCATTCTTTTTTTTTTTTTGGTAACAGTAATATTCCAATTGTCTATTGATGGGCATTTGGGTTGCTTCCATATCTTGGCTATAATAAAGAGTGCTTCAGTGAACACAGGGGTGCATATGAGGTCTCACAATTCAGTTTGTGGACTCATCCTAGGAAAAGTGCTACATACCTCATTGCTGAATATCACTATGGTCTCCTTCAAAGTACTCCCTTGGGAAGCTATGCATGCATGTCAGTGCCTAGTCTACCCTTCAAAGCAATTTTGGAACTCTTTCTGAAATGGCCATCAGAGCTGTCATAATATTACACTTGATGTCCTGAATGTCATCAAAATGTCTTCCTTTCATTATTTCCCTTAGCTTCGGGTAAAGAAAGAAGTCATTGGGGACCAGGTTAGGTGAATGGGAAGGATGTTCCAATACAGTTATTTGTTTACTGGCTAAAAACTCCCTCACAGACAGTGTGGTATGAGCTGGTGCATTGTCGTGATGCAAGAGCCATGAATTGTTGGTGAAAAGTTCAGGTCGTCTAAGTTTTTCATGCAGCCTTTTCAGCATTTCCAAATAGTTAACTTGGTTAACTGTTTGTCAATTTGGTACAAACTCATAATGAATAATCCCTCTGATATCAAAAAGGGCTAGCAACATCATTACAACAAGTTCACGAACTTAATTGTCAGACCGCCTATATCTTTTTGAATTAGTGTTTTGGATTCCTTTGGTAGATGCCCAGAAGTAGAATTGCTGGGTCATAAGGTAGCTGTATTTCTAATTTTTTAATGACCCTTCAAACTGTTTCTCATAGTGGCTGCACCAATTTGTAGTCCCACCAACAGTGCATGAGTGTTCCCTTTTCTCCACATCCTCAACATTTGTTGTTTGTTGATTTGTTAATAGCCATTCTGACAGGTGAGAGGTGGTATCTCATTATGGTTTTAATTTGCATTTCTCTGATGATTAGTGACATTGAGCATCTTTTCTTATGTCTATTGGCCATGTGCATGTCCTCTTTGGAGAAATGTATATTCACGTCCTCTGCCCATTTTTTAATTGGATTGTTTCTTTTTTTGGTGTTGAGTTGTATGAGTTCTATATCAGTTTTGGATGTTGAGCCTTTATTAGATGTATTATTGATGAATATCTTCTCCCATTCAGTAGACTGTCTTTTTGTTCTGTTTATGGTTTCCTTTGCTGTGCAAAACATTTTTAGTTTTATGCATTCCTATTTGTTTAATTCTTTTCTTTTGTTTCCCTTGCCCAAGGAGATATATATATATATATAAATATTACTAAGAGTAATGTCAGAGAGTTCACTGCCTATGTTTTCTTCTAGGAGTTTTATGGTTTTGAGTCTTACATTTAAGTCTTTAATCCATTTTGAGTTTATTCTGCATATGGTATAAAAAGGTGGTCCAGTTTAATTTTTTTGCATGTATCTGACTAGTTTTTTCAGCACCATTTGTTGAATAGACTGTTATTACCCCACTGTATATTCTTGCCTCCTTTGTCATACATTAAATGACCATATAGGTGTGGGTTTATTTCTGGGCTTTCTAATCTGTTCCATTGATCTATTGTCTGTTTTTAATGCTAGTACCACACTGTTTTGATTATTATAGTCTTGTAGTATAGTGTGATATCAGGTAGCGTGATACCTCCAATTTTGTCATTCTTTCTCAAGATTGCTGTGGCTATTCAGGGTCTTTTATGGTTCTGTATAAATTTTAAGATTATTTGTTCTAGTTCTGTAAAAAATGCCATTGGCATTTTGATAGGAATTACACTGAATCTGTATGCTGCTTTGGGTAGTGTGGACACTTAAACAATGTTAATTCTTCCTATCCATGAGCATGGTATATATTTCCATTTATTTGTGAGATTATTTTTAAATTATTTAAAAATGCGCCACAATCTTTTATGTTCTTGCTCTTTCTGGCATTCTTTCTGTGAGGAAGAGGCCTAGTGATCAACTGACCAAATATTGTGGGGTTTCTCCTTTGGCATATGAGGTAATTCAAGATAAAAGAAATAGGGGAACAAGTGGAAAGAGGATTTTGAGCATTGTGATTGAAGATTGAAACATGGAAACCTCTTGAGGTGTTTTCTCTCCTCTAGTGGCCCATGAGAATAAGACATAGTTTGACAGCTCCTGAGAACAAGTCATATCCATAAACCAGGATAACTAGATGTGTGTTACTCCCTAAATTTATCTTTTGTTAACCTTGAATTTTTACTAAAATTTTGTTTGACTGCTTCTGTTTTATCACATTCATGTTTAGTAAGTTTTTAAAAATCTTACATAATCGCCTGGGACAGAGCTTTAAAAAAGAAAATAACATCTGCAAAGGTTGATTACTGCTAATATAAGTGATTATTGAGATATTCCCAGGGAAAGATAAATCTGAGCGCTTGGAAGTTCACAATGATTCTTCCTCCCATAGAAGGTCTTCCTCCATTACCATGGCAGGTCTAGCTTAATTTTATTAAGGGATGTAGCTTTTACTTATGTGTGCTCAATGTGACAAACAAATGGTAACTCAAGGAATAAAATATCCTCTCCTTCTCCCTTCCAGTTTTTAAGTTTTTAGTTTTTGGAGTCATTTTAAGATAAAACTGGTTTGTGTTAGGTAATCCTACTGAGGGACCCAGGAATACCAAAATACTACTGAAGGGCCAAAGAAGACTAGTGTCACAAAGCACTGAAGTGTCCTATAAACCATGGTAATAACTCTTTTTTACAATTCTAGTAGGTATCATTTAGAGAACCTAATGTAAAAAAGAAAACTGATGGTTTCATTTAAGTTTTGTATCTACAACAAGGTTTTGTAAACTTACTAGAGTTTACTAGCTGACATAAAGCTTATATTTTTGTTTCTTCCTCCAAACTCAAGAGTTCTAATATTTATTTTTTTACATCTTGATTTCAGCTTCAAGGTAATTGATGCCTAAGAAAAATATAAATCTACTACTCGTTTTACTGATAAGACTTTTTTCTTCTCTGCTTCAGTTTTCTTTATCTCCTAACCATTTAACTAATCCCATGTGTCCCCACCTCCTGCTTCCTAGATGAAGAGTGCTAACTTGATATATAAAAATGTGCTTTTGTCCTTCTGAACTAACTTTTTCTGACATGTAGTTTATGCTATTTGAAATGCTGTAAAAAGCATGCACTGGTGTTTCTAATACATCCTATCATTTGGGGAACTTTTTCCCAAGTCAATATCCTGATAAAATGCCATAAGAATAGAACAAGAACAAAAGATTAGAATCCTAGAGCCAGTAAAGATTACTGCTGAATTATAGATGCAATGCATATAAAATAGTTCAATAATAAAATATGTAATACTGTAATTTACCAAATTAATTGATAAAAAGAGAAAACACACATGATCATCTCTTTATACCTGAAAAGCATTTGATATATTTTATCCTCCATTTTTTATAAGAAACTCTTAATGTAATGCAATATATTAACACAAAATAAACCTAACATAATAATAATATAAGTATTGTTCCATGTTTTAAAAAGAACAGCATCTAGAACAGCTAGAAACCATTTTTTTAACATTTAGAAACAAGAGAAAGATGTTCAGTATGACATTGTTCTTTAAAGAAATCTAATTAATGTAATGAAATTAGAAAAATAAATGAGGCATATAAAAGTTATAAAATAGAAGACAAAATAAGTATTTGTAAGTAATATGATTATATGCATTAAAAACCAAAGTGTGTTACCTGAAATACCTATTAGAACCATTAGAAAATACAGTTAGGTGGCTGAGTACATTAAGAAAAAATTAATAGCCTTCCCATATACAAAATAAAACAAGATAGAAAATTATAATGGAAAGGAAGCACCTATTAGCCATAGCCAAAAAGAGATTAAATACCTAGGAATAAGCTTAGTAAGAAATATAAAACATTTAAATGAACAAAAATTTTGAATACTACTGGAGTATCCAAGAAGACTTAAATAAATAGAAGTGACTTCCTCCTCTTAGATATGGAAACTCAATATCATTATGATGTTTATTCTCCTCCACTAAACCCATATGTGTAGCATTCTCCTCAGTATGTATAGCAAGAAGATTTAAAATAAACTACACAGACTGATTTTATTTCTTGTGTTAATATAAACTTGTACATATTAATTTTTAGGAAAATTCTGGAAAAAGAAGTAAAAAAATATTGCTTTTTAAATGTTCTCACTGAGGGGATAGATAGTTCTACAGGATATTAAACATATAATGATAAAGTAATTTAAATGGTGGCATAGGCATAAATAATATATAGTTTAATAAAACAAAATGTGCAGAAATAGGCTTAACATATTTGTGAATTTAGTATACGTGAAGGGTGTTATTAAAAAAAATCAGTGCAGAATCTTCTATCATAGCCCTACAGCAAGTGTAGTGTCTGTGGAGGAGAAAAAAAGATGGCAAAATAGATAATCACCATGTCTGCCACCTCCCAACCACATTAAAATTACAACTAAATTATAGAACAATCAAACTTGAGAACCATCTGAAGACTAGCTGAACAGAACCTCTATAACTAAGAATATAAAGATGAGAGCATGTCAAGACTGGTAGGAGGGGCAGAGACATGAAACAGGCTGACCCCAAACCCACAGGTAGTGGTTGAGCATTGGGAGGAACACCTCAGCAGTGGAGTTTCTGCATGTAGAGTGAGAAGTCGCAGCCCCACACCAGGCTCCCTAGCCCTGGGGCCCAGTGCCAGGAAGAGGAGTCCCCACAACATCTAGCTGTGAAAATCAGTGAGGATTCCATTCATCCCAGTGAAATGGAAACCCAGATGTTTTCTTAAAGGACCCTCACACAGACTCGCTTGCAAGCACTCACCCGGGACCCCAGCAGAGGAGCAGCAACTTGAGAGGTACCAGAGACATACAGGGAAAGACTGAGTTGTGTGGCTGCAGTGTGAGGGCTAGAAGGGTATCAGTCATTAACCATGTGTGGAGCCCACCTCACATGTGGCCTACAGGTGGGCGGCACCTTTCTTGTGTTGAGTCCCCCTCCACAGGGCCAAATCTGAAAACTCACTGGCCTGGGGAACTCTGCCTGCCTCACCCTGGTGACTGCCTGGGACCCCACCCCACCCAGCTCATGTAGCATTGCCAGGGAGCACTCTTTTCTGCACCTGGGTGGCAAACCCTCCTCTACACACTGCCAGAAGTTTTTCAGTAGCACACAGCTCATGGCAGCTTCTGCGACCACCTGGCACACTTTTAGCAGCAGGCGGTGCTTCAGCCGTTCTTGATCAGCTCTTGGGGATTGGTGGGCCAAGGTGAGCAGTGGCTGGCCTTGGTGTTCTCTGGGTGTTTGGGGTCGGAGGGGGGGCCACAGGCTCGGCACAAGAACTGAATCTGCACTAACTTTGTGAACTCCACCCACCCTATCCTGATGACTGCCTGGGACCCTGCCACACCCTACTCAGGTGGCATCACCAGGGCCATTGTCAGCATTGAGACAACCAGCTCAGCCCTGTGTACCTAAGGAGGCCATTTCAGTGGTTGAATCTTATAGACAGCTGGCAGGTGGCAACATGTCTAGGTGGGCTCTGGGCCTGTTCCTAAGCTGGCCCAGGCCTGATACTGGTGGCAGCCAGACTAAATTCACAGTGAGGCCACCTCAACATGCTTCCATGTTCAACACAGGCAGCAACCAACCACAAAGCTTTGCAGCTCCTACAAGGCAGCCCTGGCCCAGTCACAGGCATGGCTGAACTTTGCCTGCACAGGAGCCCTCTCCAAGAGGCACCAGAAACAACACACCCAGAGGCTGACTTCAGACTAGAACAGATCATCACCTGATTAGCCCCACATGCAGCACACCCAAAGGGTCGTTTCAGCAGGCACAAGAGCCTCTTGGGGCAAATTCCACCCTGAGGGGTCAGCCCCTACAGAGCAGCTCATACACTGTAAGCATAGACAATCCTCAAAGCCAATCAGCCTGAGAGTCAATCCCAACTATTGATGTACCAAAAGCCATCAAGACCCAACTACAACAGGAGGGCACATAAAACACACACAAAGGACACAAAGGATACTCCTAAAACACACAGCACAGGTAACCAAGGAGACTGCGCCACAGGACAACACAGGACAGCTCCTATATAAGTCCATCTGGTAAAGACTGAGAGACATAGGAGAGCTACTTAATACATAGAAATGAATACAGAGAGGCAACCAAAATGAGGAAACAAAAAACATGTCTCAAATAAAAAACAGGAGAAACTTCAGAAAAAGAACTAAATGAAATGGGGGCCACCAACATATCAGAGACAGAGTTTAAAACACTAATTATGAGAATGCTTAAGGAACTTAGTGAGAACTACAACAGAGAGATAGTAAGCATAAAGAAGGACATAGAAGCCATTAAAAAGAACCACTCAGAAATAAAGAATACAATAACTGAAATGAACACACTAGAAGGAATCAACAGCACATTAGATGAAGCAGAGGATCAAATCAGTGATTTAGAAGATGAAGTAGCAGAAAACACCCAATCAGAACAGTAAAAAGAAAAAATAATTTTTAATGAAGATACATTAAGGGACATTTGTGACAACATTAAGTATAACAACATTTGCATCATAGGAGTACCAGAAGATGACAAGAGGGAGCAAGGGATCGAGAACCTGTTTGAAGAAATAGTGACTGAAATTTCCCTAACCTGGTGAAGGAAATAAACATACAAACCCAGAAAGTACAGAAAGTCCCCAACCAAGACACATTATAATTAAAGTGGCAAAAGTGAAACACAAAGAGGGAATCCTAAAAACAGCAAGAAAGGCAACTAGTTTTTACAAGGGAGCTCCCATAAGATTATGAGTTGATTTCTAGACAGAAACTTTGCAGGCCAGAAGGGAGTGGCAGGAAATATTCAAAGTGAAGAAAAATAAAAACCTGCAACCAATGCTATTGTACTCAGCGAAGCTAGCATTTAAAGCTGAAGGAGAGAAAGAACTTCCCAGAAAAGAAAAAGCTGAAGGAATTCATTACCACAAAGCCAGTATTATTACAAGAAATGTTATAAAAATTTCTTTTAAGACGAAGAAGGGGGAAACAACAAAGAAAAGATCATAAATATGAATAATAAAATGGCATTAACTATGTACCTATCAATCACTTTAAATGTAAATGGATTAAATTCTGAAAACTAGTGGGTTGTCAGAAAAGTCATGATGCATGTTTACAACAGATGGCATTAGTTCATTTTCAGAAGTACTAGAGTCATTCACATCTATGTTATTTCTATGTCATTTGACAGCTGACAGTTCTAGCTTCATTCTCAAAAAAAAAATGAGCAATTTGGTTGAGTTTTGGAAATTTTACAAGTTGAAGATGAAAGACCAAACTGTGCATTTTTACCAAGTTTTACTCTTTTATTTCCATAAAGGCAAGATTGCGTGTCAAGCTTGTGAAAAGTTGCACCAAGTTTACAGTGACAATGCTCTATAAGAACACCAGTGCCAACGATGGTTCATGAAATTCCGAGCTAGCGATTTTGACCTCAATGATATTCTTTGGTCAGGAAGGCCCACTGAGGTTGATGACGACAAAATAAAGGCATTGATCGAATCAAACCCATGTTACACGACATGAGAGATTGCAGAAACATTGAACATCCATCATTCAAGCATTCATGACCACCTGAAGAAGCTGGGATACATAAGCAAGCTCGATATTTGGGTTCTGTATGAACTCAAAGAAGTTCATTTGATGGCGCATATAAACATCTGCAATATGCTCGTTAAATGTGAGGAAAATGATCCTTTTTTGAAGTGACAGATAACTGGTGATAAGAAGTGGATTGTTTACAACAATGTGGTGCACAAGCAGTCTTGGTCCCGATGTGATGATTCGCCTCAAATGACATCAAAGCAGACATTCATCAGAGGAAGGTTATGCTCTCAGTGTGGGGAGATTTTAATGGTGTCGTGTTTTTTGAGCTCCTACCAAGGAACCAAACAATTCACTCAAATGTGTACTGTCGGCAATTGGACAGTTTGAATGAATCCATCATCCAGAAACATCCAGAGCTTGCTAATTGTAAAGGAGCTGTGTTCCATTGTAACAACGCAAGACAACACATAAGTTCGATCACCTGTCAAAAATTATTGGAGCTTGGATGGGATGTGTTACCACACTCACCATACTCGCCTGACCTTGTGCCATCAGACTTCTGCTTGGTTTGCTTTCTTCAAAACTCCTTGTGTGGTATAACGTTTAATTCAGATAATGTTGTAAATCAGCACCTTGTTCAGTTTTTCACAAATAAAGATAGGTCCTTCTATGAACGAGGATTTATGAAACTCACTGAAAGATGGCAAAATGTAATTGAACAAAATGGGCAATATATCATTGATTGATCTTTGTTCTTTATAAAAATAAATGACTTTTGAAAAACATAGACAAAATGCATCATGACTTTTCTGACAACCCAATAAAGACATAGGGTAGCTGAATGGATAAGAACACAAAATCCATATATATGCTGTCTATAAGAGACTCACCTCAGATTGAAAGACACACATTGGATAAAAGTGAAAGGATGGAAAAAGATTTTATACAAATGAAAATGGAAAAAAAAGCTGGGATAGCAATAATTATATCAGACAAAATAGACTTTAAGAAGAAAACCATAAGAGACAAAGAAAGACATTACATCATAAGGAGATCAACCTAGCAAGAGGATATAACCCTAATAAACATCTGTGAACCCAACATAGGAGCACCTAAATACATAAAATATTGACTGACATAAAGGGAGAGATCAACAGTAATACAGTCATAGTAGAGGAATTTAATACCCCATTGACACCAATGGACAAATATTCCAGACAGAAACTTAACAAGGAAACATGACACACTAGACCAGATGGATTTAATTGATATTTTTAGGGCACTCCACCCAAAAGTAAAAGAATATACATTTATTTCAAGGGCACATGGAACGTTTTCCAAGATAGACCATATATTAGGCCACAAAACAAATCTCAATAAATTCAGGAAGCTTGAAATCATATCAGGCATCCTCTCTGACCATAATGGTATGAAACTAGAAATCAATGATCAAAAGAACCCCTAGAAAACACACAAACACACAAATAACTGCTACTAAACAATGAAAGAGTTAGCAATGAGATCAAGGAAGAAATCAAAAGATGCCTTGAGACAAATGAAAATAAGAACCCAACAACCCTAAATCTATGAGGTACAGTGAAAGCAGTCTTAAGAGGAAAATTTATAGCAATTCAGGCCTACCTCAAGAAACAAACAAACAAACAAATCTCAAATAAACAATATAACTTTACACTTAAAAAAACTGGAAAAGGAACAGCAAGCAAACCCAAAGTGAGTAGAAGGAAGGAAATAATAAAGATCAGAGTGGAAATAAATGAAATAGAGACTGAAGAAACAATAAAAAGATCAAGGAAAACAAGAGTTGGTTCTTTGAAAAGATAAACTAAATTGATAAACCTTTAGGCCGACTCAATAAGAAGAGAGAGAGGACCCAAATAAATATCATCAGAAATTAAAGAGAAATGACAGCGGACACAACAGAAATACAAAAAATAAAAATTAATAAAATACTACGAGCAACTACACACCAACAAATTGGAAAATCTGAAAGAAATGGATAAATTCCTAGAGGCATAGAAAAGTGAAGGGATTAGCTAGTACAAATTAGTAGTTACAAAATAGTCATGGGTATGGGAAATATAGTCAAAACTACCGTGTTAGATAGATATTAGACTTATTGGGGGGGATCACTTCAAAAATTATATAAATGCTTACCATTATGCTGTATAACTAAAACTAATATAAAGTAATATTGAATGTCAACTATAATTTAAAAAAATATATAACCATGGATTATAAAGTGCATATAGAGAATATAGTCAATGGTATTGTAATAACTATGTACAGTGTCAAATGGGTAATAGACTTAGTATACTTATCAGGATTACTTTGTGAGATGTGTAAATGTCTAATCATGTTGTTTTTGTACACCTGAACTACTACTACTACTACTACTACTAATCCCAGAAAACCTGAACTGACCAATTACTACTAACAAAATTGAATAAGGAATCAAAACCCTCACAACAAACAAAAGTGTTGGATCAGATGTCCTCACAGGTGAATTTTACCAATTCAAAGAATTAACACCTATTCTTCTCAAACTATTCAAAAAAATTCAACAGGAGGAAAGGCTCCCAAGCTCATTCTATGCAGCCACCATTACTCTGATTCCAAAACCTGACAAAGACATTACAAAATAACCCAAACCAAAACAAATAATAAAAATAACTCCCTATAGGCCGATATCTCTGATGAACATAGATACAAAAATTCTCAACAAAATATTAGCAAATTCAGCAATACATTTAAAAGATCATACACCATGATCAAGATTTATTCCTGGAATGGAAGGTTGGTTCAATATTTGCAAATCAATTAATGTGATATACCGCAGAATAAAAATAAAGGATAAAAATTATATGATCATATAAATAGATGCAGAAAATGCATTTGACAAAATCCAGCATTGATTGATGATAAAAACTTTCAGCAAAGTGGGCCTAGAGGGAACATATTTGAACATAATAAAGGCCATATATGATAAACCCACAGCTAACATCATACTCAATGGAGAAAAGCTAAAAATGTTCTCCTTAAGATAAGGAACAGGACAAAGATGTCCACTTTCACCACTTTTTTTTCAAAGTCCTAGTCACAGCAGTCAGACAAGAAAAAGAATTAGAAGGCATCCAAATTGGAAAGAAAGAAGAAAAACTGTCATTATTTGCAGATGACATAATACTATATAGAGAGAAACCAAAAGATTCCACCAAAAAACAACTATTAAAACTGATAAATGAATTCAGTAAAATAGCCAGAATACAAAATTATCATTCAGAAATTGGTTGCATGTTTTACAATAATAATGAAATGTCAGAGAAATTAATAAAACAATCCCATTTACAATTGCATGAAAAGAAAATACCTAGGAGTAAATTTAACCAAGGAATTAAAAGACCTGTACTTGGAAAATTATGAGAAATTGAAGAAGGTACAAATAAATGAAAGCATATACCATGCCCATGGATAGAAAAAATTAACATTGTTAAAATGTCCATACTACTCACACCAATCTATAGATTCAATGCAATCCCTATCAATAGATGAGTGGCATTTTTCACAGAACTCAAACAATCTTAAAATTTAATGGAAACATAGAAGACCCTGAAAAGCTGTGGCAATTTTGAGAAAGAAGAACAAAATTCAAGGTATCATGCTACCTGGTATCAAACTCTACCACAAGGCCATAGTAATCAAAAGAGTATAGTATTGGCATAAAAACAGACATAGGCTGGCCGATTGGCTCAGTTGGCTAAGAGCTCGCTCAAGAGGGTGAGCTCTGAGCAACAGCGGTTTGATTCCTGGCCCGAGATGAGCTGCTGCTGAGCTGCCAACAGGTGGCAGGATGGCTCAGCTAAAAAAACCAAACAGACAAAAAAACCCACACCAGATATATAGATTAATGGGACAGAATAGAGAGCCCAGAAATAAACCCACACCTATATAAACATTTAATCTATAGCAAAGGAAGCAAGAATGTACAATGGGGTAAAGACAATCTATTCAATAAGTGTTGCTAGGAAAACTGGACAAATACGTGCAAAAAAATGAAATTGGACCACCTTCTTACTCTACATACAAGAATAAACTTAAAATAGGTTAAAACCTAAAATTTAAGACCTGAAACCATAAAACTCTTATAAGAAAGCATAAGCAATAAACTCTGCAAAATTACCCTTAGCAATATATGTATTTTTTCTTATATATCTCCCTGGGCTAGGGAAATAAAAGAAAAAAAATGGGAATACATCAAACTAAAGTGTTTTTCACAGCAAAGAAAACCACCAACAAAATGAAAAGATAGCCTACTGAATGAGAGAACATATTTGCCAATGATGCATCTAAAAAGGACTTAATATCCGAAATTCATAAAGAACTCACACAACTCAACACCAAAATAAACAAATAAAATAATCCAATTAAAAATGGGCAGAGGACCTTAATAGATATTTCTCCAAAGAGTACATACACATGGCCAATAGACATGTGAAAAGATGCTTAAAATCACTAATCATCAGAGAAATGCAAATTAAAACCACAATGAGATACCACCTCACATCATCAATAAATCAACAAACAACAAGTGTTGGTGAGGATGTGGAGAAAAGGGAACACTTGTGCAATGTTGGTGGGACTGCAAATTGGTGCAGCCACTATGGAAAACACTTTGGAGGTTCCTTAAAAAATTAAAAATACAACTACCTTATGACCCAGCAATGCTACTTCTGGGCATCTATCCAAAGAAATCCAAAACACTAATTAAAAAAGATATATGCTTCCCTATGTCCATTGCAGTGCTAGCTACAATAGCCAAGATATGGAAGCAACCCAAATGCTCATCAATAGATGATTAGGAAAAAAAAAAGATGATTAAGTAATGAAGAGGTGGTACATATATACAATGGAATATTACTTGGCCATAAAAAAGAATGAAATATATACCATGAGACAACATGGTTGGACCTAGAAGGTATTATGCTAAGTGAAATAAGTCAGTCTGAAAAAGACAAACACCATGTGATCTCACTTATCTGTGGAATCTAAATAATAAAATAAATTAACAACAACAACAACAAAAACAGAAACAGACTCATTTATACTGAAAAGAAACTGATGGTTACCAGATGGCAGGGTGGGGGGTGGGTGAGAAAGATGAAGGGATTAAGAAGTGCAAACTGGTAGTTACAAGATAGTCATGGGCATGTAAAATACAGTATGGGGAATGTAGTCAATAATATTGTAAAAACTATATATAGTGTTGGAAGGGCACTAGACTTACTGGGGGGATCACTTTGTAAATTATATAAATATCTAACCACTATGCTGTACACCTGAAACTAATATAAAATAATATGGAATGTCAACTATAATTGGAAAAAAAAAGTCACAGGGATATAAAGTACAGCATAGGGAATATAGTCAATAATATTGTAATAAGTATGTACAGTGTCAGATGGGTAATAGGCTTATTGGAGCAATCACTTTGTGAGATATATAAATGTCTAATCACTATGCTGTTTTGTACACCTGAAACTAATATAATATTGTATGTCAATGGTAATTGAAAAATAAAAATTTTAAATAAAAAAAAAAAGAAAGAAACATCAGTGGAGAATAGATGAATTATTCATTAAATGATGCAGGGACAATTGCATAACCATCTGGAAAAAAAAACCTGGCTTCCATCCTAATTTCATATAAAGCAAAGATTTTAGTTAAAAAATTTGTTTATTCATAAAAGTACTAGGATAAAACATAACAATTTTTTTTAATTTGGAAAAAGAGAGCACTTTTAAATGTCATATAAAACCCAGAAGTCCTACGATAAATAATTCATAAATTTAACTAAAACTAAAATAACATTTGCATGGTGGAAATGACCATAAATAAAATAAAAATAAGTTTAGTAAGAAATATTTGTAACACATATCATAGGCAAAAAACTAATTTCCTTAATACAAATAGGACAATTAAGTTCGTGAACTCACCCTAGAAAAAGTGCTACATACCTCATTGCTGAATATCACTATGGTCTCCTTCGAAGTACTCCCCTTGGGAAGCTATGCACTGATGCCAGTGCCTAGTTCACCCTTCAAAGCAATTTTGGAACACTTTTTCTGGAATGGACATCAGAGCTATCATTGTATTACACTTGATGTCCTAAATGTCATCAAAATATCTTCCTTTCAATATTTCCCTTATTTTTGGTTAAAGAAAGAAGTCATTGGGGGCCAGATCAGGTGAGTAGGGAGGGTGTTTGTTTACTGGCTAAAAACTCCCTCACAGGCACTGCTGTGTGAGCTGGTGCATTGTCGTGATGCAAGAGCAATGAATTGTTGGCAAAAAGTTCAGGTCTCTTTCCTCTAACTTTTTCACTCAGCCTTTTCAGCACTTTCAAATAGTAAACTTGGTGAACTGTTTGTCTAGTTGGTACAAATTCATAAAGAATAATCCTTCTGATATCAAAAAAGGTTAATAACATCATTGCAACAAGTTTGCAAACCTAATTGTCAGAACTATTACAGTATACAAAGACTTCCTATTTATTAATAAGGAAACAACAAATAACCTAATAGAAATAAGAGCAAAGGTCATAAACACCTAGTTCACAGAAAGAAATTATAAGTGAGTCAAACTTATGAAAACCTACTTAAGTACTTTCAAAATAGAAGATAAATATAAATTAAAACCATAGTGAGTTAGGTGAATATGCTATTAGATTGGCAAATATGAACAAATTAGATAGTGCAAACTTGTATTTGTGTGTAATATGGGTTAATGATAGAAGTAATAATAATAAACATTTTTTGAGTGCTTACTTTGAGTAAGCATTTTCTGAGTTTTACATGTATTTATTAACTAATTCCTCACAATGATTCTGTAAAGCAAGTACAATTATTATTTGTATTTTAGAGGTAAAATTGAGTAGAAAGAGCAGTAACTTGCCTAGTCATGAAGGAAGTAAACAATGGAAGTAGAAATTGAACCCAGGAGATCTGGCTAAAAGATATGCAAATAGCTATACTCAGATGTTGTCTTCCAAATGGTCTTACAAATACACAGTGACTTTAACCCTGAAATTCCATTGTCAGAGTTTTATCCTACAGATTTACTCACAAATGTACAAAATGAAGAATGGACATAGATATTCACTGTAGCCTTGTCTGTGATAGTAGTAGATTGGAAACAAAAGTTCATCAGGTGTATTATGGTATAGCCATTCAATGGAATCCTAGGAAGCTGAAAGCAAAATGAGGAAACATTTAAATTTCCTCATCTATACATATATTACCAGTTGTGTAAAAGAAAGCATGTCTATAATTTGTGTGTGTGTCCTCATATTATATTAGAATACCTCTGGAAGGGTTCACAAGAAATTGGTCATTGTAGCTGCATTGGGAAGGGAAACTGGAGATCTATGGAATAGGAGGAAGGTTTATTTCTTATCGTATATCCTTTCATGTTTAAATTTTGTACTGAAAAAATAAATAATTAAAAATTGTTTTGTATCAGGTGAATGTAGTATTCATTAAAAATAAAATACATTGATACATTTTTTACATGGCTTTTGGAAATGGCTTCATCAATATTCTGAAACTACAGAAATATTTTCTTTTTTCATTAAAATTTTTATTTTTAATTATAGTTAACATTCAATATTATTTTATATTAGTTTCATGAGTATAGCATAGTGGTTAGACATTTATATAATTTAAGAAGTGATCCCCCAATAAGTCTAGTACCCACCTGGCACTGTACATAGTTATTAACATATTATTGACTACATTTCCTATACTGTACTTTAACATCCCTGTGACTATTTTGTAAGTATCAATTTGTACTTAATCCCTTCACATTTTTCACCAGCTCCCCAACCCCTCTCCTATCTGACAACTATCAGTTACAGAAATATTTTCTATGTCCTTAATAAGGAATGTTCAGGTAATGTTGAGGATTGCCTTCCCTGTTCTCAATTGTCTCCAATGCCCATATAAACACCACATGCTTGAGCTGTCTGCACACCTGGCATTATGCCTGGGCCTCCTGGAGACACATTTTCCAAACACTGTTTTTCTGTTCAGTTCTGCACTCCATCAGTCACTGGTTTGTTTTTACAACCTAGAATATTTGTTATTAATACTTTTTTCTTCAACACCATAGTCCCTAAGTGTGGAACTTAGAATGCTTAGAGATAACCTAAATCTAAGTATTTATTCTATACGGCAGGATGTAAAGGTCAGGGCAGTGAAGGGATTTACCTTCTCCAACCTTCTTCCTTGCCCAGTGATAATGCCTTCCTCTCTGTAGAACCAGCTACTGCCAGGATGCCTCTGGTCTGCATCCTTCCTGGATGGCTTGTTGTGTTAGATTGAACTGAGAGGGGCTCCTTATCATTCTAGACAGAAATTTAAAAAATATTTTACAGTATAGAGATGTTGACAGATTGGATGAGAAATTAAGATATAGCTACTGATGGTGCAAATACATGTTTATTTTCTCATCTAAGTTTGGTTTTAGGCAGTTTTCTATTCATGTTTGTATTTAGCTTTAAGTAATGAATGTGGCAGAGGTGTTCTGGAGAAACAGCTTCCCTTCGTCACCTTGTTATAAATGTCTCCATTGTGGTTATTTTAGTATTTGTGGTGCAGTGATGACTGTGTTCTTGAGATAAAGATAAAGATTCTGAGCAATGAAAACATGTGATTAGACATTAACATTGGTAAATAATTTGTAAAGGTGTTTGTTTTCTAGTAAATTAGGATACATTCTGAATAATATGCTTCCTGGTATTTAGGTCAACAAAACTCACTCATTACATTTAAAAATTCAGATGACTTATGAATCAATTGAACATTTTAAAACTGTCAACTCATTATTTTAAAGTTAACTTTAGATGATTAATCATGATTAATAAATATGAGAATTTAAAAATTCATGAAAAAAATGACTGCATCTTGTTATTATAATACTGTTATGAATACTCTAGTGTAATTAATGACAAAAGTGATATCTATAACATAAAGTTTATGAGCAAAATGTTATCATCATTGGTCCTAACAATCAAGTACTTATTCCACACATCATCTTTGAGGCCTAGTATGTGCAAGACACTGTAGGAGCTGCTAAATGCTTCTTTGCTACTGCACACACAATAACTCTAATAGCATATATTTTATAACAAAGATTAATTTTATATGAATGAAAGGCTGAAAATTTTAAAAGTCAACAAAGAAGAAGATATTATTGAAAATAACATCTCCAAATAGGAAGTGATTAAATTATGAAAATAAATACTCTGTAGTTTTAATCGCCTATACTTCAAAATCATCACATTGAGTCAAATTAGAAAACAAAGAATAAACTGGAGAAAATAGTAGAAATGAACAACTAAAAAATTTCATCAGATAATTATATATAACAATTCTACTGCTATTATTAGTAATGCTGAAAATTTGTTTTTTTCTAATTCAAGAGTAGTAGAACATATCCTTGCCTTGTAATGATTATATTTTTAGAACCTATCTCAGGGAAAAAAAATCAAAGTAATAATTTTAAAATGAAAATTTTAAAGTATCCCTTTATGTGAAACTCTTAAAAGGATTCAAGATAAATACCAAAATCCTTATTTGGGTTTAGGAAGTCTGACATATCTACACCCCTCCCCAGCTTAAAAATAAAATCACTTATCTCTGGCACTGTTCCCTAGCACCTCTTCTCCAATGGCATTAAGAAACTCAATGTCCGTGTTCTTGTTTACCTTCTTCCTTGTTTCTATTGTTGTGTCCAAGAGGATGAGAGAGGTTGTGTTAAGGGTTCATATTAATCATCTGGACTCATAATTCTGTCCCCTCTCCCTGCCTTGCCTTGTTATTGCAAATCCCTGAATGCCTCAGCATACTCTTTGGTTTCTTTATTCTACCCATGCTTCTTTCAATACTCCCTTTACTAAAGTTTCTTCAATTTACAGGGGAGGTTGCCATGTTTTCTCATGATACAGCATTCAAAACTCAAAATTAAGAAGTGTTAATATTTTTCATAGTTTCTTAAATTTAAAAAAAATCTATTTTAGGGGGAAAATGGCGGCTGTGAGGAGGGTTTCCTGAGTTCTCCTCTGGAAATCGCCTCAATTTAAACCGCTGTAACTCTTCAAACGAAAACTCTACTCATCACACAGAGCAGCTAAGAGATTCGCACGCTGATTACTGGAAGGTGGGCAGACTAGGCGCGTGGGGGAAGAGGGAGGCGAGACGTGTGGAAGTGCAGCCCGCACCCGCAGCTACTGAGACATGGGGCCTCAGAGAGCAGACCGGAGAGTGTTCCCCGGGCTCACTTCCTGCGCCTCACAGCCCGCCTAGAGTGCAGCAAGAGTGCAACAGTTTGCAGTCTGAGGCAGAAGCCTCAGGCCAGACAAGTGGGGGAAGAGAGAGAGGAGGCATGCATGCAGAGTTGCAGCCTGCACCCGTGGCTGCAGAGCTGCGGGACCCCAGAAGACAGAGGGGAGAGCATAGCAGCGCCAGGGTGGGCTCAGTCCCTGCGCCCACCCAGTCCCTCTAGGAGTGCAACAGGAGCTCTGCGGTGCGCAGGCTCTGAGGCAGAAGCCTCAAACCCGATGAGCAGGGGAAGAGGGAAGCGAGATGCATGGAGACGTAGCCTGCACCCACAGCTGCGGAGACGTGGGACCCCAGGAGGCAGAGTGGAGAGAGTTGCAGTGCCAGGGTGGGCTCAGTCCTGAGCCCCTTTGGTCCCTCCCGGACTGCAGCAGGAGCTGGCTGGAGCATCTGAGGCAGAAGCCTCAGTTCAAAACGGTGGTGTGACTTTTTTTTTCCCTTCTTTTTTCTTTTTTCTCGGATGGAAAGCAAAAAACAACTGCATAGATAAGAACCCACCCCCACTCTTCCTCAGAAACCTTGGTCCCTGCCATACCAGAGTCTTAAGCTGACCCCTAAATGGAGAAGTAGGGTCAGATTACAGAGGTGCTCCTACCCCCAGGGGGTTGAGAAACTCCACATGAGAAGAGGCTGCAGCATGTGAGCCTACCTACCCTGCCCCCACCTCTCCTGCACGGCTTGGGAGGCAGGGCAACTTCAGCTGCTGAGTCACTCACAAGCCCCCCAGCAGGTGGCTTTTAGCAGCTCTGATATCTCACACCTCCCACAGCCTCCAGCTGAAAGAGTGCCCGAAGATGCATATCGAGCCTTCTGGCTGGGCAGCACTCAGCGTGCCTTGGGGCAGGTGAGAGCAGAAACGGCATTGACTTTGTAAAAACTACCAATCACACCTCATAACCCCACTCATCTACAATAGACCTGCATTGCCAGGGTCACTCTAGGCGCCAGGTGGCCAGCTCTGCCCCCCACAAGACACAGAGTTTTTCTATAGCAGAGGACAACCTGGAGAGAGCCTTGTGGACTTCAGCCAAGACTGGCACTGGCTGGTTTTGGGTGTTTTTTTGGCGTGTTTTTTGTTGTTGTTTTGTGGGGTTTTTTTTAGGTGTTTTGGTTGTTTTTGTTTTTTTCTATTTCATGATTATCATTTTTCGTTTTTAATATAGGCATATATATATATATATATATGTGTGTGTGTGTATATATGTGGTTACATATTTCTGTATATATGGGTGTGTATATGTATATATATATATATTTTTTTTTTTTCGTTTTCTCTTCTTTCTTTTCATTGATCTACTTTTCCTCCCTCTTTCCATTTTTCTGCAATTTTTTTGGGTGTTGCTATTTTGTTTCTCGTGTTTATTCTATTTTTTATTTTATTATATTTTATTTTGTTTTGTTTTTTGTTCTTTGCTTTTTTGTTGTTTTGTTTTTGTTTGTTTTCTTTTGTATGTTTGATATTTCTGTACATGTTGAGTGTAGGTAGTTGGTTGTTTTTTACATGTGAGAGTATCTAGTTTCCTTTGGTGGCTATGTGGTTGTGCTTGTTAATCTGTTTTTCTCTAAAATCACTCTCCAGCAGAGCCTAGCCAAAGATGCACAAGAATTATCACACCCAGAGGCCAACGTTAGATAAAACCAGAGCATTATAGGGTTTCACCTACAAGAGTCACACCCAAAGGGAAATTGCTACAGACATCAGAGCCCATAGGAGCCAAGCCTCATTGGAGGGGTCAACCCTCACACAACAGCTCATAAACTGGGGACACAGCTAATTCTCACAGCTAGTCAATCCCACCTATTGATAAGCCAAAAGCAATCAAAGCTCAACTTCAACATGAGAAGACACACAACACAAGAAACACTTCTGGTACACACACACACAGGAAAATAGGGAGACTGAGTAATTCAAATATAAAAGACACATACCACATAAGTCCACCCAGAAAAGACTGAGAGACCTAGGGGATCTACCTATTACATCAAAGCAAGCATAAAGAGTAAGCCAGAATGGGGAAACAAAGAAACACATCCCAAATAAAAGAACACAAGAGACCTCCTGAATCAGTGGAACTAGAGGAAATAGAGGTAAACACCTATCAGAGACAGAGTTCAGAACACTGATTATTAGAATGTTCAAGGGAATTAATGAGAATATAAAGCAGGATAGAGAAATCATGAAAAACAACCAGCTAGAATTAAAGAATACAATTACCAATTACTGAATTAAATAACAAACTCGATGGAATTACTAGCAGATTGGATGAAGCAGAGAATCAAATCAGTGATTTAGAAGACAAGATAGCAGAGATCATCCAAGTGGAACAAAAAAAAGAAAAAAGAATAAAAAACATGGGAAATAGTTTAAGAGAGCTGGGCAACAACATCAAGCACAACAACATGCTCATCATAGGAATACCAGAAGGAGAAGAGAGGGAGCAAAGGATCGAGAACATATTTGAAATAATGTCTGAAAACTTCTCTAACCTAGCAAAGGAAATTGACATACAAGCCCAGGAAGTGCAGAGAGTATCAACTAAGATGATCCCAAACAGGCCCACACCAAGACACATTATAGTGAAAATGGCAAGGACTAAAGACAAAGACAGAATCCTCAAAGCAGCAAGGAACAGGCAGCATGCTACTTACAAGGGCACCTCCATAGGAATATCAGCTAACTTTTCTACAGAAACTTGGCAGGCCAGAAGGGAGTGGCAGGAGGTTTACAAAGTGATGAAAAACAGAGGCCTACAACCTACATTGCTTTATCTAGCAAGGCTGTCATTTAAAAGTGAAGGAGCAATAAAGATCTTACCAGAAAAGAATAAGCTAAAGGAATTCATTATCACCAAGCCAGCATTGCAGGGAATGTTAAAAGGGCTTCTTTAAGCAGAAGAAAGAGAAAAACAACCTAACTAACGAAGACCAAGAACACAAATAGCAAAATGGCAATAACTACGCATCTATCAATAATCACATTAAATGTAAATGGATTAAATGCTCCATCAAAAGACATAGGATGGCTGAGTGGATAAGATAGGCTGTATACAAGAGACTCATCTTAGATCAAAAGACACATACAGGTTGATATTAAAGGGATGGAGTAAAATATTTCATGCAAATGGAACTGAGAAAAAAACTGGAGTAGCGATACTTGTATCAGATAAAATAGACTTTAAATTGAAGAATATAATAAAGAACAAAGAAGGGCACTTCATAACAATAAAGGGATCGATCCAACAAGAGGACATAACCCTAGTAAACATCTATGCTCCTAACATAGGAGCCCCTAAATGTATAAAACAGATATTGGCAGACGTAAAGACAGAGATCAACAGTAACACTATCATAGTAGGAGACTTCAACACCCTGCTGTCACCAATGGACAGATCCTCCAGACAGAAAATCAATGTGGAAACAGTGACCTTAAATGACCCATTAGACCAGCTGGATTTAACTGATATTTTCAGAGCGTTTTACCACAAAGCTACAGAATATACATTCTTCTCAAATGCACATGTAACATTTTCCAAGATAGACCACATATTAGGCCATGAAACAAGTCTCAATAAATTTAAGAAGATTGAAATCGTACCAAGTGTCTTCTCTGACCACAACATTATGAAACTAGAAATATATTACAAGAAGAAATCCGGAAAGCACACAAATACATGGAGGCTGAATAACATGCTACTAAATAGCGAGTGAGTAAAAAATGAGATCAAGGAAGAAATCAAAAGATACCTCTAGACAAATGAAAATGAAAACACCCCAACCTAAAAACTCTGGGATGCAGTGAAAGCAGTCTTAAGAGGGAAGTTGATAGCAGTGCAGGCCTACTTAAAGAAGCAAGAAAAATCTCAAATAAACAGGTTTCCTTACACCTCAGGGAACTGAAAAAAGAATAGCAAAATAAGCTCAAATGGAGTACAAGGAAGGAGATAATAAAGACCAAAGTGGAAATAAATGAAATAGAGACCAGAAAAACAATATGAAAGAACAACAAACCCAAGAGCTGGTTTTTTGAGAAGATAAACAAAATTGTAAAAACCTCTAGCCAGACTCATCAAAAAGAAAAGAGAGAGAGAGAGAGAGAAAGAGAGAGAGAAAAAGAGAGGACTCAAATTCATAAAATCAGGAATGAAAGAGGCGAAGTGACAACAGAGCCCACTGAAATACAAAAAATTTTAAGAAATTACTATGAGCAACTATATGCCAACGAATTTGACAATCTGGAAGAAATGGATAATTTCCTAGAAGCATACAAACTTCCAAAGCTAACTCAAGAACAAACAGAAAAATCTGAATAGACTGATTACCACCAAGGAAATTGAATCAGTAATCAACAAGCTCCCAACAAACAAAAGCCCTGGACCAGATGGATTCACAAGTGAATTTTCCCAAACATTCAAAAAAGAATTATCACCTATTTTTCTCAAACTATTTTAAAAAAATCCAGAAGGAGGGAAGGCTACCAAACTCTTTCTAAGAAGCCACGATCACCCTGATTCCAAAACCAGACAAAGGCAGTACAAAAAAGGAAAACTACAGGCCGATATCCCTGATGAACATAGATGCAAAAACCCTCAACAAATCTTAAAAAAAACAGAACTTAGCAATATATTAAAAGATCATACACCATGATCAAGTGGATTTCATCCCTAGTATGCAAGGTTTGTTCAATATCTGCAAATCAATTAATGTGATACACCACATCAACAAAAATAAAAATAAAAATCATATGGTCATATCAATAGATGCAGAAAAAGCATTTGACAAAATGCAGCAGCCATTTGTGATAAAAACTTTTAGCAAAGTTGTAATAGAGGGATTATATCTCAACATAATAAAAGCCATATATGATAAACCCACAGCTATTGTCATACTAAATGGGGAAAAGCTAAAACCGTTCCCCTTAAGATCAGAACAAGACAAGGCTGTCCATTTTCTCCACGTTTATTCAACATAGTTCTGGAAGTTCTAGCCAGAGGAATCAGACAAGAAAAAGAAATAAAAGGCATCCAAATCGGTAAGGAAGAAGTAAAATTGTCATTATATGCAGATGACATGATACTATATTTAGAGAACCCCAAAGACTCCATCAAAAAACTATTGGAGGGCCGGCCGAGTGGCGCGATGGTTAAGAGCTAGCTTGGGATGCCAGAGGGCCCCGGTTCGGATTCCACATATGAGGGCCAATGACACTGCCCTCCACAGCTAAGATGCTGAACAACAGCTTGATCTGGAGCTGGGTTGCCATGAGCCGTCGGTGACGGTGTAGGCTGCAGCCCTTGTGGCAGTGGGTTGCCATGGGCTACTGTGTGTAGCCAGCAACCAGCATGAGCGGCCAGCAGCCGCAGTGAGTGGCCGACAAGAAGTCGGCGACTGATCTGGCTCGCCTGGGAAGAGCGGAATGATGGTGCCAACTTGGGCCAGTGAAGCAACATCTTCCACAACTAGACTGAAGAACAAGACGACAGCAACTTGTCTGTTCCCCTTCCCCCAATTCTGCAGCGCTGTTCCCATCCCCCAATTCCCCAATAAAAATCTTAAAAAAACCCCCAAAAACTATTGGAACTGATGGACGAATTCAGTATGGTAGCAGGATACAAAATTAATATTCAGAAATCAGTTGCATTTGTATATACCAATAATAAAGTATTGGAAGGAGAAATTAAGAAAACAGTTCCATTTACAATGCTTCAAGAACTATAAAATACTGAGGCATAAATTTAACCAAATAAGTAAATACCTGTACTAAGAAAATGATAAGATACTGAAGAAATAAAAGAAGATACAAATAAATGGAAACACCTACCATGCTCATGGATAGGAAGAATTAATATAGTTAAAATGTCCATACTGCTTAAAGCAATATATAGACCTGAAACCATAAAACTCCTAGAAGAAAACATAGGGAGTAAATTTGCAGTCATTACCTTGAGTAATATTTTTACTGATATATCCCCTTGGGCAAGGGAAGTAAAAGAAAAAATGAACATATGGGATTACATCAAACTTAAAAGTTTTTTCACAACAAAGGAAACAATCAATAAAAGAAAAAGGAAGCCTACTGAATGGGAGAAGATATTTGTCAATGATATATCTGATAAGGGGTTAATATCCAAAATTTATAAAACACTCATTCAACTCAACACCAAAAAACCAAACAACCCAATTAAAAAATGGGCAGAGGATATGAAGAGACGTTTCTCCAAAGAGGACATACAGATGGCCAACAGGCATATGAAAAAATGTTCAACATCACTTAGCATTAGGGAAATGCAAATTAAAACCACAATGAGATACCACCTCACCCCGGTCAGAATGGCTATCATCAATAAATCAACAAACAACAAATGCTTGCGAGGCTGTGGGGAAAAGGGAACCCTGGTGCACTGCTGGTGGGACTGCAGGCTGGTGCAGCCATTATGGAAATCAGTATGGAGGCACCTCAAAAATCTGAAAATGGAACTACCTTACGACCCAGCAATCCCACTCTTAGATATTTATCCAAAAGTACCTGCTATTTTCAATCTTTTACATTTTAGCCATACTAATTAATGATCAGTGGTATTTCATTGTGGTTTTTAAATTAAATTTATTAGGGTGACATTGGTTAATAAAATCATATAGTTTTCAAATGTACAATTCTATAATACATCATTATGTATTGCATTGTGTGTTCACCACCCAAAGTCAAATCTCCTTCTGTCACCATATACCGGGGGTGCCGAAAAAATGTATACAAGTGGACACTTTGATCAAGGTTGGTCAAGCAGTAGTTCGCTGTAATCAGAAGTGTTCAGATGCTGATGGTAACCACTTTGAGCACCTCTTGTAATTGCAGAAGTCTAACAGGACTTGTATTCATCTTTTATTATTGGTATATATAGTGTATTACAATTCTAATAGTTTTTTCCTTTCTTAAAATGTGTATACAGTTTTTTGGCACCCCCTGTATTTGACTTCCTTTCTTTACTTCTACCTCTCCTTTTCTCCTCTTACTCTCTGTTAACCACTAAACTATTGTCTGTGTCTATTAGTTTTTGTTTGTTTGTCTTGTTGGTATGTTGCTTTCAGTTTTATATCCCACATATGGGTGAAGTCATATGGTTCTCAACTTTCTAACTTATTTTGTTTTGCATGCATGATAATTTCAAGATCCATCTATGTTGTCACAAATGGCAGTATTTCATCTTTTCTTATGGCTGAGTAATATTTCATTGTCTATATGTACCACATCTTCTTTATCCAGTTATCTATCAAAAGACAATTTGTTTTTTGTTTTCATGTCTTGGGCCACTGTGAATAATGCTACAGTGAACATTGGGGTACATATATCTTTACAGATAAATTTTCAGATTTTTTTGAGTAGATACTCAGAAGAAGAATTGCTGGGTCATATGGTAATTTTATTCTTAATTTTTTGAGAAACCTCCAATACTGTTTTCCATAGTGGCTGTACCAGTTTACATTCCACTAGCAGTGTGTGTCCTTTTTCTCCACAACCTCTTTAACACTTGTTATTACTTATCTTGTTGATCATAGCCATTGTAACAGGTATGAGGGGGTATTTCATCGTGGTTTTGATTTGCATTTTCCTAATGGCTAGTGGGACTATATCAAACTATAAAGCCTCTGCACAGCAAAAGAAACCATCAACAAAACAAAGAGGCAACAAACCAAATGGGAGCAAGTGTTTGTAAACAGCATCTCAGTAAGGGGTTAATACCCAAAATATATAAAGAACTTGTGTAATTCAACAATTAAACAATCCAATTAAAAAATGGACAGAAGACCTCAACTGACACTTCTCCCAAGAAGACATACAAATGGCCAACATATATGTGAAAAGATGCTCAATTTCATTGTGCTTTTAATTTGCATTTCCCTGACGACTGATGGTGTTGAGTATCTTATCATTATCCATTTGCCTATTTAAAACTGAGGTTATTTGTCTTCTTATTATTGAAAATATACATTCTGGATACAAGTCCTTTTCAGTTATATGCATTGCAAATATTTTCTCCCAATTTCCCTTGGCCTTTTCGATTACTCTTTAAAAAATGCAAACTCTCTGCACTCTTTACTCTGGTGAGGGTGTGGGTGTTAAGTGCCTTTGGTTATGTGCACATAAACTTAATTGACTAACTTAAGCAAAGGACATGATATTTTGAGGAGGTATATGAGTTCACTGAAGATGAAGGTGAACAATTCTTCCTCAGAAAGGTCAGGGAACAGGGAATTAGGTTGTCAGCAGCAGGAACTATGGGTTTTGTTTCTGGGTTCTAGGATTGAGTAACTTGGCATCTGTGTATCTCCACTCTAGATTCAGATATCTGAGACAGAAAATCCAGTCAGTTTAGCATAGACCACTGGCCCACCCTAGTGTCTAGGAAGGAAGATTTCTGTGATTAGCAGCCCAACCAGAAACAGGGACAGGGAAAGTAAAATTTTTTCAAGAACGTAAAGATGTTTAGTTGGTACAAGAGGGAGATGTAGTGCATAACAGGTTTACAACAAAACATATATATTACAAAGAGGGAACTGTTAAGCCATTGATAGTTTAGGACAAATATATTTATTAGATTTCATTTTATACTGGTACTTGGTCAAGCAAAGGGGAATGATATTAAGTGTTATAATCTGACCACATGCTAGGTATTTTTATGAAAATTATCCCATTTAATTGAAAATGATGGCAGTGGGGTCTGGGAGCAGAGGTGTTGATGAAAGAGAAGTGCTGTATAGAGGGAAAATAAGGAAGGACTGAAGGCTACCTGAAACTAACTTTTCCATAGAAGGTTTGCCTAGATATAGAGCTAATGAGACTGTTGGCCAATGAGCTTGCTATTCAATTGTTCTCATCTGTACAAAACTTGATTGTATTTAGATTTTTTTGTGTTACTTCCCAATAGAAACCCATCAAGGACTTTAAAAATGATCATCTGTGGGATAGAGTTCTCTTGGAATTCTGGATGATTTATTTTGTGGTAGAAGTAAATGAGAAGTACCAGTACCATGCATCAAGAAAGGAGGAAGAAATCATAAGTCAAAAGTCACACACCATTAAATTAACTTTCAGACATGAACAAATGGAGTTTCAGGAGAGAAAAAAGTAGAGAAATAGAGATGAAGCACAAGTACACAGAAAGTAATTTTTTAGAAAATATGAGACTAAAATCTGTTTTTGTATTTCAGTGTGGCACAAACCTGGGAGGTCAGTAACTTTTACAGGCTGTTGCTTGTAGAGTAGGTACACCTTGCTAAAATAATCTTTACAGCTCTGACCCTGAAACCTAATATTAGATGTGTTTAGCTAGATGTGTCCTGGTTATATTCTTTCTGTGTTCACTTCCTTTACTAGGACTGCCTAATAGGTGGCTAGTGCATTTACTGAAGATTCTAACTATCTTCTTTTTTTTAAAGGTTTTATTAAGGAATTGGGGGAGGGGGACAGCGTTGGGGAATTGGGGAAGGTAAGAGACAAGTTGCTGTCCTTTTGTTCTTCAGTCTAGTTGTGGAGGATGTCACTTCACTGGCCCATGTTGGTATTATCATTGAGCTCTTCCCAGGTGAGGCAGATTGGTCGCTGGCCATTGGACAGCCACTCATGGTAGCTCATGGCAGCCCACTGCAGCCCCACTGCAGCCTATGCTGTCACAGGCCACTCACAGCATCCTAGCTTGTTGTTCACCATCTTAGCTGTAGAGGGCACAGCATCACTGGCCCTCATGTGGGATCTGAACCAGGCCCTGCTGCTCAGAGCTGGCGTCCCAAGCCAACTCTTAACCAAAGCGCCACTCGGCTGGCCCCTAACTGATTTCTGATAGCATTCTTAAAAGTTGAATTATTTTGGCAATTTGGTCTTTAAAGCAAGAATGGATAATGTTCATATGCCTGAAAACTTCTAAAATATTGTATCCTTCAATGTTCCCTCAAATAAAACTATATTTTAGCAAAGAAATATACTTTGTTTTTGTTATTAAAATACTTGAGGAGTTTCTCTGCCAGATTCCCTTGGGCCATGGGACATTTACTAGCCAGGCCATCTATATAGGATATTTTTAAAATTCCAAAATAAAATAAAGCCTCATCAGTCCAGATTTTTAAAATTACAAACTTGTGATTATTTGGAAAGGGCTGACATTTACCTTTGTATTATGAAAAAAGAATAATGTAAGCAATATTGTTGGGATACCATCTGCTTAACCTGGATAAAGAAATCTGTTGTGAGCGGCATGTGACTATCAAAGTAGCAGTCTCACACACATTTGTGTCTTTCCACAATGTCAGACCTAGAATAAAACCATGAATCTAGCCCAACTGACTCAGTTTACTGTGGGCATTATTCAAGGCTCTGGCCAGAGGATAGCCTCCAACAGCTGAGGTAGACTGAATTCACACAAGAGGGTCACAAATGTTTGCAAGCAATAGGGTTAGGCAAGACGAACAGTCTTACAAAAGAAGGATGAGAGAGGGAGTCCAGTGTTCAGTGACAGTCCCTTTGGTGGTGCTGGGGTATCAGGCATCAGGCCTGGCCAGTGAGACAGGAGGCAAGGCTTCAAGCTCTCGGTCTGGGATGAGTGCAGGTGTGGCTGTCAGATCATCAATTGAGGCCTGAGTGATGACCCATCAGAGAGCTCTGATTTTATGCTCAAGACTGGGTGCAGTGCACCCATTTTTAGTCCAGTAAAGTTCACCTGCAGTCCAATAAAACCATCCCAATGGTCATACTCCACCCTGAATTTGGAATTATCTGGTTAGGGTGCTCACTGGGTATACCTTTCACGTGATGCTCTGGCATAACTGTCACTTTGTGACTGACATAACTGTCAGAATTATTAGCCCATTTTGTGTTCGTAATTAATGCTCTATACAAAACCAAACCCTTCAGTCACATTCAAAGCACTTACTTAGTGATTATGGGTAGATTATTCTTAAGTATTGTGTGCTTAGTGGAATTTCAAGTATTTTCCCAACACAGTCACTCCTGCGGTGCTGTTGGTGCTTATTGATCTTGTATCAGAGAGAAAACTATTTCAGAGAACATTTTTTGAGAGGCATGAGGTTTAAAGTGCGTCTAAATCTTGCAATAGGAATGAATTGGTGACTGGTGAAGTTCCATTTAGAACATTCTCAGAGCTGTATTAAAGCCATGTGTATGCCTACATGAGTGTAGTACACAAATAATACCTAGGGAATACAAATTGTCTTTAGTAACAAGACTGAGATGACATGCTGAGATAACAAAGTAGTAGCTTGCTTTCTTGGGTACCAAGGGAGAATATTAAAGCATTGGGTTATTGCCAGAGTTGTAAGGGATCAATAATTTCCTTATCACTATATGTATAATTGGTAAGAGGAAGTAGTTTTCCCTCAGACAGATAATATCTAAGAAATTTCATAGTCACAGTGAGTAAATTTATACCTTTCAAACTTGTAGAATTTGTGTTCTCTGGTTACTAATGTATACAGGAAATGTGGTATAAGACCTGAAATTAATATTATGTGTTGCCTTGACATCTGGTGAAATTGGAAGGGCCTTGAATGGCCTGACCACAAGTTCCCTTCCCGTTTTGCTTCTGCAGATAGATCTTCTAACCAAACAACCCTTCATATCAAAGGGACCAAATGCAATTCATGCTCATTTCTGAGTATTTGGTTTTATATTTCTGCCAGCCCACAAATTATTCAAACAAGCCAATCACATCCTTCGGTGGGAATAAGGGGGCACAACCCTCTTAATACTACAAAACCTGCCTCCCACAGCCCCTGGTTTTTTACTCTGTCCTGTCCCCGAGTGCAACTACTGTATGGCTTTGCATGGTGTCCTCCTTCTCTGGGCCATGGATATATGTGACTAATAACTGTTGTTGATCTCGTCTATTTAGTATCAGGTGTCATGTGGGGATCTGCATAGACCTAAGGCAAGAATCCCTTCCTAATCAATGGGGACAGAGGGAGGCTATTAAAACAGTAAAATACCAATGTAGAAAACTAAGAAGATCCCAGTATCTATATAATCTCAAGATTATTGAAAATTATGTCATAATTTTGAGAGATGAAAAGAGAGTTATAAAAAATGTAGTAAAAAGAATGTATTGGTAGTTACAAAATAATCATGGGGATGTAAAGTAAAGCACAGGGAATATAGTCAACGATATGGTAATAACTGTGTATAGTGCCAGGTGGGTACTAGACTAGTCAGGGGATCACTTCTTAAATTGTATATGTAAATGTCTAACCACTATGCAATGCACCTGAAATTAATATAAAATAATATTGAATGTCAACTGTAATTGAAAAAGTAAAAAAGGTGAGAAAAGGTGAAGGGAAATAAGAGGTCCAAATTTCTAGGTATAAAAAGTTATGGGGATGTAATATACAGCATAGGGAATATAGTCAGTTATATTGTAATAGTGTAGTACAGTGTCACATGGGTGCTGGACTTATGGTGATCACTTCTTTAGGTATATAAATGTTGAATAACTATTGTGTATACCTGAAGCTAATATAATATTGTATGTTAGCTATATTTTTAATAAAAATCTTAAAAAAAAGAATGTAAACCTGGAAGGGTTAAATAGTAAAATTGATGAATTGCTTCAGCTGGTGGAATTGTTATTGTTATGCCACAGTTGATATTCTAACTATGATGTTTCAGTTCATTGAAGGATTAAGTTTGAATTCAGAACCCAATTTAGAAGTTAGTGTATCTGCCACTGTATATTAAATGTTAATCTATTTCATCATGACAATGTAAAGTAAAAGACAAAGGACCAGAAGGGAGGAAATCTCATAGAATGCTCCTAAAACTAAGTAGACATAGGCTATTCTTAGGAAAATAAATAATGAGCAACATGTGTTTTAAAAACATTTTTGGAACCCCAATTTTCTTAAACATATAATAAATGAATCCTAGATATTTAAGACTAAACTGAATAATTATAGATTTAGAGATGGAATAATTTTAATAATAATAACAAAGAAGCTGGCCTAAGAAAGTCCTGCCTGGGGCCGGCCGAGTGGCGCGATGGTTAAGAACTGGCTTGGGACGCCAGAGGGCCCTGGTTCGGACGGATCCCACATATGAGGGCCAGTGACACTGCCCTCTACAGCTAACATGCTGAACAACAGCTCAAACTGGAGCTGGGCTGCCGTGAGTCGCCAGCGACGGCGTAGGCTGCAGCCCCTGTGGCAGTGGGTTGCCATGGGCTACCTACCATATGTAGCCAGCAGCCAGCGTGAGCGGCCAGCAGCCGCAGTGAGTGGCCGTCCAGAAGCCGGCGACTGATCTGCCTCGCCCGGGAAGAGAGCAATGATGGTGCCAACTTGGGCCAGTGAAGCAACGTCCTCCACAACTAGACTGAAGAACAAAAGGACAGCAACTTGTCTGTTCCCCTTCCCCCAATTCCCCAACACTGTTCCCATCCCCTCAATACCCCAATAAAAATCTTTAAAAAAAAAAAAAAGAAAGTCCTGCCTGAACATGGAATATTTTGGTGGACACACAGATAAGGAGTATTAGAAAGTAGATAGTGAACAACAACAACAAAAAATCCAGAGAACCATAATAGACTCTGTTCTCTTAGTTATTATTGGTTTATTTAAAACAAGTAGATTATAAGAAATTAATACCTCAATCTTACTATACCATTAATAATTTTTATATACACATTTGCTTATTTGGTAATTTAACCTCCATTTTGTTCCTGTTTCATGGAAGTCATTTAATTGTTCTCAACGCCCCTTTGGTTGACTTCACATATTGTTAGAGGTCTCTTCTAATTACCTTTTGTAGCCAAGGTTCTTTTTTTTTTAAAAAAAACAACTGTTTATTTTCTGTCAATCTTATTTCCATTTTGCATAAGAGTTTGTGGAAGAACAGCTTAGGACCACTCAGTGGTCATTCCTACCCATTCAGTGGCCTGAGCAGTGGGGGCTGCTGACCAGTCCTCAGTGGCAAGCTGAGCTCTCCAGTCATCAGTAGGAAACTGCTGAGTAGGCACAGACAGCATCTGCAAGCCTTCAGAGCAGTCTGCGACCTCAGGCTGAGCAGCAGTGAACTCGGGAGCTGGAGCCGTCCATTCGCCCTGAAATTCCTCCTTGGTCACAGCCTTCTCAGCAGCGGCCTTCTCTTCCTTTTCAATCTCTTTAGGGTCTCTGTAGAAGTAGAGGTCAGGCATTACCTCCCACGGGTGCTCGCGGGAGATGGTGCCACGCATGCGCAGAAGTTCCCAGGCCGGCATCCACCACATCAGGCCCACAGAGTGAGCTCCCTTGTTGTCGCAAGGGATGGCAATGTCCACATAGCGCAGAGGAGAGTCTGTGTTACACAGAGCGATGGTGGGCAGGTTAACATAAGACGCCTCTGTGAGAGGCTGGTGGTCAGCCCGGGATCGGTAACCACCAGAAGTCTCGGCTCCCGGAAGGCTGCCTGGATCTGGTTAGTGAAGGTCCCAGGAGTGAAGCGGCCAGCAATGGGAGTGGCTCCAGTGGCAGCAGCAAACTCGAACAGCTCACTGGCCAGTATCCCTGGACCATATGACACTGACATCAGCCAGGTTTTCAATGGCAACAATGGCACAGGCTGCCAGCAGAAGCTTCTCCCAGGTTCTCTTCAGATTTACGATGTAGATGCCATCACTTTTCCGTTTGTAGATGTACTGTGTAGCCAAGATTCTTGTTCTCAGAGTGGACATGTTTATAAAAAATTAAGTATAAGGTAATAATAAAAAATCAGGTCAAAATTGAGTATCAATACATGAGTCTACCAGGCACATAATATAATCCACAACATCTTAGTTTTCTTTATTCATTTGTGTGGCAACTCCTGTGGAAATTTTCATGAATTTTCCAATATAACTATTTTCATGGAATACTAGTTGATAGCCTAGTCCCTTTATCAATGTCTGGGAAAGATCTAAAATCTAGATTTATGTTAAGATATTCGACAAAAAGTACTTTATAACATATATCCAACATTTAGTTTGTGGATTGTGTTTAGACTTTAAATATCAGCAGAATTAAAAACTCATTTACTTAACCTATGTGTAAAACCTGGAAGTACCCAGCACAGAGTTGCTGTTTCATGAATTAGGACTACCCAAGGCCAATCATTGATTGGATTGATCTATCATCTATCTATCTATCATCTTCTATCTATCTATATCTATCATCTATCATCTATCATCTATCTATCATCTTCTATCTATCAATCATCTATCATCTCCTATATCTATTGATTAACAATCTCTTCTGGGGACTTTACTTTTAAACTATTTCTGATGTCAGCTTCTGTGGATTTATATCATCTGTTGTCATCACTCTGTTTATCTACATTAAAAAAAAACCTGTCAATTAACTTTTATTGATTCTGTTTGAAGGATGAATGGGAACTTATACCATTTCCCTGAGATACTTTCCTTTCTGTGTATTGTTCAGAAGGTAGATTTTAGTCCCATTGGGTTTTCTCTTTTTCCTTGTTAATTCTCTAAAGCTTCTTCTGCACATCGTTCCCTTAAGATGGCAATTTTCTATGATGGATTTCCCCCCACACACACACAGGATCATGTTGCATTTGTTTTACATGAAAATTTACATCTGGGGTTGGAGTGAATTCTGAATTCTGGGAATTCTGAATGTGCTTGCTGTAGGGAAAGATGTGAAATTAATGGAAGTGTATCATAAAGAGCATGTTTTGAAGGCCAGGTAAATGTCAATTAAAATTTGCAACAGAATTGCTGATTTCAGAACATGACTTTCCAAGTTGCACATATCTATTTACAAATGATACCTAGCAGCTAACAAGATTAATTCTTAATCTTTTTCATCTCAAAGCTTTTTCTCAGTCACTGAACCTTGTTCTTATTCCTTTGCATAAAAGGATCACACAAAGCATAGTGATACGAATACAGAATGACAGGTAAGCTCACAAAGACCAAGCACTGTGTTTCACTTGTGTGATTTGGTACTCAGCACATATTTGCACCAGGTGGGTACAGAGTCAGTGCTTTTTGAAAAGATGTGAGGACAATAAAATCTGTACACTACCTATAGAGTCTCTGGGACTTTGACAAGCTAGAGTAAGAAACAGCAATACAGTTTTTAAAAAAGTATCATTTACTTTCAGCTAGTAAGATTTTTCCCTTTTGTATTTCATTTTATTTAAAAAATTGTATTTATATTTGGCACTGAAAGTCACTTCAAAGAACATTGCTGTGTGAAAGTCTCATGGGTTTCTGGTTTGCTGTCCTTAATCTAGGGAGGGAAACTGCAGTTTCTTTAATAGCATCTGTGCATGTCACCTTTGAACACCCTGTAACTTGCATACTTCACTTGCTGCATGTGGTTCCACTAGACTCTGAGAAGTCACAGAGAGAATGACTAGAGCATCAAATGCCACCGTGGCATCCTTCCTTCTCTCTCTGCCTATCTGAAGTCTACCTTTTCTCAAGGCCAAGCCCAAATCTTATCACCTTAAGCCATAAAGCCTACAATGACTTCCTTTACTTTTTGAACTGCTAGCATTTGTGCCTGCACTCTTTCTCCAGTGTTAGTTCCTTATCATATTGTGACCCATTTGCATTAATTTCGATATTTTGTAGAGTAATAAAATGTAGTACGTAGTAAGTTCTCAATTAGATTATAAATTTCTTAAGAGGATGGACAGTGGCTTTATGTCTATTATATTTTAGTTAATTAGGCACATGTCTGAGGGTGCTCTGCCACAAGACTAGGCTAAATCCTAGAGATAAAACAATGAAATACATTGTCCCTGCCTTAAGAAAACTCAGAGCCTAATGTAGATGTAGACATGCAATTTAATGCAAAATGACAATCACATCATTTTAACTATATGCAACTTGTAGTTTGAACTCAGCAAAAGGAGTTCCTGAATTTGCAGTGGGGTTCACAAAGACGATAACATTTCACAAGAGACTTGAAGGAAGAGTAGGAATTTATAAGCAGGGGGAGAAAGTAGAATTTATAAGCATCCTTCAGGCAGAAGGATGGCATTTCAGGCAGGTGAAAGGCATGGCGAAGGGAAGAGCATGTATCTTAGTGTTGTTGAAGGACAAAGTATGAAGGAGACTTTGTGGGTGAATAGCTGGGGAGATATCAAATAATGTTGGGAACTTTATGTCATTAGAAAATGCTTCTATTTCCTTCAAGAGGCAGTGGAACTGAACTGAAAGGTTTTATGCAAAAGAATAAACGTTATTAGATTTATATTCTAGAAAGAGCACTCTCACAATTATGTAAAACGTATATTAGGAAGAACAGTTAAATTAGAGGTAGGGAAGTTATTGTAGTATTTTTGATGAGATGTAATAAGCTAGGGTAGTGGTCATGGGAATGAAGAGAGAAAAAGAATCAACACGTTGATGAGAAATTTAAGATCACTAGATCATTGAATGAATAACAGAAAATGATCAAGAGAAATGGGCAGAACAGGTGGACAGACTGAGATGATTAGGAACTTTTCAGTTTAAAAGGGCAAGCGCTGAATAATATTTGTGTTTTTTCCTTTGGGGAGGAGTAAATGTGTGGTCAGTAAGACTTACATGGCTATGTGGTGGCCAGAGGAGGAGATTGTGGCAGAAATTGCTAGTGTGTACCGAAGCTTTCCTTATTTTTCTTCCTGGACACTCAAACACATTTTCCTGCCCTTTTGGTATAGTAGTCTAATCATTTTAGTCAATGGCATCTGAACAGAAGTGATACGTCCCACTTTTAGACGTAGCATAAAACACCCCATGAGCATTCCTCCATGCTCCTTTCTCATTCCAGTGGGCTGCTATTGTGACCACAATAATCAAAGAAGCTGGAGCTGAATGATCACGTGGATTAGAAGCTCCCCAAATTGTAACCTGAAATATTTTTCTGATCAAAAAATCATTTTTTATTATTTTTGAGCTATTACATATTGAGTCTGTTTGTTACAGCAGTTTAGCCTAGGCCAACTAATAAACAGGCAATATTGAGGCATATCTTGGTAATGTAATGAGACATCAATAATAAAGAATAAAATCATTTGGGAAGCCAAGCAATAAAATTAAGACACTTAAAAATGAAAAAAAATTAGTGTGTCCTCAGGCTAGGCATTTCAGCATTTGATACTAATTGGACAATTCTTACTAGTCCTCAAGGAAAGGAAATGTGACCCAAGCATTTTATATTCAGACAAACTGTCATTCAACTATAAAGACAACATATAACTATAATGAATATGCAGGAACTTAGGGAATATTGTTCTCATGAATTTTTCTGTTAGAAATTATGAGATGAACTGTTTTCCAAGTGATGAGGAGAAAATTATGGCAGAAGGACTAACAATAAGAATTGGGTTTATTTAAATATAATTTAAAGAAATGGAAAGTTAATTGGTGTTCATGGATTCGAAGAATCAACATAGTTAAAATGGCCATACTACCCAAAGCAATATACAGATTTAATGCAATCCCCATCAAAATCCCAATGGCATTTTATAAAGAAATAGAAAAAAATCATCAGATTTATATGGATCACAAAAGATCACAACTAGCCAAAGCAATCCTGAGAAAAAAGAACAAGGCCAGAGGTATCACACTCCCTGACTTCAGTTTATACTACAAAGCAACAATAATCAAAACAACATAGTATTGGCAGAAACACAGACCAATGGAATAGAATTGAGAACTCAAAAATAAACCCACATATATATGAGCAGGATGTTTTTGACAAAAGAGCTAAAAATATACAATGGAGAATAAAAAGACTTTTCAATACATGGTGCTGTGGAAATTGGAAAGCCACGTGCAAAAGAATGAAGCTAGACTATCTGTCACCCTATACCAAAATTAATTTAAGATGGATCAAAGACCTAAACATAAGACCTGGAACAATAAAATGTATTGAAGAAAGCATAGGTACTAAATGTATGGACCTTGGGTTTAGAGAGAATTTTATGAATTTGACCTCAAAATCCAGGGAAATAAAAGCAAAAATAAATGAATAGGACTATATCAAACTATAAAGCTTCTGCACAGCAAAAGAAATCATTAAAAAAACAAAGAGACAGCCAACCAAATGGGAAAATACATTTGCAAACAATACATCCAGTAAAGGGCTAATATCCAAAATACATAAAGAACTCATACAACTCAACATCAAAAAACTAAAAATCCAATTGAAAAACCAGGCAGATGACCTGAACAGACACTTTTCCCAAGAAGACATACAAATGACCAACAGATATATAAAAACATGCTCAACTTCACTAGCTATTAGGAAAATGCAAATCAAAACTACAGTGAGATACCACCTGTTACAATGGCTGTGATCAACATGACAAATAATAACAAGTGTTAGAAAGGCTGCAGAGAAAAAGGAACCCTCATACACTGCTGGTGGGAATGTAACTTGGTACAACCACTATGGAAAACAGTATGGAGTTTCCTCAAAAAATTAAGAATAGAATTACCATCCAACCCAGCAATCCCTCTTCTGGGTATCAACCCCAAAAATCTGAAAACATTTATCTATGAAGATATATGTACCTCTATGTTCCTTGCAGCATTAGTCATGCTGGCCAAGACATGAAAACAACTGAAGTGTCCTTCAATAGAAGATTGGCTAGAGAGGATGTGGTACATATACACAATGGAATATTACTTGGCCATAAGAAAAGATGAAATACTACCATTTGTGACAACATAAATGGATCTTGAGATTATCATGCTAAGTGAAATAAATCAAACAGAAAAAGTCGAGAATCATAAGACCTCATTAATATGTGGCATATAAAACTGAAAACAAGAAATAAACATAACAAACAAACAAAAACTTACAGACACAGACAACAGTTTAGTGGTTACTAGAGGGTAAGAGGGTTGGGGGTGCTGTAAAACAGGTTAAAGGGGATCAAATATATGGTGACAGCATGAGAACGTACTCTGAGTGGTTAAATGAAACATATAGATGATTTATTATAGAATTATACAGTTGAAACTCATATAATTTTACTAATTAATGTCGCCCTAATAAATTTAATTAACATTTAAAACAATATATAATTTATGGCAAAAAATAAACATACAAAAAAGTAACAATATCACTAATGAGCACAATTTTCATTAAATAGTCAATATTTATGAATACTAGATCCTAAATAATATGGAATCAACATTCATAAAAGAAATGCTAAGGAAATTATAAGGAGAAGTAGAAATATAGTAGTCATAAAAAACTTTAACTCGCCTTTCTCAGTCCATAACAAATTAAAGGACCAGAATACACAAAAGGACAAATATAACTAAGAATATGAAAAATATAAGTACAAGATAATTTATGAAGTAGGTTTATTTGATATGTATTGAACTTCATAACTTAAAAATAGATAATATGCCTTCTTTTCAACTACCAATGGTACAATTACAAGAAATGCCCATATCACATATCACAAAGGAAATTTCAGTAACTATCATAAAATATAATATTATAGACAAAATTGTGAATGTAAATGCAATAAATTAGAACAATAAAATCAGAGAATCAAAAAGCCCCATCACATAGAAAGTCAGACTTTTTTTTCTTAAAAAATTCATAAATATGGAAAAGCAGGTTATATTCATAATGAAACCACTACATAACAGCACATGGGGTTTACAGAGGATAAATCATCATGTACTTATATTAATGAATAAAAAAGAATGATCATAAATGAATTAAACATGTAACTAAAGGAGTTAGAAACATGTAAAAATCAATAAATTAAAAAAACTGAAATATGGTAAAGCTAAATATATCTAAGAGCTGGGTTTTGAAAAACAAATAATATGAGATAAATGTCAGTTAACTAGGAAAGAAAAAAAGGAGAAAGCACAAAAATGCTAAATAAGAAACAAGAAATAAAATAATCTTAGTTGCAGATGAAATTAAATGAATCACAGGAGGCCATTTTCCTAAATCCCATAGAAGTTTATTTGAACTATTTTGAAATGGATAGTTTTCTAGGAAAATAAGTTACCAAAACAGATTCCAGAAAAGGGAGAAAAATTTGAAAGACTAATTAAAATAGAAGAAATACCTGAGAGAGCCCAGAGAAACGACAAGCAGAAGCTCTGGAGCTATGAAATGTCCATCCAGAATTAACAGTGACAGTAGAAAGCAAGGCCTTAGAAGACTTTGAAATTAACAGACTTGAAAATAGAAGAGCTTACTTCCCTGGGAAACCTGGGGGATATGAGTGTTGATTTCTGCAATACTCAGGTACACCCAGCACATAGATCCCAAAATACCCTGTCTCAGAAAGTGTATGAAGAAAATTCTGTCACTTATAGAACGTAATTTCTTTACTCTCACTGACTTTGAACCAATCCCATCTTTTTCTGAGTTTCCATTAGATTCTCCCAACACCCTGGTGTTTAACTTTGGAGCAGAGAGTGAACAAAACTTATCTAATCCCAGAAGTGGGAGGATCACTTCTAACATTTTGAAAACTGGACTACCTATAGAAAATATCGACCTTGGCTTGGGGAGCCGAGAGGAAACACATCAGGCCCTTGACCTATTGTTAGCAGGAGGAATGATGCTTGAGGAAGTAGAAGAAACTTCTCAGTTCATTCAGATTAGTATCAAAAACAATTAATCCTGCAGGCCTTTGGTTAACCCCCTGCCTTCCAGACATTGTTGATTTTGTCACACAGACATCCGGAGTTCAAAAAAAGAAGTTATATTCTCATTTCTCTGTGCCAGGTGATGCTCTGAGTGCAGTTCCTTGGAGGTGGGACCACTACAGCTAGAGAAATAGTGAATGCATCCATCACAGCGGTAACTATGCCTCAAGTAGATAAGGACAATGACAATGCTTTGAATTTGGTAAAATTTTTGGCTTCAGGGTCCCCTACAAGGGAGCAGGTAGTTGGAGACAATATGGTTCCTCAGGAAATACCTGCACAAGAAGCTGCAGTTGATGTCATCCAGGACCACACAAATCCAGTGTTCATGATTAAGAATACATATCCAGAACTACTTGTGGATGAATCAAATTGACTTCTAGAAATCAGGTGCCCAGATGATCCAGGACTAGTTGGCTATCTCATCTGGAATCTATACCAAGAGATGCAGTCAGCATCTTACAGTAAATGTTCATGGAAGCTAATCAGTTTACCTCCTCTTTTCCTTTCCCCTTAAAATATAAGCCAGGTCAATCATAATTTCTATACATAGCTATAAAAAAGCATTTTCTGTTAACTATTTTTGCCAATTTATTTTCTCCTACTTTGTCATTAAAATCAAATGTCTACTGGCTTAAATAAATAAATAAATAAATAAATAAATAAATAAATAAATAAATAAGTTGCCAAAGAGTTAATCCTCTAAAAAGGACTGTGTTGAAACAATTACATAGGGGATATATCCAATAATATTTAAATTGCTCCAGAGCTTAGATAATGAAGGAAAGCTTCTAAATCCATCCTACGAAGTAGTACACCTAACATGTTGCCAAAGTCCAACAAAAACTAGGACAAAAGACAATACACAGCATAATACTTGGTATAAAAATCCTAAATACACTACTAAAAGTTAAAAACAGATCTTTCCATGAATGTGAGCATGATTCCAATTAGAAAATATATCAGTACACTTCACTTCTTAGTAAGAGATCTAAAGTGAGTCTTACGATCACCTCCAAATGTTTTGAAAAAGCAATGGAAAAATCAAATGTAAGTCAGTTACAAAAGACCACATATTGCATGATTCTATTTATGTGAAATATCCAGAATGGGCAACTCTATAAAAATGCAAGTTGATTAGAGGTTGCCTAGGACTGGGTACAGGGGATAAAATGGGGAGAGTCTAGTAGTGTGTCTGGTTTTTTTTTGGGGTGATGATGAAAATTAGATTCTAAAATTAGGTTGTGGTGAATATAGTAAAAGCCATTGAATTGAATGGTATATGAATTATATCTCAACAAAGCTGTTAAGTCAATGTACATTCTTGGTTTAAAACTTTAAATAAAATATTCTTAAATTGATACAAATATATCTGGCTTAACCCCAAAGCTAACATCAATCTTGATGGGGGAAACAGTAGTACTTCCCCATAAACAGTTGGGACAAGATAAGGATTTCCACTATTAGCACTACCATTTAACACTGAACAGAGATAACAGCCAATGTAGTAAGACAAAAGACAGAAATTAGAGGCATAAAATTTGAAAAGGAAAAGGTGAAATTATCACTATTTATAGTTGCTATTATAATACACATGGAAAATATAAAACATATCAAGATAAAAAAATACAAACAATAATAAAAAATCAGCAAGATGGGTGGATATGGACTTAATATGCATTTATCAAGAGCTTTATTATTTGCAAGTTACAACGAAGAATATCTATTTGAGGTAAGATCATTATATATGCTTATAGTAGTCACCAGCTCTATGACCTAAGGCAAGTTACATTCTCAGCTCTAAAATGCAGTAAAACAGTATTTAGCTCAAAGACTTTCTCTAATGTCCAAATGTAATAACCACTCAATAAACATTGGTGCTTTGCCCTGCCCTCCCTCTAAGAATAGGGTATATTGCAGTGTTTCTTTGAATTGGTCCAAACATGGTGGTAGAAGGAATGCAAACTGCTGTTCATTTCTTTGCTAGAATCAGTGATTACCATGTACCATCTCCTGGGATAGGAGATGAGCTTCATCTTTAATTCTAATTTTAATCCATTAATGGTGCAAGCTGGGGTTGTCATGCTGAGAGTAATTGTGAAGATACCTGTGAACTAGGTGGGAAAGAAAAATCTATGATCAATTAGGAGTGACTTTCTTAGAAAAGAGCATGGCTGCAGAGTTACCATGTGTTTATGGGAACAGACTGTACCAGAATATGATCACACATTTCTCCTCCATTTTCATCACCACAATTTTAGCTAGAATTCTTATTAGACCAAAAATCACAAATACTATGATGCAAATGCATACTTAGTACTTATTTACCGTCTATGAATAGCAGACACTTGCTTTTATTAACATGACAGTCAAGATTTATTAGGCATAAAAGCAAATGTTTCAAAGACTAAATCCAGGATAACAATTATACTGGAAAATAAATCTCTCTTGGCTTTCTCTCTCTCTCTCTCTCTCTCTCCCCCCCACTCCCTATCCTTCTCCCCAATCATCTTTACAGTTGTACTCTAAAGATAGTACTTTTTATTTAAATTTAACTATGTATTGAAGTCATGAAATCAATAGAACAATATTATTATTAAACCTAGTATAATACTTTTTAAAAAACCCAAAATATACCAGAATTTTTACCTTTAAATGAATATCATCATTCAAATTAGACATATTGGAATATTAATTACTTAGTCCATTGACATTGTTATTATTTGAGTCATTTTCTGAGCTCTTGTAATCACCATCATAGCCTGTGGCATTTTCTTTTGAATATCTTCAATATTGATAAATATTTGTCTGCTCGTGGTGGATTATGTATGTGGAAATAGCTAGAAGTAATTTAGAGACAATTCTTAGGGGGGAAATATATGTTCAGGTTACATTATATTGCTTGGCATTAAAACAAGAAAAAAATTAAGTTTGTAAAGTAGTGAAACTGTCTTTTCAGTGTGTATCTTATTTACTGTTTTCTGAAAGCATTTGTATACAAAAGAAAAAAAGTCCAAAATGCTTTGAATGATTGCACCCTTGTCATAATAGGTTCATGAACTTGCCACAGTAGGTTCATGACAAGTCATTTTGGTCCCTTATCTTCTTGCTTTCCATACCTGAATCAGCTTCAGACCAGCAGAAATACATTTACCCAAGTTTCTCATGCAGAGTTTCTTGATATACTAAGTGCATTGTGGTGTGATGGACTGAAGTCTAGCATATGTGGGTTTTAGTCCTGATATTGCTTCTGTGTAATATTCAAAGTAATCTCTGGCAACTTTGATGTTAGCATCTGTGAAATGGGATTATAAAATATAACAAGTTGTTAGGATAAATGAGATAGCATGCAAGAACCAGAGCTCAATTCATGCCATACAAGTGCTTACCAAGTATTCAGTTCCTGGCTGCTCTAAATAGGGTTTGAAATAAGATGGGATATAATAAAATAAAAATGATGAAATCTTCTAGGTTTTTTTATTCTACCATGGAATCTAGTAGAATAGACTATAGGAATATAGGAATGTAAACTGGTTCTTTATGAAGAGACAACCATCCGTTTGTGAATATGTTTTGTGTCATGGGCAATTTTCTTTCTGGACATTTTTTCTGGATTCAGTCTATGACATGAGTTAATCTGTGATCCTGGACCAGTCAGCATGAAGAGAGAATCAATGAGGGCCGGTCTACCTAAGCTCTACTTAGAGAAGATGACATCTTCAGAGATCCCAGGGACAGAGTGTTTGAGGGGCCCCCATTAGAACTTACACTCTTGGTCCTATAATTAAGTTTGCAACAATTAGCACTGACCAAAGATTTCAACAGGAGTACTGGGGATCTAATTATGGATAATAATCTCAGAAAACTGTTCCTAAAGTGGATTAAAATAAATACATATTGTAAAGAATTAGGTAAGTGGTTTTGATACTTGACTCCTATATGGATAGGAGGGATTTCATCATTGGTTCAGATTTTGCTTTGATTTGAATGTGATTTTGTGAATAGGAATGAATTGGTGCCTCTCTTGGGGCTTTAACCTACCAAAACTTTAATTTTCCTTTAAACCTATAAAAACTTTAATATGGTTAGGTATTTAGGAAGCACCAGTGTTGTCCATTAAATATGTGTTTCAGAAATTTAATTTTATGCTTAAACATGTCGAATTTTTTTCCTTTAAAAGAAAAGATATATTCTTCCAGTGAATTAATCCTTTGGTTTGATGTAGATAGAAAGACATGGATTCCCTTTGGTTTCTGCTGGTAAATTTGTTGGCAGTTTTAAGAAGTTGGATTGTTCACATGACATGAATTTCTTTTTGTTTGTGTGTTTCATTACATTGCAAAATTTTTTAATTATTATTTTTATTGAGAAATACAAATTTTTTAGAATTAGTTTCATCTGTACAACACAGTGCAATAGTTATACTTTTTACCCCTCGAGGTGACAACCCCCCACCCCCAATCTGCCACCCCATTTCCCCCCAATATCATACATATCTATTACCATTCCCTTGACTCCACTCCCACACTGTACACCATGTCCCATGTGAATATATATATATATATATATATATATATATATATATATATATATATATAT
>NW_017732070.1:557131-571574 GCF_001890085.2 Hipposideros armiger
GGCTCTCTATTCTGTTCCATTGATCTATGTGTCTATTTTTATGCCAGTACCATACTGTTTTGATTACTGTAGCCTTGTAGTATGATTTGATGTTGGGTAACAGGATACCTCCCACTTTGTTCTTATTTCTCAAGATTGCTGTGGCTATTCGGGGTATTTTATGGCTCCATATAAATTTTCGAATTATATGTTCTATTTCTGAGAAAAACGTTCTTGGTAGTTTGATAGGAATTGCGTTGAATCTGCATATTGCCTTAGGTAGTATTGACATTTTAACTTATATTAATTCTTCCAACCTATGAACATGGTATGTATTTCCATTTATTTGTATCTTCTTTGATTTCTCTCTTCAACATCTTGCCAAAGGCACTCAGTTCAGTCCTTCCCACAGGATCCTGGGCCCCACTCACAAAGCTAATCCCTCTGCCAGGAACCGGGTGAGTGCTCACCAGTGAGCGAGTCAGTTTGCCGGCTCCACTGGTTCTCCAGCTGCCCTCAGCCTCACCGCGTTGAGCAAAGAGAGTCCTCACAATTTTCTACTTCCAGCTATTGTAGAACTCCTCTTCCCGGCAAAGTAACTGGGCTGGTGAGCTCGATGTGGGACCCAAGGGTCTCTCCCCAAACCGGAGAAGCCTCCCCACTGCTGAGGTGCCCCTCACGGGGTTTGCCCTCTCTCATCTCCGCCCCTCCTACCAGACTCAACTTGGCCTCCTCTTTAAGTCCTTCGTTTATAGGTTCTGTTCTTCTAGTGTCCAGGGAACTTCTGAGGTTGAATATCTTATAAATTATTTATAACTTTGGTGTGATCCTGGGAGGCAGTCAATACAGCATCTGTCTATTCCGCCATCTTACCAGAAGTCTGGCATGAATTTCTGAGTCTCGAGTTTCTAACAGTGAAATTGATTTTCTTTCTCTGCAGTATGGAGCTGGCTGTAGTGCATGCTATAAAATATAGAAGAAAAAATAATGCTCCATTATCATAAGGAGTGAATAGCTGTATAAAAACTCCTTTGTAAAGACTCTAACAAAAAGTTATACCAAAGCCATAGTATTCATTTTAGATTCAGTTTAGGAGCTCTTTGAATCTAAGACAGAAAATATAATCCAGAGTTTTTCTGAAAAAATCAGACTGAAACCATTAGCTTAGTCAAAGGTTGTCCATTGAGAGATCACATTTCTTCAAATATTTCCCTCGTCTCTTTCTCATTTATTACGTATTATTTCATGGAATGTAACTCAATTGATATGCTTTCACTAAAAGTAAATGCTATTTAAAAACATAAGTGAATAAAATATAAATCAAAATTTTATGTTATTTCATATATTCATGCTTGAAATTAACCATAATAAAGGTCCAATGTGCCCTTAAACCTGTAACAGTGCTCTCTTGAGGGCAGCTAACCAAGTTCTACACTTACATTTTTGCAATACCAAGAATACTTTAGTGCAATTTCTCAAACTGTTGTCTATGGACCATCTGCCACAAAAATCCCCAGATACTAATGAAAAGAGTTGCTTCTTGAGCCCTTTCATCAGACCTACTGAGTTAGAATATCTAGAGAACATATCTTTGATCAATTTTAATTCTAGACTTATTAGGAGATCACCTTGTAAATTATATAAATGTCTAACCACCATGCTGTACCCTGAAACTAGTATAAAATAATATTGAATATCAACTGTAATTGAAAAAAAAATTAAAAAATTTAATTCTGGAAATTGACTCATTGGGTTAGAAGAAGCAGTTCTTATCATCAAAGTAGTGAAATTAAACATAAAATCACATAAAAACACAGCTGAAGACTTTTTGGTTGATTAATGTGTTATTCAATAATCATACGTTGAGTGCCCACTATAAATCTGAAAATAGGAATAAAAAGATGACTCTGAAAGTAATCCTACAACTTAAGAATGAAAAGTTAATTTGGGAAGAGACAGATGAATAAACATATAATTATAATACAGTGTAAAAATCCTGAACCAGGAGGACTATCCACAATTATGTAAGATGAAAGAGGGAGTGATTTATTTCTTAGTGGGGTTGGGAAAGTCTTTACCACTGGAAGGCCCTGGAACTGGGGAAGTGGAAAGAATCAATAAGAAATGGTTACATTTTGGTGGGAGGTTTCCAGGTTACTCTAAAATATTTTTCTTTTAAAGTTTTATGAAATTTGTTGGGGTGACATTGGTTAGTAAAACTATATATTTCAAGTGTACAATTTATCATCTATATATTGCACTGTGTGTTCACCACCCAGAGTGAACTCTCCTTCCATCACCATATATTTGACCCCCTTTACGCTCTTCTACCACTCCCCACCCCCTTACCCTCTGGTAACCACTAAACTGTTGTTTGTATCTATGAGTTTTTGTTTGTTTGTTTGCCTTGTTCATTTGTTACTTTCAGTTTTATATCCCACATATGACTGCAGTCATATAGTTTTTTATTTTTTTTGTCTGACTCATTTCGCTTAGCACGATAATTTCAAGATCCATCCATGTTGTTGCAAATGTCAGTATTTCATCTTTTCTTATGGCCAAATAATATTCTGTTGTATATATATACCTCATCTTCTTGATCCAATTCTTTATTCAAGGACACTTTGGTTGTCTCCATGTCTTGGACCACTGTGAATAATGTTGCAGTGAACGTAGGGTACATATATCTTTACAAATAAATATCTTCAGATTTTTTTGGTGGATAGAAGAGGAATTGCTGAGTCATCTGGTAATGCTAGTCTTAATTTTTTTTGGGAACCCCCATACTATTTTCCATAGTGGTTGTACCAATTTACATTCCCACCAGCAGTGTATGAGTGTTCCTTTTTCTCTACAACCTTTCCAACACTTGTTATTACTTGTTGATAATAGCCATTTAACAGGTGTTGGTGGTATCTTATTGTGGTTTTGATTTACATTTTCCTAATAGCTAGTGAAGTTGAGCATTTTTTCATTTTTTCATATCTATTGGCCATTTGTATCTCTTCTTGGGAGTAATGTCTGTTGAAGTCCTCTGCCTGTTTTTTAATTGGATTGTTTTATGTTGTTGTTATTGAGTTTTATGAGTTCTTTATATATTTTGGATATTAGCCCCTTAATGGAGGTATTGTTTACAAATATCTTCTCCCTTTTTGTTGGTTGCCTCTTTGTTTTGTTGCTGTTTTTTTTTTTTTGCTGTGCAGAAGCTACAAATGATCATGTAAGAATACTATGAAGAATTATATGCCCCTAAATTTAATAACCTAGAAGAAATGGAGAAGTTCTTAGAAGTATATAACATTCCTATACTGAATCACAAAGAACTGGTAAATAAATCTAAATAGACTGAACAACAGTAAGAAACTTGAAACAATCATCAACCCCCTACACTCCCTTTTCCCCCTCCTCCAAATGTCCAGGACCAGATGGTCTCAGTAGCTAATTATACCAAACATTCAAACATGATTTAGTACCTGTCCTCCTCAAACTCTTCAAAAAATGGAAGAGGAAATACTTCCTAATTCATTTTATGAGACCAACATTATCTTGATACCTAAACCTGGTAAGGATAACACACATAAAAAAATTACAGAGCAATATCTCTGATGATAACAGATATAAAAATCCTAAATAAAATATGTACTAGTAAATTGAATGCAATAATATATTAAATAGATTATACATCCTGATCAAGTGGAGTTCATTTCAGGGGAACAAGAATGGTTCAACATATGCAAATTGATCAATATGATATGTCACATAAACAAAATAAAGGGTAAAAATCATATGAACATATCAATAATGCAATTTTTAAGCAAAGTTGCACCACAATGAAAATATTATTTAGAGATTGTTTTAGGGATTATGGATAAAACAGGCCAAATTAGTAATAAGAAACTTAGAAATAAACTAAGAAGCATTTTTGTACCAGGCGTATGGAAATGAGGGCATGATCTAAGTGAGGAGTTCTGCAAATGAAACAAGAGGTTAAGCAGAACTGGTAGTTTGAAGGAAGAGACATTAGCTTTTGATGGTTCTATTCTGACCTAAAACTCATCCATTAAATGATATGCTTTTCTATATTCCCAGCCCAAAACTCAATCATTATTTTTGAAAAAGCAGTTTCATCCCATTTTGTGCATTTTTACTGTGGCAAGCACATAATTCTTCCCTGGTGTAGTGATTTATTTAAATACTATAATTTTATTAATACCTTCCCAATATATGGCATATATGGAAATATCCTACTATTAAGTTGTTGATAATACCATAACGGATTTCGGGAAAATATATTCTACTGGTAATTATTTTGTGTCCTGTAGCTTCATTAAGTTCTTCATCTAGACTTCAGGAAGATATATGTACTACATTAATGGCCTACTGCCTAGTAACAAGAGTTTTGAAGTGAAGGATGAAATTACCAAGGAGCAATCTGTGTGAATGATAGGGAAAGTGAAATAATGAAGTGCCAGAGTCTCCTTGACAATATGTATCAGTTGAGAATGTGCAAATTAATTTAAGTATTAAATGTTTGGAAATCAAATTTTTCAGAGAGAATTTCTTTTCCAGTTAGCATCAATAGACTAAAAGTAACCTGGCCATTCTTAAAGAGACTCTACATTAGAATGATAATATTTTTTATATAGACGTGAACTGCACAGATGTGAAATTTCTTAGAGGCTATAGAATAAAGGTCTGCAAACTGTGGCCTGCAGGCTAAATTGGCTTACTACCTGTTTTTGTAAATAAAGTTTTATTGGAACATAGTCACCTTCATTCATTCATGTGCTCACTTTGTGCTATCACAGGAGGGTTGAATAATTGCAATAGAGACTTTATGGCCCACAAAGCCTGAAATATTTACCACTTGGCCTTTAACTGGCCCCTGCATGAGAAATAAAAAGTTTGTTGACTCCTGTTCCAGAAATAAAAATAATCATAATATTAGAGGAGCACAAAGGAGGTTTTTCTGTTCTTCTAGTCCCCTTGAAGCTCCACTTTTGCTTCTCCCTATTCCTAGATAGAAAGTTAGAAATTATATCCTTTCATAGTGTCCTTCCTACCTGTAGGCATTAAGGTTGGGCCACTTGTCACTAAATTAGCTTCTTGACCTCAACTCCTTTCTTACCACTCTTGCCTTTTACTCTAAACAACACTGGCCTTCCTGCTGTTCCACAAGAATGACATGTTTGTATTCACTTCAGGACTTTTCAACACCTTGGAACATCTTCCATTATGTCTTTACATAGATGGTTCCTTATTCTTCAGTTCCCCTCTTAAATGTCATACATTCAGAGAAGGTTTTTATGACCAACCTATTTATAATGTGACCCTTATACTCCATTGCTCTTTAACTCATTTCTCTCTTTTATTTTTTCATTGCATGAATCACCATCTGGAATTATTTTGTCTGTGTTTTTATTGATTTATTGTCTATTTCCTCCACTATGCTGTCAGCTTCAACACCCAGAGCAGTTTCGGCACATAAAAGGCCTCAGTACTTGTTGACAATGGCTGTTGAAATACTCTGCTTTGAGGAAAAGTTGATACTGTAATCCAAAGACAGCAATAGATCTAGATTCAGAAATATATTTGTCCTTATGCAAATTAATGTGTGAAAAGGTTCATAATTTTCAGACACTTAAGGCCTAATTTTACTTACAGAATACTCCAGGGAAACTGAATAAGCTTCCAGCTGAAAATGAATGTCTTAGTATATAGTTTTTGTAATTCTTACTATCTTATTTTATAAGTAAATACTCTGTACCTCCCTCAGCTCCAAAATCTTATCTGATATCTTGGTTATTTTATTTTAGTAGCCACTTTTAGACATGTTAGTTTTCATCTATAACATTAACCTGGGAATGAAAGTGGAGTTTCATAACAAGTGAATAGTCTCTTCAATTACAATTAAGTTTATATATTGTTCTCACCATTTTGCATGTAAGAATATACATTGTAGAAATCATATTGAAACTTAAACTACCTCCTTTTTAATCTGTGGTATCCTTACTGGATTTCAAAGTAATGCTCTCTAGGAAAAACAGCTCAATTACATTTGTTGCTTTAATTTTCAGACAAATTCCATCTACTGTGACATACTATTCTCATCAGCTAACAAATTAGGTTACAAAATTTAGGTGGGCAACTCTTAGTGTTAAAGAAACAGCCATTTGACTCCAATTAAAGAAATGTAGCTTGGCAAAGTTCTAACGCTTTCATAAATTTGATGAGGTAGTTTTGGGTATTGTTATTAGTATGGTTGAATAGTTGTGTTATACCACAAAATCAACAAAGAAAAAATGTATGTCGGCTAGTTTCCCTTGCTCAAGATACTTGAAATGCAATGCATGTTAAAAAGTATGCATTCTAGCAAATTTGAACTTTATCAATGTTCAACATGCCTAATTCAGGACAAAACAGTGTTGTATATTTGTTTATGTAATGTGTTGACTTATAAAATATTTGGGGCTCTGTGCACTTAAATGCACGTCCTGAGTCACTCTTTAATTAACAAGATGCTAGAGTACTATTTAGTAAATTACCCCTACAGTGCATTAAATGACCTCCTTCTCTCTGAAGAAAAAAAACAAAACTCTACATCCTCATGTACTTAATTTATACCTAATTTATGATCAAAATTAATTTTAGCAGTAAAAAATAGCACATTTTCTCATTTAAAGTTGAAATTATGAGATGTTTTGTTCTCATTGGCATTATCTAGATTTACAATGCTGTCTACATAGTACATCTCAGTTCTATGTCCCCTAGTGTTGAAATGTGACACCGTTTTTAGTTCAGAGTTCAGTTGTGTTGAATTATTTGGTGTTAACTGGACATTTTTATAAGGACACGTCTCTTAATATTGTAAATATCTTTTTTATGGACTGAATTGTGTCCCCCCAAATTCATATTTTGAAACCCTCCCCAAATATAACTGTCTTTAAAAGTAGGGCCTTTAGTGTGGTAATTAAGTTTAAATCAGGTCATGAAGATAGGACCCTAATGTGATAGGACTGATGTCCTTAGAAGAGGAAGACACATTTGAGATTCTCTCTCTCTCACCAGACATGCACAGAGAAGAGGCCATGTGAGGATACAGTAAGAAGGTTGCAGCCTTCAAACCAACAAAAAGAGGCCTCTCCGGAGACCAATCCTGCTAGCACCTTGACCTTGGACTTCTAACCTCCAGAACTGTGAGAAAATAAATTTCTGTTGTTTAAGCTACCCTGTAATGGCAGCCCTAGCAGACTAATACACTCTGTATTTTAAGAAGGATGTTTGCTATGGCTTACACTTTTGTAAATGGTTAATCAGTGATACTACAGAGCATATAGGAGAAATCACAGTGCAGCCCTCAAAAAACTCAAACCACCATTGAAACTTCTGAAAAGCAACACATGAACAACACATAAATGTGCATTGGAGCCACATCCTAAAACTTTTTACTATTGGTTTGGGTTTGGTAAAAACTTACCTGTTTTAGGGTGCACTCAATATAGTGCAGGTACTAAAATGCCTGAAGAATTTAAGAGCCACAGCATTTCCAGCTAATATTAGCAAGAAGTCCTAATATAGTGCCTTAATGCACTTTCAGTGTAATGCCAACCAATTTATAAAGGTAAAGTGGACACTACAGAGAAATGAAATGTTGAGGCAGTTCATTTCACAAGTTCCTTGTGGGAGGTCAGTTTTAGGATGGAATAGTCACAGTTTGGGATGAAAGAATGTTGGGGCATATGCTGTGAAGTCCCAGGATAATTGTTCAATACCAAGTTAGTTTCCCTCATGATCCTGTGCTCTCTGCTAGAGAACAATTGCAATTTGGGTGCTTAGATTCTTTTCATCAATACCCTCTCAGGTTTGTTTTTCTTTTCTCTCAGGTTGATTGTGTTGTAGGGGAACATCTCCCAGTCTTAGAAACGCAGCTGAGAATGAGAAGGGGAATTCACTCTCTCACTGAAGACCTAATAGTTTTAAAAACTGGGTTGACTTCTCCACCAACCTGTACTGCCAGCTCCACCTCTTTGGTTTTACTCACTGATGTTAGACCCTGGAGAGTTGATGAAGGCTAGATTATGTAGGGCCTTGTGGGTGAGTTGGGATTTTTTACTCTCTATAATGAGAAAGCAGTGACGTGACATTGTTTGGTTTACATTTTAAGTAAATGTTTGGAATAGGTTGTAGCGAGTCAAGAATGAAAGCTGAGAGACAAGTTCTGCTGCTGCAGTAAAAGAAGCAAGGAACATAGTGCTTGGGTAAAAGTGGTAGTAGTGAACATGGAAAACAGTGGATGGATAAGGGTAGTATTTTGGAGGTAGAGCCAATAGAAGTTGCTGACAAACTGAATGAGTGGATGGTGATACAAAAGAAAAGCCAGAATGAGAACAACATCTGTATCTGGGGCTTCAGTAATTGGGTAGCAGTTTCATGTATAGAATGGAAAATGCTGCGTGGAGCAAATTTTCAGGGAGGAAATTAAGAATTCTGTTTTGGACATGTTAGTTTTAAGATTCTTATTAAATATCCAGGTACTTAGACACACTAGCATGGAGCTCAATGAAGTGGCCCAGACTAGAGATACAAATTTGGAATTCATACATTTAAATGTCAACATACATTCCTTGGCATAATATACAGTGGCATTTAAAGTCATAGAAATGAATGAAATCACCTGTGGGGAAGCATTAAGGCCGATGCAAACATAATTAATCCATGATCCTTGTTCTTAAAGAATGTAGGTGAGAAATTTCACATATTACTTATATATCTATGCCTATGTAATCTATATTTCATATGTAAATGTTTAATAGAACTCCAAAATTTTACCTCCTCCACGTTCATTTTTGGTCTTACAATTGCTGATAATTTATTTCCTGATAAGTTAGTTGAATTCATGGCCAAACCCTGACTCCTTCCTACTTTCCTTGTCTAAACTAAGTTAACTTTGAATTAGTAGGAATAGTTAAATCTCTTGTTCTCTCAGTGAGAACTGTAACTATTAACCCATGAAGCTGTTTTCTAGACATCTTCTAAATATAGTGCTCCAGAATCCTCTTGTAGTTTGGCAGATTCTGTGATTTCAAAAATATCTTTTACTCGATAATTATGGATTCTCTAGAAGAAAGAAATGTAGAATCAGCATGACATATTGGTACCCTCCCCACCTTTCCACAGTGATGTTTTCAGGTATTGGCTCAAATAATGGACATTTTCATCTTGCCTGACTTAGTTGATGAATTCAGCTGAAAAATGAATTCAGCTGACAGTGAAAATAGAAGCAGTAGAAGGCTAAACGGCAAGGTAGAAACAGCATTTTATAATTCTTAAGAGGTAAGAAAAAGCATCTCATTGAAAGAAAATTAAAATGTGCTATTTGGAATAAGATTTCCAACTTCCCCTTTAGGATTTGACATCCCTTCATAAAAATCCCTTCCCCTAGTATTTTCTTTTGTTAAGTTTTATAGTCTCACTGTTTAATGTTTAGAACTTGAGCTAGGTAAAGGAAAACTGACTTTTGAGAAACTCGAAGGAGAGCAAAGCTTTTGTTTTTATTTAATTTTTTACAGGGAAGGGCAACAGCAAATATGGTAACTGTGGTGCTTTGTGCTATTACTTCTTGCCACCTTCTGCACCTCCCAAAGTATCATGGAAATGGTAAATGTACAAGTGAAGCTTAAAGGGCTGTGGCAAACCACAGTCTATCCAAAAGAGGCAGAAAAATGCTTAGGAATTACAATGTAAGAGGGAACTCCTTGGGACACACCTCCCATTTTCCCATTCTGGTGAATAATGGAGAAAAAGACACAATTCAAATAACAGGGGAAAAGATTTATATCTGATATTGACTTTTTGTCACAAGAAGTATATCCAAAAATTTAGTTCAAGCTCTCAGAAAAGCAAGCTAGTTCTTAGCTAATATTTTCCTCCTAACATCTCACTCCCAAGTCTGTAAACTTGTGCAAATATCACTGGTAGAATATGCTTTTCTGATACAGCATTCTCTTCCTGAAATTAAGGATGGCCATTGAACCACACTGACAGGTATACTCCCATCCCATTTTGTTCAGAATTTACCTAGAGCTTTCCTGACATAAACACATTTTACCTCCTCTTTAAACATTGAATTCTGCTATTGATGCCTCTTTGAGAAGACTGTCAAAGTGCTTCCCGGGCCATCTGAAAACTGGAGTACTGCCCTAATTCTATTCACATAGACTACTAGAGCAGTCCCATAATCATAATTTATGACCACCAATGTCCTTGTCTATATAGGGATACATGACTCCTAATCCCACTACTAACTTCCTAGAGCCATAAACTGTCTAAAAGTGAGTAAATTTAAAAACATAACCAAACACCATATTTTCCTCTGTGAGTTCAAGATAACTAGTCATAAACAGCTTCAGAATGCAAATTTGTGCACATTTTAAAAATTGCCCCTCCTTCATTATATGTGGTATGTCAGATGTAGACTTCAGAATTTATTGCAAGTCCCTTTATTCATTAGAGAGAAGATAATTTGTCTTCTGTTATTCAAGAAGTGTTTTGTTTCCCATATGCATACAAAAATAACAGAACCATTAGCAAAAGGACACAATATTTCAGTTTTAACCCCTATAATAGTTCATGATTTGATACTGTGGAATACTGAGGGAAAACACTAGGAGCTTTCCTCCCCACTATCTTGGTATACAATTATCTCTTGCAGTGACCCTTAAAAGCCTGCTTGAAATCCTTATGTCTCAATGCCACACTCTTTATCACAGAAAAGACAAATGAAAACAATGACCTTTAAAATATATATTCTTGTAATTGTCTGCTGACTGTCTTTCATTGTCAATACCCTGTCTGTATGAATAAAACCTGATGATCAAAAAAAACAACAAAAAAAACAAAAACAAGCAAAAAAACCCCTAAAAGTTCAATTTCCCTGGGATGCTATCAAATGCTAGCAAAGTTGCTTTGAAATTCTTAAGCTTGGAGGTTTATATCTTTTACCAGAAGATTATTTGAGATTTATTGAAATCCAATAAGACTTTGTTGGGAGAAATAGAGCTAAAATGACATATCCATGTATGTATACCCTGGGAACAGTACTCATTTTAGTTGAATTGACATCAAGATAAAAATCTTCTGGTAATTCATAGACATCAAGGTTATGCTATTTTCACTGTTACTAAGCAAAGGTTTTAAGGCAGATTTTTTGGCTAATAACTAGTGCTCCAAGGCACAAAACATGAATTATTATCCAACATGAATTCCTTTCAGGATACTTTTAATTGGTACTTTTATGTCAAGTATTTCCATATATTTTATTTTGTTTCCATGGTTAAAATAATAAGTGTGTGTAGCACTAATAGTTACTAAGTTACTTCAGATAGGTTATTTTAGTTTGGATACTTACATGTGTTATATTTGAATAATCTATACTAACTGGATTATTTTAACACATTTCTATCAGAAACTGTTTCATTAAGCAGACAAAAATTTAGAAGCTCAAGAAGAATTTATCAATACAGTTAACAAGCTTGTCCCTTCAATCAATAAAAAGGCAATTCATATTCCTTTCAAGAACATGTAAAAGTTACAAAATTTGATCACAGAATAGGCAAAAATGAAGTTTCAACAAATTTCCAAGAACAGATTATATGAAGAACAACATGTATGAGGGAGTTCCTCTAAAATTAGACATCAGTTAGGATAACCAAATATCTTTACATTACCCAAACTGTATAAATGAAAAAGAACAAATAAAATTACATATAACCTACAGAGTAAGAGACAGTGCATTCTATACACCTCAATATTTATGTAAGTTTGGAAATGAATGGACACCAGAAGGTTCATCTTGGAGCCCTCTCTGAGTGGAATCTGGTGGGATTGCATAGAAGAATGGAAAGAACAGTGAGTACCCAACATTGCAGGATGAACTTGCTGAATGAGAGGGTCCCTCTTTCATTGGGGAAATAGATTAGGTATGATCAGAGCATTGGCCACACGGAAATCAAAGTGAAGAGACTTTGTAGATGTGTGGAACCAGAGGCAAAGACTTGGGAAGGCACTTTAGGGGAGAGAAGGAAACTTAGAAGGAGGAATGTCCTTTGGAGGCTTAGTGTAAAGGTAAAGAAGGCATCAAATAATAGAAGAGTATTAAGAAATCAAATGGCATAATAAAATTTGACCTCCTTCCCTTAAAAATTTATGCCATTTAATTCAGGTTTTATTAAGGTATAATTTATATGAGGGAAAATTCATCCTGATTACATGTTAAAGTTTAATGAAATTTGAAAAACAGTCATATGACCTCTGCCACAATCAAGATATAGAGTATTTCTATCAGCCCAAAAGTTTCCTGTTTCCCCTTTGTGATCAATTCCCTCATCACATCCCCAGCTCATGGCAACCAGTCATCTCACTTTCTGTTCATATAGTTATGCCCTTTCCAGCATATACTATAAATAGATGATGTATGTAGTTTTTTAAAATGTGGTATTATTCTTTTACTTAGCATGATGATTCTGAGATTCATCCATATTGTGGTATGTATCTGTATTTTTTTAAATCGCTGAAGAGTAATCCTTTGTACATTTATACCACAACTTGTTTATCTATTCACCAGCTGATGGACATTTGGGTTGTTTCCAGTTTTTGATGACCATGAATAAATTACATTTAATATAAATAACCACATAAAGTTTTTGGTGTGGACAGATATCTATAACAACATTCAGAATAACATAAGAGAAAGTGAGACAAGTATTGAAGAAATGTTCATCTTCTAGGGTAGAAATTAGTCAGCTTCCCTTATTCAACTTTGTATTTGCTTGTGAAAAAGTATCTATCTCTTTAAGTTTATGAACTTTAGCTTCTCCTTGAATCTTTCTCTTTATTGTCCTCTGCATCTATGAGGCATATCAGCAATTTTAGAGAAAGTTGATAGATACTTGGATCCACTCATACAAATGAACCTGTTTAGATTTACACATTTGTTTTTTTAAAACCACTTTATTGAGTTATGATTGACATACAGAAAACTGCATATATTTAATGTAAACAAGTTGGTGAGTTTAGAGATAAGTACGTACTTATAAAACTGTCACCACATTCTATGCCATAAACATATCATCAACTCCAAAAGTTTTCAACTGACCTCTTTATTATTATTATTATCACTATTATTATTAATTCATGTAAGAAAATTTAACATAAAATATACCCCCTTAGCAAATTTTTAAGTATACAGTACAGTATTGTTAACTAGAGGCTCTATATGCTGTATACCAGATCTACCTCTAGGACTTACTCATCTTATAAAACTGAAACTTTCAATGCTTTGACTAATACCTCCCAGCCCCAAGTCCCTGGCAGTCACCATTCTAGTCTCGCTTCTGAGTTTGACTGTTTTTGATTTTTCATATAAGTGTAATAATGAAGTGTTTGTCCTTCTGAAACTGACTTATTTTACTTAACATGATGTCCTCCAGGTTCATCCATGTTGTCATAAATGGCAGGATTTCCTTCTTTGTTTAAGGTTGAATAATATTACGTTTTATGTGTATATATATATATATATATATATATATATATATATATATATATATATAAAATCTTTTCATCCCTTGATGGACATTTATGTTGCTTCCATGTCTTGGCTATTGTGAATAATGCTGCTATGAACATGGGAGTGCAGATAGCTCTTAAAATTCCCGATTTCAATTCCTTTGGCTATACATCCAGAAGTGTGATTGCCAGATTATATGGTAGTCCTACTTTTAACTTTTTGATGAACCTCTAAATTGAGCTTTAATAACTCAGGCAATCAGTAAACATTTTTGAGCATTCAGTACATGTCCAATACTGTATTGAGTAAACAGAGAATGAAATTTATTTGACTGTGTTCAGTTCTTGTTAAGCTTCCAAATCACTTGGAATGCTCATGGAACAATAAAAAAATAATATTGGACAGAATAACTTAAAGCTATTCTTTTTTTGCTATAATTTTTAAAAATGCTCTAGCAATTCAGAGAAGGAAGTGTTCAAGTATCAGTTTGGTTGGTGTATTAGTTACCTTTCTGTTGCTCTAATGAATTACCACAAACCTAGTGGCTTAAAACAACACCAATTTAGGATCTCAAAATTTAGTAGGTACGAAGTCTTACATAACTCTCAATGGGATAAAAAGCCAGGGGCAAGCAGAGCTGTGTTTCTTTATGGAGGCTCTAGGGGGATAATCTATTTCCTTGCCTCTTCCGGCTTGTAAAGGCCATCTGTATTCCTTGACTCATGACCCCTTTCCTCCATCTTCAAAGCCAGCAATATCAGGTCTAGTCCTTCTACATTCATTGTATAATTGACTAATTCTTCTGCCTCCCTCTTCACTTTTTTTTTTTTTAAAGATTTTTATTGGGGAATTGGGGGGATGGGAACAGTGCTGGGGAATTGGGGGAAGGGGAACAGACAA
>NW_017732070.1:575399-582004 GCF_001890085.2 Hipposideros armiger
TTTTATAAAGTTATTCATTTCTTTTTAATAGATTTAAAGAATTTTAAACAACAGCTATATTATCTAATGAAATATGAAATAAGTTCATTGATGTAGAGATAAAACTAAGAAGTGGTTTTTTTACTTTAGGAATATTAAAAGCTTTTATATTATATGAAATCACTTAAATCTACATAGATATACTGAAATCTTGAATATTGAATCAATGTAAGAGTTATATATTTTTCTGTATATTTAGTGTGATAAAATATACATAACAAAATGTACCATTTAATCATTTTTAAATGTATAGTTCAGTGGCATTCAAGTACATTCACACTGTTGTGCAGCGATCACCATTATCCATCTCTGGAACTTATTCATCATCTCAAATTGAAACTTTGCACACATTCAAGACTTATATTTTAAAGAACACTGTCAAAATGATTTGTTTTACACCACCACAAAATTTACCATTGCCATTCAAATACTTTATTACTTTTAAATAATGATGCATTATACTTTTAGCAGTATTTTGAACCAGAAACTGTTCCAAATAATGTATTTATGTTAGTCAGGTAAGTTGAATACAATATACTCACATATTGTATTTTTATTACACGTTCACTTGTTATTTTGTTTTTGAATATTTATTTGATACCAGAATTTTGCTAAGGCAGTAATAATCCTTGTTTTGGCATTAAGGAACTTGAGATTATTATGCTAAGTGAAATAAGTCAGAAAGAAAAAGTTGAGAACCATATGATTTCACTGATATGTGGGATATAAAACTGAAAGCAACAAAGGAACAAGACAAACCAATAAAGAAACAAAAACTGATAGACACAGACAATAGTTCAGTGGTTACCAGAGAGTAAGGGGGGTGGGGTGGTAGATAAGGGTAAATGGGATCAAATAAATGGTGATGGAAGGAGAACTGACTCTGGGTGGTAAACATACAATGTGATATATAGATGATGTATTATAGAATTGTACACCTGAAACCTATGTAACTTTACTAACCATTTTCACCCCAATAAACTTTAATTAAAAATAAAAAAAGTAATTTTCTTCTGAAAACTTTCTAGTACTTTACTACATTTCTTTATTTCAGTGATTTTAGGTGTATTATAATGAATAATGTGGGAGAAGTTCTACTCCAGATAAATTGCATTCAGACTTTCAAAAACAAATCTAAAATAAAGTGAGATGATACCAATAATATTTGTAAAATAATTTATTTGAAAAATAATTTAAGTTATATAATTTGATATTTTACTTTATCTCCTACACTGTAAAGGGAATTATACATTGGCACAGTCTCTATAGAGGATAATTATTCAATATCTATCAAAAGTTTTAAAAAGTACATTCTTTGACCCAGCCACTACATCTCTAAGTATTTATCCTACATATATTTGTGTATATATGTATATATACATATACATACACACACATATATATATATAATCATCAAGGCATATATTGGGCCTTCAAAAAGTCATGATGTAGTTTGTCTATGTTTTTCAAAGGTCATTTATTTATATAAAAAACAAAGATCAATTAATGATATATTGCCTGTTTTATTCAAAACCCTTTTGTCATTTTTCAGTGGCTTCATAATTCCTCATTCATTGAAGGACCTGTCTTTATTTGTGAAAAACTGAACAAGGTGCTGATTTACAGCCTCATCTGAATTGAACGTTATACCACGCAAGGAGTTTTGAAGGGAGCGAAACAAGTGGAAGTCTGACAGTGCAAGTTCAGGTGAGTATGGTGGGTGTGGCAACACATCCCATGTAAGCTCTAATCATTTTTGACAGTTGATCAAACTTGTGTGTGGTCTCATGTTGTCACGATGGAATACAAACTCCTTTACAATTCCAAGCTCTGGATGTTTCTGGATGATGGATTTGTTCAAACTGTCCAATTGCTGACAGTACACATTCAAATTGATTGTTTAGTTCCTTGGTAGGAGCTCGAAAAACATGACACCTTCAAAATCCCACCACACTGAGAGCATAACCTTCCTCTGATGAATGTCTGCTTTCGATTTGAGGCAAATCATTACATCGAGACCAAGACTGTTTGCGCACCACATTGTTGTAAACAATCCACTTCTCATCACCAGTTATCAGTCTCTTCAAAAAAGCATCGTTTTTCTCACATTTAATGAGCATATTGCAGATGTTTATACGTGCCATCAAATGAACTTCTTTAAGATCATGCAGAACCCAAATATTGAGCTTGCTTACATATCCCAGTTTCTTCAGGTGGTTGTGAACACTTGAATGATGGATGCTCAATGTTTCTGCAATCTCTCATGTCATGTAATGTGGGTTTGACTTGATCAATGCCTTTATTTTGTCATCATCAACCTCGGTGGGCCTCCCTGACCTAGGAGTGTCATTGAGATCAAAATCACCAGCACGGAATTTCATGAACCTTTGTTGGCACTGACATTCTTATAGAGCATTGTCACCATAAACTTTATGCAGCTTTTCACAAGTTTGACGCTCATTCTTCCCTTATAGAAGTAAAACAGTAAAATACAGCAAAAAAACATAGTTTGTTCTTCCATCTTCAACTTGTTGTAAAATCTCCAAAACTCAACCAAATTGCTCAATTTTTTTAGAATGAAGCTAGAACTGTCAGCTGTCAAATGACATAGCAATAACACAGATGCGAATGACTCTAGTACTTCCAAAAATGAACTAGTGCCATCTGTTGTAAACATGCATCATGACTTTTCCAAAGACTCAATATATATTATACACACACACACACACACACACACACACACACACACACACACACACACGAGGTCTGACAATTAAGTTTGCAAATTTGTTGCTAACCTTTTTTGATATTAGAGGTATTATTCATTATGAATTTGTACCAAATGGACAAACAGTTAACCAAGTGTGCTATTTGGAAGTGCTGAAAATGCTGTGTGAAAAAGTTGGATGACCTGAACTTTTCGCCAACAATTCATGGCTCTTGCATCACGACAATGCACCAGCTCACACGGCACTGTCTGTGAGGGAGTTTTTAGCCAGNCAGTGTCACTGGCCCTCATATGTGGGATCCGAACCGGGGCCCTCTGGCGTCCCAAGCCAGTTCTTAACCATCGCGCCACTCGGCCGGCCCTCCCTCTTCACTTTTAAGGACCCTTGTGAATACATTGGGCCCACTTCGACAATTCAGGATAATCTCCCTATTTTAAGGTCAACTAATTAGCAACTTTAATTCTATATGCAGCCTTAGATCTCCTTTTCCATGTAAGGTAACATATACCTAGGCTTCCAGGGGTTAAGGTGTGCCCATCTGTGGAGTGTCATTATTATGCCTACCACAATTAAGGAAGGAATTATCATTCTCAAATCATTTGAAAATACCTTTGTGGGCTCTATATAAATGCATGAGCCAGAGAAGATATGGACTAGATACTCTGTTTTTCATTTGTGCTTGTCTGCTTCTTTTTTAGAATATTGTTTATCTTCCTAATTAAAGGAAAGTGAAGTTTCCTATTCCTTTAGATTTGTTGACTTTTGGCTAGTCATTTTGAACAAGACCTTTGGAAAAAACCTAATATTATAAAAGTAATAGATTCAGATTGTTCTAATAACAGGGTCAGTAGGCCTGACTACAAACCCTTTCATAATTGGAAAAAATAAAGCTTTATTGCATAGAGTTCATGTCCTTTTTAAACTAGAAGAATTCTGTCACAGAAGCAGTAGAAAAATTAACTAGAATAAAGTATTATTACTGCATCATATATATTAGGGGATGATTAATGCTCTTTTTTGTTTAAATAGTTAATAAAAAGATTAATTTTATTCTCTCAGTAGAATAAATTTTGAGAAAGCCTCAAAAGTTTGTGTAGTTAAGTTCTGAAACACTTAACAAAGCTTGGGAATCTTGTTTTTTTTATTGGATTTCTTAGCTATGGCTTTGATATAACCTTAGCTTACATATGGCTTAGCATTTTTTTAAAATTTTATTGGGGAACAGTGTGTTTTTCCAGGATCCATCAGCTCCAAGTCAAGTAGTTATTTCAATCTAGTTCTGGAGGAAGCAGCTCCATGGCCCACGCCGGGATGAACCAGCAACCTTGGTGTTATGAGCACTGTGCTCTAATCACCTGAGCTAACTGGCCGCCCCTGGTTTAGCTCTTTGATTAGGAGAAACCTCAATAATTAAGTGGATAATTGCTCTAATCTCCATCTGGCCTTTATGTCTACTTCTGGCTTCCATCTAATGGGCATAGTGATATTAGCTAATAGTTATACTATTTGTTCAATAGATACTATCTTTGAAAAAACAATTTTTTCTTTTTCTTTAGCAAAATGTTTTAAATCACCACTTCTCTGGAAATTGTATTTATTTTATGGTCTCCTTGGTGATGGAATGCCTACAGCATGACATTTATTGTTGCTTTTCACCTCATGCAATCCATTTATCCTGCTCCTGCCCATCCTCCATTGCTTTATTTTATTCATTATTATTGTTTTCAAAGAGGTCCCACTTTTGTATACATGAAGGACAAGGCCATTTTAAACAATCGAAGCAAATATCATTGCAGACTGGAAGATGGCTTTGATTCTTCAATTCTTGCACAACAAATTCTGTGGCAGGTAGCTTAGGAATCCAAAGCAGATATAGAAATCATGAGGCTTCCTGTGTAACTACTCTAGATCTGAAAAAGCCCTTGCATACACTGATTACTTGCAAATGCAACTGTCTAGGTTACATACAAAATGAACATAATAAGTTTTTATTTCCCATGGTGATACACCAACAGCTACATTTGGTTTCTAATAGTTTGCAATTCAGTAATAATAGGATGGTTCAGTTTAGTTTATTGAAGACATAAAAATACTTGGCAGCCAGAGGCTGGAGTGTGTGGTTTAAGAGAAGATTCCAACAGGGACCACAGGACCTGTACATAGAACATAGTTATACTCGGCACTTAGCAGCTATGATTTATTCATTTAGTGAAAAGCAGAATCCCATAAACATGATTTATGTAATTACTGAGGGGGGAATTTGATCCCTAGTTACATAGAAAAGCACCTCAGAATTTTGTTGCACACATCTTACCTTTTTAAAAGCATTCATTTTGGCTGAAGTTATTTCAGCTCACTTTTCTCAGGAGAAAACTCTCCATTTGTATTCTTTGTGAAAAAAAGAAATAGAAAAACACCAAGTTTTTCTACTCACTAACTGGCTTGAGAGCTTAGACTTTGCAGATGTCTGCAGTAAAAATGAAGATTTTTTTTTAATTCAGCAGAATAGCTTAAAACAAGCAAAACTATTTGGGAATAATTTTTATTAAAAGTGTATTTTCTAGAAGTGAAAATTGAAAACTTCATTCAGATTAGAAAATGATTATGAAACATGAGATTCTATCATTAATTGAAATTTTGGATGATATTGCTAATAAAATCTACTCTGTTTTTATTCATCTTCCATATTATTATAATTAAGTAAAATAATTCAGGATTTGGACTGAGAAAACCTGGGCACCATGAACACTACATCCCAACTAAGCCATACTACTCACTTGACTGTATGAGCTTTGAGAAGTTTCTTGGCTTTCCCTAGCTTTGGTTTCTCCATCTACTAAATACATAGGCATGTTAACACAGAAATGTTATGAAGATCAAGTGGGATAATGCATGCGAATGCAGTACGTCAATTGTAGAGGCCTTTGTGAGCTCTTTATTATTGTGTAAAAAGCATGTCAGTGGTCACCAGTAGGATCTGTTCTTTAAGGCATTCCTTCATTGTTAATGGTGGAATTGCACAATTCCACACACTTTTCTTTTTGTTTGTCAGCCTTCCTTCTTGCTGATATACAGGTTGTAAGTAGTGATGAATTGGAAATAAAGGTTGTCTGTTACCATCGCTATGAGAGAAAGTATGGGGGTGGTGCAAAGAATCTAGGTTTAAGATTGAATTCTTTTAGCTTGAGATCCTTGATAATCAATCAGAATTCTTTAAACCTCAGTCATCTCATCTGTAAAACGTGTAAATAAAACCCACTGACACTGTGTCACAAGATTGCCTAAAAGAAACAGTGCATATGGAAACTCTTTGGAGACTTAAAGAACTACAAATGCAAATTATTATCATTGCTCTTTATTTGGATATTATAACCTTTAGCACTGATAAATGCAGCTACATAAAATGCAATTATTTCTTGATAAAAACTTGATGCTATACTGGTGAAGGACATAATGCCTTTTGTTTGTTTTCTGTGACAAATAGCTTTCAATATAATTGCAGTAAATAAAATCTGTAATGCCTTTATAAATCTTTATTTAGTCAGAGCTCTATTTCATATAGTGACCTTTTCCTTTGCGAATGATGAGTCTTCTTTGTAAATAAAGACTTTAGAAGTTTACAAACCAATTGCATCATCCCTTTAAGAAAGCTCAAACAAAATGCTTTTATAAATGTTTGTTTAAGAAACTCCACATGTGAAAATCTGTAGTTTCAAAATAGATTAGTTGGGGTAGAATGTGGTAGGATAACAATTTTATAAAGTTATTCATTTCTTTTTAATAGATTTAAAGAATTTTAAACAACAGCTATATTATCTAATGAAATATGAAATAAGT
>NW_017732070.1:585342-619624 GCF_001890085.2 Hipposideros armiger
GAGAGAGAGAGAGAGAGAGAGAGAGAGAGAATATCATAAAGAGCTCTTAAAATACAGTCAGAAGAAGGTGTACAACCCAATAAAAAATAGGAAAAAAGTATAAAAAGACCCTTTGAAAGTGTACAAGTGGTAAAAAAAAACCATGAAAACATGTTCAAAGATATTAGTTTTCAGTGAAATAAAAATTAAAACTACAGGGGCCGGCCAAGTGGCTCAGTTGGTTAAGAGCTTGCTCAAGAGATTAACTCTGAGCAATAGCAGTTTGATGCCCGGCCCGAGCTGAGCTGCCGCTGAGCTGCCAAAAGGTGGCAAGATGTCTCAGCTAAAAAAAAATAATAGTAAAAAATTAAAAAACAACAACTACAATGAGATATATTATACACTCTTTAGAATGGCTAACCATAAAGAGAAGGACAATTCTAAACGTTTGTGAGGATGTGGAGCAACTGGATTCTTCATATGTTGCTTGTGGGAGTAAAAGTATGGTACAAGTGCTTTGGAAAACAGTTTGGCAGTTTCTTATAAAGTTAAAAGAAAACATAAAACATATGTGCACAAAAAGACTTATTCCTAAATGTTCATATGAATTTTATTCAAAATCTCCTAAATGGAAAAATAAAAATGTCCATCAACTGGAGAATAAATAAGTTGTGGTATATTCATATATTGACATTTTATTCAGGAATAAAAAGGAATGAGCAACTAATATGTGCAACAATGGAAGAATCTTGTAAGTGTTATGCAGAGAGAAAGAAGTTAGACACAAAAAGTACATAGTGTATGATTCCATTCATATAACATGTAGAAGATGCTGACTCAATATATCTTGACAGAAAACAGATCAGTGGTTAAGTAAGACTAGGTCGACTGCAAAGGGGTACCAGGAAACATTTTGAGCTGAAGAAAATTGTTTATGTCTTGACTGGAGTGGTGGTTATATGGGTACACACATATATATTTTTTAAATTAAAGTTTGTTGGAGTGACAATGGTTAGTAAAGTTACATAGGTTTCAGGTATACAATTCTATAATACATCATCTATAGATACATTGTATGTTCACAGGGTCAGTTCTTCTTCCATCACCATATGATTTCATGTGATTCCACCACCATATGATTTCACTGATATGTGGGATATAAAACTGTTACACACATTCTTAAAAACTGATTTACGTGTACATTTTAAATGGCCACATTTTATTTTATGTAAATTGTATCTTAATAAAATTGATTAAAAATAATGATGGTAATGAATCATAGCCCATTGAATAAAATAGAAAACAATTATCCCATAGTGATATAAATGAATACATTAGAAGTTTGGTGAAGAACAGAAATATTACATAGTTTCAAAGCACTTCCACTCAAAATCCTTGTTCATTACAAAGAAAAAAAAATCATACTTTTATAATGAAAAAGTCTGGCAGACACCACCTTAATCAAGTGATCAAAGTGAAGATCATCAGTAATGGGATAAATAAAAATCAAGTCCACCTGATAGGATGCAATGAGAGGAATACATCACTTCTGTGATATTCCTGCCAAAGGTGTTTTTTTATCAGTATTGAATCATAAGGGAACATCAGACAAATTTAAATTAAACAAAAGCCTACCAAATAACCAGCCTGGGATCTTCTAAAGAGTCATGGTCATAAAAATCAAGGAAAGATTGAGAAACTGTTTCAGACTAATGGACTCTAAAGAGATAGTACAAATAGATAGAACATAGGATTCTGAACTACATCCTTTTGTTATAAAGGACATTATTGAGACAATTGGTGAAACTTGAATGGTTTCTTAGGATTAGATGTTAGTATTAGATCAATGTTAACTTCTTGATTTTTGGTAGATGTTTGGTGGTTGTGAAGGAAACAATCAGTGTTTGTAAGAAGTACACACTGCTTTGGGGCTGATATGGCATCAGGTTGACAACTTATTCTCAATTACTTGAAGAAAAAATTTCTTTGTTTTCTACTGGAAGTTTTTATATAAATTTGAGATTGAAATAAAAACAATGAACTACTTAAAGAATAAAAGAAAAAAACTCCCTTATAGCCTTTCATCTCTATAAGAAATTATGAAAAAAATGTGTGATATTTTAAGTCAAATGGTTAAAAATGATATTTCCTTAAATCATCATATGCCGTCACAGAAGAGCAAATGCCCTTTCTTCTTTCCTCACTGAGAATCTACATGTTTAGTTTGTTTTGAATTTTTAAAATATTTTTTACTTTATGTTCCTAGTAGTTTCTGTAATTCTTTTCTGGATTTTCTCTATTTGTGAGAATTATACACTGCAACAATTTCAGTTATGCAATTGAGTTGATAAGTATCTTTGTGTTTGTGTTCAAAGACTTAGGTAATGGAAAGCTATAAAGGATTTTCAAGTTTTGTAAGACACTATGTTATTTACTTCAAATCAATAACCTAAAACCACTGATCATTTTACTAACTCTATAGTTTTGGCTCTTTAGAATGTCATAGTTAGAATCATACAGTAGGTAGCAGTTTAAACCAACTTCTTTACTTAACATTATGTATTTATTGTTCTTCCACATATTTTTTTGGCCTGATAACTCATTTCTTTTTATCATTGAATAATATTTCATTGTATGGCTGTACCACAATTTGTTTATTCATTCACTTTTTTAAATTAAATATATATCAAAAGTATAAAAGTTGCCCAGGTACAAGCAAGTTACAGAATATGCATACAAAAGCACTGTGGACATGGGACAATGCTGTTTCACTTCTATTTTGATAATTTTATATTAGTGTACAAAATGCTCAACTCCAGGATTTTTTTCTTAATCTAGTTCTGCATGATTGCAATTCCTGAGGTAAACTTAGCGTCCACTGCCAACATCTCTGGATATAAACCAAATCCTCTGAGAAGAATTTAGATATTTATATTCCCACATACAATAGAATTCATTATTATAATCGGATACTACAGATTTCATTTTTGAAAAATGAAAATGAGCCCTTATAAAAACTTCTGCATCTATATATTAATAATCTGTCCTTTTAGCCTCTCAAAAGCCTTTTACTTATAAAGTATGGTTTAAAGGTATTTCTTTAATAATTTTCTGTATTCAAATAAAAATTCTTGGTTAATCTGTATAGACGAAACACTGGCTAGCATCAAATACAAAATGAAAAGTTTCAATAATTTCCAAAGGTAGCACAGAATCACTACCCTAAAGAGAATGCTAATTTTGCCAATTACAGCCTCATCATTTTCCCTGTGGAAAACAGGCGCCCATGCAGTTTTGTTCTGAATATACCTTATGACTTTTCCCAGTCACTGTCCACTGTAGTGGTCAGTTTTCTGTCAAATCAGTTGGTAGACTCCACATTATAAAAACGTCTTAATAAATATCAAAGTAGCATTTTTTAGAGAGAGCACTAGAAGAGCTCTTACTGTGTTTCCATCCCAAGAATAAAAATTGCCATTTAATAAGACTGTCAGAGCCCAAATAAGTAGGGTTCGGTCCTGTCACAGCCCATCCTGTAACAGAACAAGCGAAGGGCATGTAGAAGTTAAACAATGCCATCTTTTAAAAAGTACTTTCTGGTATTTCTCCTAAAGCCTGTCTCTTCATGCTGATTTCACATTCTTCATGTAATAAAATAAACTCTTTGTTTCATGTACAACAAAATTAAAAGAATTGGTTCCCCTTCTACCTTTTAATTAAATCTTCCAGTAGAAGCCAAAATGGTCTAAGGAAAGAAAAAGTATATTGTTGCCTCGTTTAAAAGTGCAACTTCAGATAGTAATTCAGATATTTAAATCTAATTATAAATGGTTATCTGAAAAACAGCTAATAAAAAAAAATCAAACTTTAAAGAAATTACTTTTTTTTCTGAATTTGGTGTTCTTTTATATTATTTAAAAACAAGAATGAATTTTCCTACAAACCCACCTAATTCCAGCCTGAAGAAAAAAATTAATTACTGTGCCATATTAAAGAGCAGAGCATATGGCTATGAAGACCTGAATTTTTTTTTTTAATGTACAGGGTACTGAAAACCCTTCCATTTCTTACAAGTTTAAGGACCTTTAAAATATTTCCTACAAACTGTATTTTCTTTCAAGTCAAATCCAATGAGCTAGGTGAGAGTTAGCTTTTATTCACAAATGTAGTAAAACGTGAAGGACTAAATGTTTTGCAGAAACTCATATTTCTACAAAGTATAAATATTGGTGATGCATTTTGGTAACATTGGGAACATATGTATATATAAGTTGTTTAATACAGTACATACAATTTTAAGATAAAAGACGCCCCAAGTGGAAATGTCATCTCTTCAAGCTTGAGAAATATGAAGATCTTTACTATTAGTATTTTTCCCCTTCCCCTTTGTTGGGTGGTCATCAATTTCTTTGCTTCCACTAGGTTGTCCACCCACATCTGAGTTCAGAGGCTGACGTGAAGATCCTTTCAGAAATGTATTTTGGATGCCATCATTAGTTCCATGCAAGAAATAAGCTAAAATCCCATATAAAAGAGGTATTGTATTATCCTTTGTTTCTTCAAATGCATTTAGTTCATGGATGAGAAATTGTCTGTCCAATGGAGCTACATGTTGACCAGATTCTGATATGAGGACAGATGCTGTGTACTTATATTTGTTGAATTCCAAATACTCCCAAATTAATTCATTAATAAGGAAGTTTTCGTGAGACAATGGTGGCCGTGGTTCACTTTCATCATCTAGGGCTCTGAAAACTTCTGCTTGAATCCTCGCTTTTAAATGCCCTGATTCTCCCCTTTTTTCCAAGGTGTCCTTTAAAACAGGTTAATGTAAATTCTGGTTGGGTGCCCGTGCTGAGCCTGAAGCTACTCAGCAAAAGTCTCAGCGCACACAGGGGCCAGTCTGAAGCCAGTTGCCACCCACTTGGGGTCTGTCAGACTCTGATAGTTTTCCAAGAAAGGGTGCAATGCCAGCGGGGCTGGCTGCTCGTGAGAAAGTGCCTCCGGCATTGGGGGAGTTGGGTGAGGTGGGATCCCAGAGAGTCAGCAGGACAGAGCCTCATTCACATATTGAAAGACATCTTGGTTGCTTCCATTTATTGGCAATTATGGAAAAAACTTCTGTAAACACTTAGGTTTTTGTGTTAACATAAGTTTTCAATTCACCTGATTAAATACCTAGGAGTACCATGGCTGGATTGTATGGTAAGACTATGCTTAGCTTTGTAAGAAACTGCCAAACTGCCTTCTAAATGGGAGGTAACATTTAGCATTCCCATCAGCAAAGAATGAAAGTGGTTTTGCTTCATATCCTAACCAGCATTTGATATTGTCAGTTTTATGGATTTTAACAATCCTAATAGGTGTGTAGTGGTATTTAATTTAGTTTTACCTTGTAATTTCCTAATTATTTATTAGAATTAGCATCTTTGCCATCTGTATATGTTGCATATGTATATCTTCTTTGGAGAAGTATTAGCTGTTTTTAAAATGGAGTTGTTTATTTTCTTGAGTTTTCAGTTCTGTTTTGATATAAATCCTTGATCAGTTATGCTTTTGTAAAGATTTTCTCCAAGTGTGTTTCTTGTCTTTTCATCCTCTTACCAGTGTGATTGCAGAGAAGATTAAAAAAAAATTTATTTTGTTCAATTACAGTTGACATACACTAGTGTATTAGTTTTATGTGTACAAAATAGTGATTAGACATTTATATAACTTACAAAGTGCTCACCCTGATAAGTCTAGTAACCATCTTATATCATACATAGTTATTACAATATTATTGATTATATTCCCTAGGCTGCACTTTACATCCTTGTGATTGTTTTTATAACTGTCAATTTGTACATCTTAATCCTTTCACCTTTTTGGAGAATTGATCCCTTTATCATTATGCAATGTTCCTTTTTTATCCCTGATATTTTTCCTTGCTCTGAATTCTGCTTTGTCTGAAGTTAATATAGCTACTCCAATTTTTATTTTATTAACTATATCATGGTACGTATTTCTCCATCCCTTTGTTTTTAATATATCCGTGTCTCTATATTTAAAATGGGTTGCTAATAGACAGCATAGAGTTTGATTTTATACTTTTATCCAATCTGACAGTCCCTGTCTTTTAAGTGATGTTTTAGGTCATAGACATTTAAAGTGAAAAATAATGTGGTTGGATTGATATCTACCATATTTATTATTGTTTTCTATTCATTGTCCTTGTTCTTTGCTTCCTTATCTTCCAGTATTTTTCTGCCTTCTATAGTTTTAATTGAGCATTTTATGTGATTCCATTTTTCTCCTCTCAGCATATCAATTATCCTTCTTTTTGCTTCCCTCTTTCCCATTCTCTCTCTCTCTCTCTCTCTCTCTCTCTCTCTCTCTCTCTCTCTCTCATTTATAAGTGGCTGTTCTTGAGTTTGCAGTGTACATTTTCACCAATCCAAGTCCTCATTCAAATTATACTATATCTTTTCACTGTTAGTGCAAGTGCCTTATAACAGAGTATTCCCAATTTCCCTCTCCAGTCCTTAATAACATTCCTATCATTCATTTCACTTATCCATAAGTTATACTCACTGAATACAATGTTGCTGTTATTGTATTGAACACACTATTACCTTTAAGATAAATTAAGAATAAGAAAAATAAAATGTTTTATTTTAATTTTATTTATTCATTCTCTAACAGTTTTCATTTCTATATGTATATTTGAGTTCTAAACGAATTCTTTCAACATTTCTTGCAAGACAGGTCTATTGATGACAGGTCTCTCCATTTTTTGTTTGTATGAGAAATTCCTTATTTCTCTTGCACTTTTTAATTATTTTTAAATTTTTATTAAATTTATTGAGATGACATTGGTTAGTAAAATTATATAGGTTTCAAGTGTATAACTCTATAATACATCATCTATGTATTGTATCATATTTTCACAACCAAAGTAAATTCTCCTTTCATCTCCATATATTTGACCCCTTTACCCTTTTACCACCCCCACCCCCCTTACTCTCTAGTAACTGCTAAACTATTATTGTCTGTATCTATGAGTTTTTGTTTGTTTGTGTTGTTCGTTTGTTGCTTTCAGGTTTATATCCCATATATGAGTGAAATCATGAGGCTCTCAACTTTTTCTGTCTGATTTATTTCACTTAGCATAATAATCTCAAAGAATATGTGGTACATATATACAATGGAATATTACTCAGCCATTAGAAAAATGAAATACTGCCATCTCTTGCACTTTGAAGGATAGTTTCACTGAATACAGAATTTGGGCTGGTGGCTTTTTCTTTCAACACTTAAATATTTCACTTCACTTCTTGCTTTCAAGTTTTTTGAAGAGAAATGCCATATAATTCTTATTCTTGCTTTTCTATAGGCAAGTTTTTTTTTTCTTTCTAATACACCTTACTCTTTAGAGCAATTTTAGATTCACAGCAAAAACTGAGGGCGAGGTACAGCGTTCTCATATATCCTGTCCTCACACATGCATGGCCTCCCCATTATCATCATCTCCTACCAGAGTGGTGCATTTGTTATAACTGATGAACCTATGTTGAGGAATCATTATTACCAAAATTCCATAGTTTACTTTAGGGCTCACTCTTGGTGTTGTAAATTCTATGGGTTTGTCCAAATTTATGATGATAAGTATCTACCATTATAGCATTATATAGAGTAGGTTTCACTGCATTAAAAATTTCCTGTGCTTTGCCTATTCATCTATTTGTCCCCCCTCCCCTTCCCTGGCAATCACTGTGTTTTTTAGTTTCTATAGTTTTGCTTTTTCCAGGATGTCATATGGTTGGAATCATATAGTATGTAGCCTTTTCAGATTGGCTTCTTTCACTTAATAATATACACTTAAGGTTTCTTCATTTGTTTATGGCTTGATAGCCCATTTATTTTTAATTAATAATATTCTTAATCTTATAATAATTAACAATAGCCTTAATAATTAATATTCTTAATAATAATATTCAATTATCTAGATGTACCCAGAATTTATCCATTCACCTACTGAAGAACGTCTTGGTTGCTTCCAAATTTTGGCAATTATGAATAAAGCTGCTATAAACATTCATATGTACATATACAGTAATACCTTGGTTTGTCAGCATAATTTGTTCCAGAAACAAACTACTTGTATTGCAAGACATCGCTTGTTTACCATGTTAAAATGTATTAAAATGTTTGCTTATCTTGTGGAACACTCGCAAGCCAAGTTACAATCCAAGGTTTTACTGTATATATATATGTTTTCAACTCCTTTTGGTGCTTAACAAGTATCACAATTGCTGGATTGTATGGTAAGAGTACGTTGAGTTTTGTAAGATATTGCCCAACTGTCTTCCAAAGTGGCTGTGCCATTTTGTATTCCCATCAGCAATGAATGAGAGTTTGTGTTGCTCCACATCCTCACCAGCATTTGGTGTCCTTGTTCTAGAATTTGGCCATTTTAATAGGTGTATAGTGGTATCCCATTATTACTTTAACTTCATTTATCTGATGACTTATAATGCGGAGCATGTTTTTATATGTGTATTTGATATATCTATACCTAACTATATCTATATCTATATCATCTATTTATCTATATCTATCTATCTAGTCTTCTTTGGTGAGGTGTCAAGGTCTTTTGTCCATTTTTTAATCAAGTTGTTTGTTTTTATTGTTGTTTTGAGTTATTTATATATTTTAGATAATAACCCTTTATAAGATATGTATTTGGCAAATATTTTCTCTCAGTCTGTTCCTTGTTTTTTTTTTAATTAACGTTTATTTGGGTGACAATTGTTAGCAAAGTTACATAGATTTCAGGTGTTCAATTTTGAAATGCATCATCTATATGTCACATTGTGTGTTCACACCCAGAGTGTTCCTAGACTTTTTATTGTTTCGATAGTGTATTTTGCAGAACAGAAAATTTTAATTTACATGAAGTCTAGTTTATATAATATTTTCTTTCATAGATTCTACCTTTGGGGTTATATCTAAAAAGTTAAACCCAAAGTCATTTAAATTTTTCCTATGTTATCTCCTAGTAACTTCATAGTTTTGCATTTTTGCCGCATCCCATGCAGCAAAGGTAGTGGGGAGTTAGAGGGGCGGCACAGGTTTAAAGAAACACAACAGTCAAGGATAGAGTTAAAGCAAGGCCAGGGGCCTGCAGTCTCTCTGGAACTGAGCCCTGAATCGGGCTGGCATGTAGCTTTTATTAAGAAACTTCAAAAAAAGTGAAACTTGTTTTTTCTAAAGTCCTCATGATAAGTGCCTTATGGCCGCTTTCCATCAACCAGCCCCCTGTATTCCAACACCTGCTGTGCCTTTATACTCCTGCACATACACAACCCCCAGGATGGTGCAGCTGCGCTGCCGCCATGAAAATAAGGGAGATAACTGACATCATTTCATCAGGTCTCAGCGTTCCAAGACATTTCCTTGAGGAAGCTTTACCGATATCATTCCACCAGGTCTCAGCATTCTGAGAAACTCCCCCGTGACCTCATTAGGTCAGGGGTTGGTGTGGGGGGGCGGTCGAGGACATAGCTGTAAGACAACACATTTAATGTTTCGGTCTGTGATTCATTTAGAGTTAATTTTTGTGAAGTGTATAGTTTGTCCAGGTTAATTTTTTTGCATGTAAATCTCCAGTTGTTCTAGAGCCATTTGTTGAAAAGACTGTCTTTTCTCCATTGTATTACCTTTTTTCCTTTGTCAAAGATCAGTTGACTATATTTATTTGGTTTTATTTCTGGGAGCTCTACTCTGTTTTACTGATTTTTAAATTTATTTCACTAATAACACATGGTCTTTATAACTGTAGCTTTATAGTAAATCTTAAAGTTGGGTAGTGTCAGTTCTCTAAGTTTGTTCTCTTTTAACATTATATTGGCTAGTCTTTTTTTTTTTTCCTCTCCATGTAAACATTAGAATCAATTTGTCAATATAAACAAAATTACTTGGTGGGATTTTTATTGGAATTACATTGATGTATAGATTATGTTGGAAGAACTGATATCTTCACAATATTGAGTCTCCTTATCCAAGAACATGGAATATCTCTCTATTTATGTAGTTCTTTGGATTCTTTCTCTAAAGTTTTGTAGTTTTCCTCATATAGATCTGGTACTTATTTTGTTAAATTTATACCTCCAGCTTTCATTTTTATAGGTGCTAATGTACATAGTATTGTGTTTTTAATTTCAAATCCCACTTGTTCATCGCTTATACATCACTGGTATAGAAGATGATAATTGGCTCTTATATATTAAACTTTTATTCTGCAACATTATTATAATCATTATTAGTTCCAGGACTTTTTTTTTTAATTGGGAAATTGAGGAAGGGGAACAGTGTTGGGAAATTGGGGAAGGGGACCACCCAAATTGTTCTTCAATCTTTGTTGTGGAGGGCACCAGTCACCATCTGGCTGCCCATCAGCAGCTTTTGGCCTCTAAGCTCAAGGTGCTATGTTCAATCTTTCAACCTTAGTTGCAGGTGGGTGTAGCCACCATCCCAAGTGGGAGTCGAACCAGCAGTCTTGTTGTTAAGAGTGCATGCTCTATCCACTGAGCCATCCTGGCAGCAGCTCAGCTCAAGGTGCCAAGTACTGTCTTAGTTGCAGGCAGGCGTAGCCCACCATCGAACAGGCAGTCTTGTTAGGACCACATGCTCTCACCAGCTCAGCCATTCTGCCACCTGTTGGCAGCTCAGTGGCAGCTCAGCTCAGCGTAACTGGCCCATGTGGGAATTGAACCAGTGGCCTGTTGCTCAGAGCTCGTGTTCTTAAGCTAACTCTTAACCAACTGAGCCACTCAGCTGGCCCAGGACACTTTTTTGTTGTTGTTGATTTTATACATAGATGATCATGTCGTCTGCAAATAAAGACAGTTTTATTTTTTCTGTATCAATCTGTATGTTTTTTATTTTCTATCTTGTCTTATTACATTATCTAGTACATCCAGGACAATGTTGAAAAGGAGCTGTGAGAGGAGACACTCTTGCCTTGTTTTTGATCTCAGTGGGAAAGTTTTGAGTTTCTTACCATTATGTATGATGTTAGCTGTAGGATTTTTTTGTAGATATTCTTAATCAAGTTGAGGAAGTTCTCTATTCCCAGTTTACTGAGAGTTTTTATTATTAATGGCTGTGGATTTTGTCAAATGCTTTTTCTGCAGGTATTGATATGATCAAGTGATTTTCCTCTTTAGCATGTTGATATGATGAATTACATTAATTGATTTTCAAATGCATACCTGAGATAAAGCCCACTTGGTTGTGGTGTATAATTTTTTTAATACATTGTTGGGTTCAATTTGCTAATTTATTGAGGATCTTTGCCTCTATGTTCATAAGAGATATTGGTTTATAGTTTTCTTGTAATATCCTTCTGGTTTTAGTATTAGAGTAATGTTGGCCTCATAAAATTAATTAAGAAATATTTGCTCTGCTTCTATTTTCTGGAAGAGATTGTAAAAAACTGGTGTAATTTCTTGCTTAAATGTTTGGTTAGATTCACCAGTGAACCCATCTGGACACAGTGCTTCTGTTTCAGAAGGTTATGAATTATTTATTCAATTTTTTCAATAGATATATGCCTGTTTAGATAGTCTGTTTCTTCTTGTGTGGAGTTTTGGCATATTGTGTCTTTTAAAGAATTGGTCTATTTCATCAAATTGAATTGTTCAGGTATAGAATTGGTCATAGTATTTTTTATTATCCTTTTAATGTCTGTGGGATGTTTAGAGATAGCCCTTCTTTCATTTCTGATATTAGTAGTTGGTGTCCTTTTTTTTTTTTTCTTTGTTAGCCTGGCTAGATTCTTATCAAATTTATTTATCTTTTCAAAGAAGATAGAATTTTTTTTTCCTCCATTGATTTTTTATTTTCAGCTTCATTGACTAGATGTAGATCTTTGGATATTTATTCTACTTAGTATTCTAAGAGCTTCCTGGATCTGTGGTTGGTGTTTATCATTAATTTTATGAAATTTTGAGTCATTATTACTTCAAATATTTCTTCTGTTCCTTTCTCTTTTTCTTCTTCTTCTAGTATTTCATTTATGTATATATTCAGATTTTGTAATTGTCCCATAGTTCTTAGATGTTCTGTTATATCTTTATTATTATTATCATTATTATTATTATTATTATTATTATTATTATTATTTACTTTGCATTTCCATTTTGGAAGTTTCTCTAAAACACTACAACAAAATTGAAGAATGCCTTTGTTTTCTCTTTTCAGCTGTGTCTAGTCTATTTTGAAGCCATCAAAGACATTCTTCAATTTTGTTATATATTTTTTTATTTCTAGCATTTCCTTTTAATTCTTTCTTGAAGTTTTTATTCTGATTATATTACCCATCTTGCATGTTGCCCCCTCTCTTTTCATTAGAGTTTTTAGAATATAAATCATAGTTGTTTAAAACTGGTCTGATAATTCTATTATCTCTGCTATATATGAGTCTGGTTCTGATGCTTGTTCTGTCTTTTATCTTTCCGTCTTTTAGTATGCCTTGTAATTTTTTATTTAAAGCTAGTCATGATGTACTGGATAAAATAAAGTGTAAATAGGCTTTTAGTGTGAGGTTTTATGTTTATCAGGCTGTGGCTTATGTTGTGTTTATTGTTTGTTGTAGCTATAGATTTCAGAGGCTAAAATTTCCTCTCATGCACTGTTTTTTATGACCCTGTTGTCTTAGGTGTTCCCTAGAGATGTATTATGTAAGTCTGAGATACTCAGTTCTTCAGCTGTATTCCCCTGTTATTTTCTAGAAGCCCTATTGATGTCGTGATAAAATTTGTGTGTGGGGAAGCATTCTATAGTTCTTTGATTAGGCTTCTTGCCTTTAAGAAGACTCTGCCTCTCAGTTCTGACCTTTACAAGTGAATCTAAGTTCTCACACCCCTCTTTAGGTGAGGTGAGACAGGAATCATAGGGTAGAAGGGTTTCATCTAGCCATATCTTTTCTACTATGTGGAGGGCTAGGGCAGGCTGAAATGAGATATTTACCTTCCCCAGGTTAGATAGGTTCTGATAAAACCCAAGTCAATTAGGTTCCAGTGAAATAATTTCCTTTGAGAAAAAACCTTATTGAGAAGAATAAAATGTTCTCAGCTTATTTCAAAATGGTTACTTTCCTCCTTCCTCTGCCAAAAGCATATGAGGATTATTTCCCAGTCTTTACTGTGAGAACATGGTAGGATTCCTGGAGTCAAAACTCATAAAAGTGTGGAGCCTCCCTAAGACTGGGCCTCCCGGGAGTGCTTAAGTCTTAGACTTGTTCACACTAATCCTCCAGCAATTTTTAAATTATAATTTAGATTTTTCCTACACCAGTACTTGTTCCCATGATGGTTTCTGCTCTTAGGTTTCTGCTCCAATAAGTTGTGATTGTTTCTCTGTCTTTAATTATTGAGCAGTGGTTTTCCCCTAGGATCTCACTTATCTGATGGATCTAAGAAGAGTTGTTAATTTTTAGTTCACTCTGCTTTTGTCTTATTGTGTGGATGGGAATAATAGCTTTTCAGCTTCTTACGTGCAAGATTGGAAACTGGGAGTTTAGTTTTTTTGTTTAAAATATATATTAATAAGTTATTTTAAAGTTCTTGATCTGGATTATCAGTGGATCTACTAATATTGCCTTTTTTTCTTTTCATGGTTGGTTATATTTTCCTGTTTTATCATGTATCTAATCACTTTAAATTATAGCACAAACATTGTATATAAAAGAATTATAAGGGCTCAAGATGACCTTATTATCCACCAGAGAGGTGTCGCACTTTCCTCTGCTAGGCATTTAGGATTTAGGAGTTGATCACTTCAAGCCCATAAAGGACTGAACTGGGTTTAAGAGGGGTTATAGTTTTAGTAAGGTTCAATTTATTTATATCTCTCATGCTCTTTAAGGAAACTCCTAGACTTTTGATTAAGTGCCTTTAAAGTGTTTGTGTCTGCATTCTTGAGAGTATTCAAGAGATTGAACTCTATTTCTGGTTGTTCCTGGACAGAGCTCCAGAATTCAGCCCCAAGCAGTTTCAAAATATGGCAAATGTCTTGAGGAGAGATGGGCATATGAATGAAGAAAGCCCTTTCTCAAACATATCTGTTTTATCTGTACTGTGAGATGGTAAGAGATTTCCTATTACCTTTAGAAGCTTTCTTGCTAACTCTTTGGCCTTGAAAACAGCTCAAAACTTATTAAATATCCTTTGGGAGAAACAGGCAATGAATTTGAGGCCCATCAATGTGGAAATTTATTTTTCCAGCTCCACACAGCCATTAAAGTCTTTTCACTTTTCTTTTACCTCCAGCAGAAACTTTTTTCTTGGGCTACATCTAATCCTCAGCCCACTCAGAATTGGTAAATACACATAGGGGCTTGTAAGCTCATTGCAAAATGTTCTCTCTTCTCTGGAATTAGTTTATTAGATTTATTTTAGTTGTTTTTGCAGGAGCAGTAGTATGCTTTGACTTATGGTATTCACCTAAGATGTGGAAATTTCCAACCCTCAGCATTTTGCTACAGGACATTGTGATTGACATAAAAATGTGTTCATATTGAGCAATATGATTTTCTTCCCAGCTTCTGTTTTTAGAAATTGTAGTCTTTGAGTCATGGTGATTAGAGGTACTAATGAGGCAAATAAGAAAATGGCATGCCTACTGATATTCCATATAGTAGAAAGATGGTGGTTAAGTTCCATAATCGGTACATATTTTGTGTTTATAAACAAGGCAATAGAAAATGGAGTATACAGGAAAATTATTTTACTTACTTTTAAGTGTCCAGAGTACTCTGTTTAGAGCTTCATAATATAGATTAGCCACTGATTGCATTTTTAAGTAAGTTCCACAGACCTAATAGCTATTAGGAATTCCTATTACATTGGCAAAAGTTTGTCCATGGGCAAAAGGTCAGATTTTTGGTGAATGGGATGGAGTTGGTTGATATCTTTTTTATTAACAATGTATTAAGACCTGCTAGAAGAGTTCTGGTAAAAATGGTGTAGAATGTAAATGCTATGCTTGCCTCCTTTCATGACCATATCAAAATTATAACTAAACTACAGAGCTATCACTATTGAGAATCTCTGGAAGTCTAGCTGAACCAAAGTCCTACAACTAACAACATACAGAAGAAGCTACCTGAAGACTGATAAAAGGGGCAGAGATGCAAAATGGGCTGCCACATACTCATGTGTGACCTTTAAAAATCAGATGCAGAGGCTCTGCCCCCACCCCACAGTAGAGAGGCATCCCAGTCACATGCCTGGCACCACAGCCCAGGGTTGTAGTTCCAGGGAGAAAAGTCCCCATAACTTCTGGCTGTGAACAACTGGAGATTATGCCTGAGTGAGCCAGAGGACTGCTGGAGTCCCTGGCACTCCTCTTAAAGGGCATGCACATAGACTTACTCACTGTCAAGCTCACTTGCTCTGAGCTTCAGTGCTGGGGCAGCAGCTCGAAAGGTGCCAGGGACACATGGGGAATGAACTGAGTTGTGTGGCTACAGGGAAAGGGCTAGAGGGGAAACTCTCTCCCAAAGAGAAGTGCTAGCAGAACCCATTGTTTCTTTGCTGAATGCTTCCCTCCTCCCAGCATGCAGATGCAGGCAGCTGCCATACCTGAGTCTCCATCAACCTGGCTAACACTGTTCATCTGCCCTGGTAATTCTCTGAACATCCCCCCCTCACCCCCATCCACTTGCAGACTCAACCAAGCCACTTTCAGTCTTTTCCATATAAATGGCCTGTCTTGGCTCATGCTGAGGACTTTCCTAAGTTCTTGCAAAGGTTTACAAAACCCAAAGAAGCAGCATCTGGCTTTTCCATGCCCTGTACCTCTTGTTAAGCAGCCCCAAGCCTGGCAGTAGTGGCAGCTAGCATTGGTTTGTGATTTGGCCCCTTGAGGCACCTCCATGACCAGCCCAGTTGGCAACTATCTGTAGATGACTTTAAGACTCATGCCAGGTGGCCCTGGGCAGGTCACAGGCTGTGGCTGAACTTGGCCTGTGACAGGGCCCTTCTCAGGAAGCCCCAGGGCTGATATTCCCAGTGGCCAGCTTAGGACCCAGCCAGAACAGCACCCAGCTGCCTCGAAAAGTGACATACCCAAAGGGCATGCTAGGCAGGAAACAGAGTCATGCAACATCAACCCTGTACAATAGCTCCAGCTTCTGCACTCTAGTCACAGCCAGTTCTCGCTATCCATCAACCTGAGGGTCATTCCCTTTCACTGATCTGTGAACAGAAACTAAGGATCTACTACAACAGGGGGATATACATAACCCACACAAGGGACACATCTGGAGCCTGAAGATCAGGTGACTAGGAAGACTGCTCCACAGCACACATTACTACATGTGGCCACTCTATTAAGACCAGGAGACATAGCAGCCTTACCTAATACATAGAAACAAACACAGGAAGGCAGTCAAAATGGGGAGACAAAGAAATGTGTCCTAATAAAAGAACAGAACAGGGCTCCAGAAAAACAACCAAACAAAAATGAAACAAGTAATCTACCTGATGCAGAGTTCCAAACAGTGGTTATAAGGATGCTCAATGATCTCTGGGAGAACTTTCACAAGAGATAGGAAACATGAAAATGAAGAGAGAAAACATAGAAAAGAACAAGTCAGAAATAAAGAATGCTATAACTGAAATGATGAATACATTAAAGGGAATCAACAGCGATTAGATGAAACAAAAAAAATCAAATCAGCAATTTAGAAGACAAGGTAGCAGAAAACACCAAAATGGAACAGCAAAAGGAAAAAAGAATAAAAAAAAAATGAGGATAATTCAAGAGACCTCTGGGACAACATCAAGCGTAGCAACATTTGCATCATAGGGGTACCAGGAGAAGAGAGAGCAAGGAATTGAAAACCTATTTGAAGAAATAATGATAGAAAACTTCCCTCATCTGGTGAAAGAAATAGACATACAAGCCCAGTAAGTGCAGAGGGTCCCAAACAAGGTGAACTCAAAGAGGCCCACACCAAGACACATCATAATTAAATGTCAAAGTTTAAAGACAAAGAGAGAATCTTAAAAGTAGCAAGATAAAAATTAAGATTGGAATTACCATATGACAATGGTTAGTAAAATTATATAGGTTTCAAGTGTACAATTCTGTAATACATCATCTATATAGTGCATTGTATGTTCAATAAATTTTAATTAAAAAGAAAAAAATTACCATATGACCCAGCAATCCCTCTTCTGGGCATCTACCCAAAAAAATCTGAAAACATTTGTTGGTAAAGATCAAGATATATGTACTCTGATGTTCATTGCAACTTTATTTACAGTGGCCAAGGCATGGAAACAAACCAAATGTCCTTCGATAGGTGATGGATAAAGAAGATGTGGTATATATACACAATGGAATACTACTCTGCCATAAAAAAGATGAAATAGTGCCATTTGCAACAACATGGATGGATCTTGAGATTGTTATACTAAGTGAAATAAGTCAGACAGAAAAAGTTGAGAACCGTGTGACTTCACTCATATGTGAGATATAAAACTGAAAGCAAAAAAGGAACAAGACAAACAAATAAAGGAACAAAAACTCATAGACACAGACAATGGTTTAGTGCTTACCAGAGGATAAGGAAGATGGTAGAAGAGGGTAAAGGGGATCAAATATATGGTGATGGAAGGAGAACTGACTCTGGGTGGTGAGCACACAATGTGATATATAGATGATGTATTATAGAATTGTACACTTAAAACCAATGTAATTTTACTAACCCAATAAATTTAATTAGAAAAAAAAGAAAAGCAGTTAGTTACTTACAAGGGAGCTCCCATAAAACTGTCAGCTGACTTCTGAACAGAAACTTTGCAGGCAAGAAGAGATTAGTTTGAAATATTTTAAATGATGAAAAGCAAGGACCTTCAACCAGTATTACTGTGCCTAGCAAAGCTATCATTGAGAATCAAAGGAAAGATAAAGAATTTCCCAGACAAGAAAAAGCTAAAGGAGTTCCTCACCACCAAACCAGTATTGCAAGGAACCTTAGAGGGACATTTTAAGAGAGAAAAAATCAAAATATGAATAATAAAATGGCAATTAACCATATCTATCAAATAATTACTTTTATTGCAAATAGATTAAATGCTCCAATCAAAAGAGAGGGGAGCTAAGTGCATAAGAAAACAAGGCCCTTACATATGTCACTTACAAAAGACACACTTGAGGTCAAAAGACACACAGACTGAAAGTAAAGGGATGGAAAAAGATATTTCATGAAAATGAAAACAAACAATAAAAGAGCTGGGTAGCAATACTTATACCAGATAAAACAGACTTTAAAACAAAGGCAAAGAGGGACCAAATAATCCTACTTCTGAGTATTTATCAGAAGAAACCCAACATGCTACTTTGATGGGAGGTATGCATCCATACGTTCATTTCTGTGTTGTTTACAATGGACAAGATGGGGAGGCAGCCTGGGTGTCCATCGACAGAAAAATGGATAAAGTGAAAGTGGTACATGTATACAATGGAATACAGCTCAGCTATAGAAGGGGATGGGTTCTTGCTATCTGTGGCTGCATGGATGGACCTAGAAGGTATTTGCTAAGTGGAGTATGTCAGACAGCTAAAAACAGATGCAATGTGATTTCACTTATATGTGGTATTTAAAAAACAAAACAAATAAAGCTGAAAGAAACTCATAGATACAGAGAATATTTTGATGGTTGCCATATGGGAGCAGTGGGTGATAAAGGGGAAGAAATTAAGATGTACACATGGGTTGTTACAAAGTAGGCATGGGATATAGGTTATATAGCATAAGGAATATAGCTATCAATATTGTATGGTTGTCGGAAAGTCATGATGTATTTTTTCTATGTTTCTCATTGCAAAAATGCATCATGACTTTTCTGACAACCCAATAATAACCATGTATGGTGTCACGTGGTTACTAGATTTATTGGGGTGATAGATGGGACTGTGTGAAAAAGTTGAGGAAATTAAGTATAAATTTAGGGGTTGGAGTACCCCGGCAGAGCTCTGGACATGTGCAGAGGGGTCAGTTGTAGATTTTGGACAGATGCAGTGGTGCCAGGATGAATTGAAAGTAGGACATCCTTGGCCCTCCTGAAGAGAGGAAATTAGTGGCAGGTGGACAGTCTATGTATGGAGTTTTCAGATGCCTTCACCTGAGTGAGAAACCTGCCTCCATCATGACCTCAGATGTCTGTCTGACAGCCAGCCCTGTGTTGATACCAAGATAAGTAATCATTTCAAGAAACTACTGTCAATAGACTTTTGCATTAAAAATTTGTATCATGTCTCAAATTTTAATCAGGAAAACAAAACTTCAGAGGGATAAATTCTGCATGCCCCAAAGGGACACTAATAGGAGGCTCAGTGCCTAGGAATTCACACAAAAGAAAACAATCTGGATCCCACTGAGGATGTTACATTTAGTCATCACGTCTCCTTAGACTCCTCTTGGCTGTGACAACTTCTTAGAATTTCCTTGTTTTTGATGACCTTGAGTTCTGAGTCAGGTATTTTATAAAAAATCCCTGAGTTAGGATTGAGTTTTTCTCATGATTAGACTGGGCTTAAGGGATTTTGAGAGGAAGACCACAAGTAAAGTGCCATTCCCATTACATATCAAGAGCACATACTAACAACATGATTTATCACTGTTGATGTTGGACTTGATCACTTGACTGAGGTCCTATTTGCCAGGTTTCTCCACTGTAAATTTACTCCCCCTCACCCAATACTGTATACTTTGCAGTGAAGTTATTTTGTGCAGCCCACACTTAAGGAGGGGAGTTTTGCTCTCCTTAAAGGTGGAATGTCTACATAAGTTACTTAAGTTACTTGGAATTTTTCAGAAAGAAATTGGTCTTTTCTCCCTCATTTATTCAATTTATTTATACCACAGTGGGCTCATGGGTATTTGTTTTATACTTTAGGAAATAATTCAATAATACTTTATTTTGTTCAAAGTGTTACATCTTTGGCCATTGGGAGTGCTTTTAGTTGGCTTCTGTGTCCCTTCAATATGTCCCCATTATTGTGGGGTTATTGTTTTTAAGCACATCTCACTTTGTGGAAATATATATATACATATATATATATATATATATATATATATATATATATATATATATATATATATGAGTGCCAACCAGAATCCATAGTTCATTGCCCTCTGTACTCTATTAACATTCTACTTTTAATATTCAACACATTTTATCCTATAGTCTTTGTTTATTCTTTCATCTAGAAGAATAGTTGAGCCTGTAGTCTTTTATAGCAGACGTTACAGTCCCCAGATGACTGATTATTCTTACCTGATGAGCTCATAGTAGAGGATGGGAATTTTATGTCAGCTGCTGATAAAAGGGCAGAGCCCAGCCCAGGCCATAGTCTCCTAATGAGTTGAAGCAGAGTGGAGGTCTGCTTAAGGCACAGAGCCCCTGAGTTATTATAGAATCTGGGCTTCACCAGAGTGGCAGATGGTAGAATTTCCTCTCCTTCCTTTCAGTTGTAATTCTCTAAAGAACACTAGTGGCTAGGTGAGCCTTGTAACATGCTGGCCACCCCAGCTAGTGATGCGTTGGATACAAGGCAGTGAACAGGAGGAGAAAAGGGCAGAATAAAACAGTTCTGTACCAGGCTGTACTACTGCTTTTCCTATGGCACTCTACCCTTTTCTACCCTGGGTTTTCATTTCTTGTCCCTGTATAAGTAAGAGCCAGTCATAATATGTTCATCCAGGTGGGAGAGGGTGGGGACTCTTCATATTTAATTTCTCAATCCCTAACCTCCATGAGTGAGTTACAGATTGTAACCTATGCTAATTACTCATCTTGTCAAAAGACTAGTTATTTAACTCATACCGTTTTTATGGTTTTTATTAGCTAAACTCTATGCTTGACATGAGGGATAAGTGATGAATAAGACACAGTCCCTGCTCTCCTTAATGTGGCCTATCAGTTCTTGCACACTCTATCACTTACCTCTCCTGCCTTATCTTTACCACCTTCAGATTCCCTTCTGGCCAAACTGGTTTAGCATTTCAGTCTTTGATAAGGCTTTTTGCTACTCTCTCTGTACATGCTGTTTCCCTTTCTGGCTCCGTCTTCCTTCTCCACTTTGTCTACTTTGAGATCTTAGCTCAGACTGCACTTCTGCAGAGAAGTCATCTTCCCTGACTATCTGAGCACCAGTATATATGTCTTTGCACCGTTTTACCACAGAGCTAGACAGTCAGATGCCATTTAAGAGTCTTTTGAAAATGTATTCACAAGTTTCTAAAGGTTTACCTCACTCCCAAATAGCCAAGGAACCTAAATTCTACTGAGAGTTAACTAAAGAGCCCCAGGTGGTAAATATTAATATCTATGTGTCTTAATGTACCTAAAATAGAGTAAGGTTATAGCATATCCTGCTTTTCAATACCCTTCTAGGAGTAATGAGAGTGCTGGTTTTGTTCTTTTTTAAAAATATTGAAAGAAAAAAAACACGGAAACAAAGGTTTCAGATTTCTAAATCACTGGCTAGTGGACTCTAAAGATATAATACACTTCACAACTATTTGAGAATAAATTTAAGTTCAAAAAATAATAAATGAAAATAATGGATTTGCAGAGGACTTGCTAAAATTTGAGGCATCTGTTAACTAAAATATATGTGTGGGCTTTTGTTAAAAAAAAAGAAATACAAATTGATAGTTACAAAATAGTCATGGGGATGTAAAATATAGCATTAAAAGTATAGCCAATAACATGGTAATGACTACGTATAGTATCAGGTGGGTACTAGACAAGTCAGGTGGGTTGCTTTTTAAATCATATAAATGTCTAACCACTATGCTGTACATCTGAAATTAATATAAAATAATATTGAATGTCGGCTATAATTGAAAAATTTAAAAACAAGGAAAAGGTCAAGGAAAATAAGAAATTCAAATTTCCAGATATAAAACAAATAAGTCATGGGGATATAATGTATAGCATAGGGAATAAAGTCAATAATATTGTGATAGTGTGGTATGGTGTCAAATGGTTGTTGGACTTATCATGGTGATCATTTCTTTAGGTATGTAAATATTGAAAAACTATGATGTACTCCTGAAACTAATATGTTATGTTAGCTATATTTTAATAAAATCTTTTAAAAATAACTTTATAAAGAAGCAATAAAAAGCATTTGGGACATGCTTCAATTAAAAAGTTGTGTTTTTTTAAAAAAAACATTTGATGCAATTGAGTTTTGTCTTTTTTGCTTTGGTGCAGGTTGTAATGAGCAGTAAGCAGGCAAAGGGGAAAAAAGCATTAAATAATAACATGTGTAAAAGATGGTATAGAAAAATGAAGAAAGATTCTTTCCTGTGACTACAAAAATGTAATAAAATGGGCTAAGGCTTGAGGGAGTTATGGACATCAAAGGAAAACAATCTCTTTACCACAACATGAAAATATATACTTCAACCATAAATTTTTGTATCTCCCTACTGAAAAAGCCTATGTCATTTCCAATTGAAATCAGTATGACTATGCATACTAATAATGTGACTTATTCCAGCACTCACTATTTGGTTAGAATTTATAACTTGATTTGGACCTGACTAGAGATATAATTCTGTTGATTAATCCACTTCTGTCTTAAAGCAAGCAGATTATGTTTGTCAGTTTTTGAATGCTATTAGGTTAATTCAATTTAGGAAAGTAATTGGTTTAGTGTGTTATTTTTAAGAGGAGAAATTATGCCAAACCTAAGATAGAGAGGAGAAATGTGTGCCATCCCACACTGATAAAAATCTCCAGAAATGTTTAGAGTTAATAAGACTTCTTCACATAGGTGAGTGCCTCATGACCTAGGGCATGAATCAAACACCACTGAGTGTCTGCAGTTTTGAAAATCTGATGGGGAGAGCAGAATTTGTGGGCTGCCTGAGAATAAATTTCATAATCTGTCTTCTCAGATCATGTTAAAAAAAGAAAGAATAATTTATTAAATAACTAGGTAAGGTGACATGTTTCATGGTGATGTAGGCCTTAAGACCTCATAAACCTAAAGATTATTCATCATACTATCAGTTTAAATTGATCTTCATAAAACTTTTCAAGATGTCAATTTAAACATGCAAGTGTGTACTATTCCAAGAAATTATAGTTTAATAGGCTGTGTTGATTATGCTGTAACTTTCAGGGATTCATATGCTTCTTATAGTCACTGATGCCTCAGTGATTTATATCCAAGCTATATGGACATCATTCTTTTTTCCCAATAACCACATATTGTGCTCCATAGTTTAACATGGGCACTGGTGTTTCAACAGAGAAGATAAACCACAACCCAGATAGTTTATTGCATTATGATATATTTTAATTTGTAAATTTTAGGAAAAATAAATGTATATTTTCTCTTTTTTGACACATCCGCTTTCAAATTAAGTAATGGTATTCAGGTATTTTACTACCTAGAGCAGTAATCTCACCACAACTCATGAGGTTTTTTGTTACTGATTATTTGGGAGATTTTTATTTTTCATTACTTCTTTTTCTTACATCTTGGGAGGTAAGATGGTGGATAATATTGATCAGAAAATAAATCTTTTGTATTGAAGGAGACACATGTGTCAGGGTTAGTTAGTGGAAATAGAATGAGTTAAGCCAATGAATATTTGGAAGTCTCTATGTTATTTTGGAAGAACAGTTAAGGACAGGAAGACTGAACTACTTTCTTCTGACTGTGAAATAAGCAAGGAATGAAGTTGGAAATTGACAATGAAGCAGAGAATTCAGTTTAGAATAAACTGTGGATGCCTAATTCTTGGTTGTCCTGGTAATAGCACCATCACCTCATAATAAGGATTTTATGAGAAAAGACTTAAGCAAATGAAGTAACTATGAATTAAGAGTAGAGTAGTACATTGTTTGGATAAGGGTTAGCAAATTACTGACAGTGGCCTCTTTCTATGTAGCCCTCAAGCTAAGAATGGTTTCTACATTATTAAAGGACTCTAAAAACTAAACAAAAAAGGAAGAGGAGGAGGAGACCATATGTGGCCTGAGAGAGCTAAAACACTTATTTTCTGGCCCTTAATAAAAGGATTGCAGACCCCTAGTCTGTGGAGAGCCAGAGGTCTGCAGTAAGGGTTAAGCTTAACAGCTGGCAAGCTGACAGGCTCTCAGGCCCGTGTGAGCAGTGTGGAAATGTTGCTGGATGGATTTCATCTCTACTGTGCTGCTGAGGAGAAAACAGCCAACAGCCTTGAAAGTTACAGAGTGGAATGCCATCCTGTTAACAGTTTCTGCTTGTTATGTTTTGTTTTACTTCTGGGAGATTGCTTCCTCACACCCTATGGAAAGCCCCAAGGGAGTTGTTCCCTGAGAGGCGGGAACTACTCCCTCAAGCTCCCCAAACCCCCTACCTAAGGAAATTTACTTTTGCTATAAAAGCTGTGTACAAACAATAAACGGGGCCACTCTCTGCCATCAGCACTGAGTGGACCTCCTGCCCCCAGCTTTCATCTCTAATCTCTTTCTTTTCTAGCCTCCCACCCAACCCTCTTTTGGTAAGCTCCTGGCTGATGAGCAGGGGTGTTCGGTTGAGCGAGCTGGCCTCGTTCAAGTGGCACCAACGTGGGGCCTGGGCATGGATTGAAGGCGACCATCAGTGAGGAGACTCCCCTTTGGAGAAGACATTTGCCGCTACGGTGAAGGTAAGGGGAAAAACGGGGTTCGGTATAGTGAGAGGCGGGATTGGCCATCCTGTAATTGCTATATCTAATTTTAGGCAGGAGTGAAACATGGGACAGTAAAACAATGTAAATATGATCAGCAGCCCACATTAGGTAAAAGCTTAAGGCTATGCATAATAATACACAGCAACTAGAGAAATTTCTTGCATATGTAAAGGACACCTGCCCTTGGTTCCCCCAGGAAGGCACCCTTGACTCAGAGGTCTAGGAAAGGGTTAGAAGACAGGTCAGAGAGCGTCAGGCACTCGAGGAGACGGAGAAGCCTCTGAGTGAAGTACTTTCTCTTTGGGAACTGGTGCAGGACAGTCTCACTACCAGTTCAAAGGCTTCACGCCACCCAGGAGATATAAAAAGATGTTACCCCAGGGTGGCGGAGAGGGCAATTACCCTGGCAGCCGCCACTATACACCTTAGGGGCGCTGGGGCCCCTTGAATAGCTCTTTGGCCACCACACTTCCTCCTCTGTATTTAACAACGTAACAAAAATAAGTCTTAAAAGATTCTCTAACTCTCAATAACTTTCAAGGTCTTACAGATAGCCTTAAATGTAAACAAAGGGCTGCTACAGCCTCCGCTTAAGGCTGAGGTAACTAAAGAAAAGCAGAAGGCACTTTTAAATCCAGGCGGCAGACTCCTTCCCCACCCCCCCACTCCTTATTGCAGCCTCCTAAAGTTATAAGGACAACCATAAGATCTCTCTACAATTGTTAATAATTCTGTTTATATATATAGTCTCTGAGGTCTATACTTGTCTATGTTTTATATGTATTATAATATTTTTGCCTCTGGATGGTATTATCCATTTATAATATTTGATTAGCTAAAAATAAAAGATTAAACACTTTATTAATTAAGATAATAAAAATTAAGTCAACTACTTCTCAGGGTCACATAATTTAAATAAATAAATAAATAAATTTAACTAAGGCTGATTTCTTAGTTTTACCAAGTTATATTAAATAATAAAAGTCATTAAATCTTTTAATAGGTATTTCAAAATAACAAAGTACTAAAATATCAATTATTAAATAGGTCTAAATTTGCCTATTTCTGGCTTCTTATCACAGAGACATTAAGGGATAAATTAAGATCTATTAGTATATTATATATTACATTACAAAAGCCTATGCTTTTCAAGGTTATAAAAAATATTCCTCCCAGACCAAGTTCTAATAAAAGAAAAACCCAAACAGCAAAAAGGGAGGTTGTTACTCTTATGGGCAGACAGCCTGGCATCACCAAGTAATGGGGGCTCCAACATCTTTGCTTTAAATTTAATAACAAATGATTTCAATTAGATAGGCCATCTTAAATCTTTCAATAAATATTCCAAACTCCTAAAAGATATTAATAGGATAAAAATTTTTGAAACCACCCAGTATCTTAATTTTAAGTAATTTACAGTATAAGGTTAAATATAATTAATTTTAGGTATTTTTAAGTTTAAGGTTAAGTATAAGCATAAGGTTAGGTATAATTAATCTTAGGTATTTTTAGGTATAAGGTTAAGTATAAAAATAAGGTCAAGTATACTTGATTTTAGGTATTTTTAATTATAGGCTTAAGTTTAATTAACATTAGGTAATGTTAAGTATAAGGTAGTCAATTTTAAAGTTCATGAACTTTAACTGCAGGTATTTTTAAGTATAAGTAAGTAACGTTAATTAACTTTGGGTATAGTTAAGAATAAATATAGTAACTATAAGTATTTCTTTTACTTTGGGGGTCAGTCACACATTATATGGAGTGGTCTCATTGGTGAGGGGATGCCTTTTGTCCTTTCAGACGAACTCCATGAAATTATTCTCAACATCATGGACATTAAAAATTTCTCACTCCAAAATTCACCAGTATAATTTATTTAATCATTCTCTTATATTCAATCATACAGATATGGCTATACTAACATAAAACATGTACCCATCAATCCCTAGCAAATCAATTAATAAAACAAAAAGGGGGAGACTATAAGTATTCCTTGGGTACCAAGGATACCAACTTTAACTCTCTACAACATCTTTACAGTGGCCAATTTTATCTAGCAAGGACTAGATTCGGTCCTTGTGTGGGGGAGGAATGTCTATGTTTTTTCCTAGGAATGCAAGACGAGGGAGAGAAAGACATATTCACAACAGGTAAGTATGTCTCTAATATCATCCTAATTGGAAATTGCAAAGTTGTAGGAGAATTTTAAATATTTGGGTTCTTATCACAATTGGCAGTTTTACCAACTGTAGAAGACATAGTATTTTAGCCCTCTGTAAATCACTATTGAGGGACCCAGGATTGTAGGTCCTGGGATACAAGCCCTCATAGTAATAAAAAATAAAAATAGGTTAGGACTCATAATAATAGTTTAAGGCTTCGCAACAGTTATATTATTCATAGTTTAAAATCATTGCTACTACAGTCACCACAGTAGTCTCTCATTACTAATACTATAAAAAGCTTCAAAGTAATAGTTTTTTACATTTCATACTCATATAAAAAACAGGTGGATACAAAAAAAATTAAGAATCAATGTCTTAGAGATCATAGTTAAAAAAATAGGAGTTAAGGTCGAGATCATATGCCGCCAACTTACCTACAGGTATCATACAAACAAGGACATAAGAGAAGTAAAGGAAATAAATAATACATAATAGAAATAAATAGCAATCACCTTCAGGGCACTTGGCAGAGTATAGATTTCAACTTTAGGACTTATTGGTCCAAAAGATTTGACACAAGAAGTAATATTACACCTCAAAAACTTGGACCTTGCTAAAAAATTGTGGCTCTCTTGCTACTAATCTTGTGCTTATTTTCAGTCCATGAAACAGTCATCACAGCCTGTCATCAGGCTCTCAATTAGCTCATCACACACAGCTGCAGATGGGGGTCAATAATCATTGACTCCTACGCTAATTGTCTCCATTTTGCTCACCCTCTAGTTGATATCTTTTGTGTCCAATGCTCATGCTCCACTTCCATCCCCAGGTTTGGCCCTGCGAGGCTTGGCCCCACAGAACGGCTGGTCAGCCAAAGACGGGTAAGTTCCCTGGGAGAGGGACAACCTAAGATGGGAATATAGTGGGAAAAAGAGAGCGGGACCCGTGGTGTCCCTGCTCTGATGCCTGGCTAGTAGGCCTTTTTTTTTTTTTTTTTAAAGATTTTTATTGGGGAATTGCAGGGAGGGGAACAGCGTTGGAGAATCGGGGAAGGGGAACAGACAAGTTGCTGTCGTTTTGTTCTTCAATCTAGTTGTGGAGGTCGTTGCTTCACTGGCCCAAGCTGGCACCATCATTGTGCTCTTCTCTGGCGAGGCAGATCAGTCGCCGGCTTCTGGACGGCCGCTCACTGCGGCTGCTGGCCGCTCACGCTGGCTGCTGGCTACACGCGGTAGCCCATGGCAACCCACTGTCACAGGGGCTGCAGCCTACACCGCCGCCGGCGACTCACAGCAGCCCAGCTCCAGGTTGAGCTGTTGTTCAGCATCTTAGCTGTGGAGGGCAGTGTCACTGGCCCTCCTATGTGGGATCCGAACCGGGGCCCTCTGGCATCCCAAGCGAGTTCTTAACCATGGCGCCACTCGGCCGGCCTTTTTTTTTTTAAAATATTTTTATTGCTATATGCCTAACACATCATATTATATTAGTATCAGGAGTACAACATAGTTATTCAATATTTATATGCCTAAAGAAGTGATCACAATGGTAAGTCCAACAACCATCTGACACCATACCACACTATGACAATATTATTTACTATATTCCCTACGCTGTACATTATTCCCCATGACCTATTTGTTATATACCTGGAAATTTGAACCTCTTCTTTTCTTCCACCCTTTTCCCCTTTTTAAAATTTTCAATTACAACTGACATTCAATATTACTTTATATTAATTTCAGGTGTACAGCATAGTGGTTAGACATTTATACAATAATATAAAAAGTGATCCACCTGACTTGTCTAGTACCTACCTGGCAGTATACCTAATCATTATCACATTATCAACTATACTCTTATGCTTTATTTTACATCCCCACGATTATTTTGTAACTATCAATTTGTACCTCTAAATCCCTTCACCTTTTTCACCCAGCCCCTCAATCCCCATCCCATCTATCACCCAATAAATCTAGCACCCTACTGACACCATACATAGTTATTATAATATTATTGGCTATATTCCTTATGCTATATACCCTATATCCCATGACTACTTTGTAACAACCAATTTGTACTTCTTAATACCTTCCCCTTTTTCATCCCCCCCCAAAACCCCTCCCATCTGGCAACCATCAAAATGTTCTCTGTATCTATGAGCTTCTTTCAGTTTTGTTTGTTTATTTTGTTCTTTAAACTCTACTTATAAGCGAAATCAAGTTGCATCTGTCTTTCGCTGTCTGACGTACTCCACTCAGCACAATACCCTCGAGGTCCATCCATGCCACTGCAGATGGCAAGAACCCATTCCCTTCCATGGCCGAGCAGTATTCCATTGTGTATATATACCATCTTTGCTGTATCCATTCTATCCATCGACAGATGCCCAGGCTGCCTCCACATCTTGGCCATTGTAAACAATGCTGCAATAAACATAGGGATGCATACCTCCTCTCAAAGTAGCATTTTAGGTTTCTTTGGATAAATACCCAGAAGTGTGATTATTGGGTCCTTCTTTTTCTCTTTTTATAGCTTTTGCTTTCAAGTCTGTTTTGTCGGGCATAAGTATTGCTACTCCAGCTTTTTTGTTTGTTTCCATTTTCATGAAATATCTTTTTCTATTCTTTTACTTTCAGTCTGTATGTGTCTTTTGATCTGAAGTGTGTCTTTTGTAGGCAGTATATTTAAGGGTCTTGTTTTCTTATGCATTTAGCCATTCTATCTTTTGATTGAAACATTTAATCTATTTGCATTTAAAGTAATTATTGATAGATATGTAGTTATTGCCATTTTATTATTCATATTTTGATCTTTTATTCCCTCTTATGTCCCTCTAAGGTTCCTTGCAATACTAGCTTGGTGGTGAGGAACTCATTTAGCTTTGTTTGTCTGGGAAATTCAATATCTTCCTTCGATTCTAAATGATAGCTTTGCTAGGTACAGTAATCCTGGTTAAAGGATATTGCTTTTCACCATTTTGAATATTTTGTGCCAATTTCTTCTTGCTTGCAAAGTTTCTGTTTAGATATCAGCTGATATTTTTATGGGAGTTCCCTTATAGGTTACTGACTGCTTTTCTTTTTTTTAAATTAAACTTATTGGGGTGACAATGGTTAGAAAAATTACATAGTTCTCTATGGAGAAATAGAGATGCATGGACACTCTCCATCTATTCCAGTCAGTGCAGCTAAGATGAAGACATGTGATTGAAGCTGTTATCTTGGATGTCTAGGCCAGTTAAGGCCTAGACATTTGTTGTCTTCAGTTGTCTCTAGACCAGTAAGAAACTCAAAGTGAAAAACATCCTATTCAATCTAGTCAACACACAAAACTATTGAGAGAATACTAGAGTGCTAGTTTAATCCACTGAGTTTTGGGTTGTTTTGTTATAGCAATAGGTAACCAAAATACAGATACAGGGTATTTGCTTTTTGGTTTCATTTTGAATGGTAACATTCCATTGCTTCTAAATGAATTTTGCAGTTAAAATTTTCTGAATTCATTGATATTCCTGCTGTCTTTTTTTTATATATATACATTTTCTGCTTAGAAAATCTGGATAAAGATGTGTGTACTCGTGTGTATATGTGTGTGGGTCTTTGAGAGTTAGATTGGCTTTCTAAAAGAGTGGAAATTACTTAATGTTTTAAGTAAATACTTTGATATCCAATAACTTCTATAAATTTGGTAATTTAACATAATTTTGAGACAGCATACACTGAAACATCTAAGGTAATAAAGCCAAACCTTCAAATAGAAAAAGAGTAGCAAATAAAAGAAAACCAAAATGAGACTCCATAAGAAAAATATTTAGCAAACAGTTGGTGAAAGGGATATTGCTTTAGTGCTAAATTTTCTTTAGTACTAAATAATTTATGCTTAATGTCATCTCTCAATCAGTAGATATTTTAGGGCAGTTAGCAATTCAGTTTATGGGATAAGTGGGAAATTCTTGTGTATTAATAAGACTAACAAGTGTGTAGTATGATAAAATGAAGAGGTTTCCTTTTTTAAATTCACAAAACCAGAAAAAAACCCTGCAAACATTTAGCATTAACCTCAGAAGTCCTTGATGTTCATTTAGGGGTTCACCAGGCAAGATATTTTGGCTATTAAACTAGGATTATTAACTTGCTATATTGAGTGGTCCCTTAGTAAATTGGAAACAAATTGTAACTGTATCAAAAGTTAATTTATGTAGTTTAGACATTGTGAAGAATTGAATTTTTTCAATTAAAATTTATTGGTGTGACAATGATTAGTAAAATTACATGTTTCAAGTGTAAAATTCTCTAATACACTTATATATCACATTGCATGTTCACTACCTAGAGTCAGTTCTCATTCCATCATGTATTTGATCCCCTTTACCCTCTTCTATCCTCTCTCCCCCCTTACCCTCTGGTAGCCACTAAACTATTGTCTGTGTCTATGAGTTTTTGTTTCTTCATTTGTTTGTCTTGTTCCTTTGTTGCTCTCAGTTTTATATCCCACATATCAGTGAAATCATATAGTTCTTGACTTTTTCTGTCTGACTTATTTTGCTAAGCATAATAATCTCAAGATCCATCCAAGTTGTTGCAAATGGCATTATTTCATCTTTTCTTTTGGCAGAGTAATATTTCATTGTGTATATATACCACATCTTCTTTATCCAATCATCTATCAAAGGACACTGGTTGTTTCCATGTCTTGGCCACCGTAAATAAAGCTGCAATGAACATTGGAGTGCATATATCTTTACAGATAAATGTTTTCAGTTTTTGGGGGTATATACCCAAAAGAGGGATTGCTGGATCATATGGTAATTCTGTTCTTAGAGTTTTGAGGAACCTCCATACTGCCATCCATAGTGGCTGCACAAATTTGCATTTCCACCAACAGTGTATGAGAGTTCCATTTCCTCCACAGCCTCTCCAACACTTGTTATTGTTATTGTTTGTCTTGTTGCTATAGCCATTCTAACCATGCAAAATGATATCTCATTGTGATTTGTATTTGCATTTCTCTGCTGATTAGCCATGTTGAGCTTCTTTTCATATGTCTATTGGCCGTCTGTATGTCCTCTTTGGAGAAATGTCTATTCAGGTCTTCTGCCCATTTTTTAATATTTTTTTGTTGTTGTTAAGTTGTATGTGTTCCTTACATATTTTAGATATTAGCCCCTTATCAGAGGCATTGTTTGCAAAAATCTTCTCCCATTTGGTTGGTTGCCTCTTTGTTTTGTGGATGGTTTCATTTGCTTTGCAGAAGCTCTTTAGTGTGATATAGTTCCATTCATTTATTTTAGCTTTTACTGCCCTTGCCTTTCAGATCAAATTCATAAAATCCTCTTTGAACCCAAGGTCCATAAGTTTTGTACTTATGTTTTCTTCTATGCAGATTGTTGTTTCAGGTCTTATGTTTAGGTCTTTCATCCATTTTGAGTAAATTTTGGTACATGGTGACAGCACTCTAGTTTAATTATTTTGCTCATGGCTTTCCAATTCTCCCAGCATCATTTATTGAAGGGTTTTCTTTTCTCCATTTTATGAAGTTAGACAATTAAGTTTGTGAACTTATCCTGGAAAAAGCGCTACATATCTCATTGCTGAATATCACTATGGTCACCTTTGAAGTACTCCTCTTGGGAAGCTCTGCACCCATGCCAGTGCCTAGTCCACCCTTCAAAGCAATTTTGGAGCTCTTTTTCTGAAATGACCATCAGAGCTGTTGTATTACACTTGATGTCTTGAATGTCATCAAAATGTCTTCCTTTCAATATTTCCTTTACCTTCGGGTAACGAAAGAAGTCATCGGGGGCCAGATTAGGTGAGTAGGGAGGGTGTTCCAATACAATTTTTGTTTACTGGCTGAAAACTCCCTCACAGAGTGCTGGTGAGCTGGTGCATTGTCGTGATGCAAGAACCATGAATTGGTGAAAAGTCGTTATTTAACTTTTTCACACAGCCTTTTCAGCACTTCCAAATAGTAAGCTTGGTTAGCCAACTGTTAACCAGTTGGTATAAATTTATAATGAATAATCCCCCTGATATCAAAAAAAGGTTAGCAACATTGTTGCAACAAGTTTGCAAATTTAACTATCATACCTCATATGCTTTTGGCTCCCTTGTTGAATATTTTCTGTCCATATTTATGTAGGTTTCTTTCTGGGTTTTCAGTTCTATTCCATTTGTCTGTGTGTCTGTTTTTCTGCCAATACCGTTCTATTTTGATTATTGTTGCTCTGTAGCACAAGCTGATGTCAGGGTATGTGACACCTCCAGAAATATTCTTGTTTCTTAGGATTGTTTTGGTTATTCAGGGTATTCTGTGGTTCCATACAAATCTGATGTATTTTTATTCTATTTCTTTAAAAAATGCATTTGGGATTTTGATGGGGATTGCATTAATTTTGTATATTGTTTTGGGTAATATGGCCATTTTAACTGTGTTGATTCTTCCAATCCATGAACACAGAATTTCTTTCTGTTGGGAGCCGGTTGTGCCTCAGTGTCTGAATGTTGGGAGCCGGCTGCACCTCAGTGTCTGACATGGCCAAGCACACTGCCATTGTAATAAATTCTGAAGCTCTGACTGAGAAACAGATACTACCTTATCTCTTAGGAAATTTATACTCCCTTTTAGACACCCTCAGTAGGATGAAGATCTGATTCCCCTCCCGATATTGATTATTTTATTTACCTTAATCAACTTAGTAACTCTTGTATATTACTATAATTCTATTTTATACACTAAAAGCAATTTTAGTCACACTGCTAGTCTCTAAGTAATAGTGAAAATATGCACCCTGTGAGTCTTGAGATCCTGTTTAACTAGTAGTGTTTAGGATAAATGTTGGATAGCCATGGGAACCATTTTTTAGGCTATGATGCAGGAACTCAGCTCTAGCCACATAGCAATTATAGGTAAAAGATTGAAACATAGTTAAGATAAGCATAGAACAGGTCTAGCTGTACCCTATAGCATAAGAATTGTTAGGAAGTGAAACTCTGAGAAAAATAGCCTATATGGAAAAACAACCCTGGGAAAATAACATCGAAACTGTGTAAAAAACAATTTTTTCATGAGGTAATGGTCAACTGTCCAGCATAAAAAGGACTCTACTGTAACAATAAAGTGAGACACTTCTCTTCTTGAAAAAGCGCCCCTGTGTCTCTGCGCGTTTTTCTGCATGATGTAAGAATAAAGGGTGGGGCCGGCCGAGTGACGCGATGGTTAAGAACTGGCTTGGGACGCCAGAGGGCCCCAGTTCGGATCCCATATATGAGGGCCAGTGACACTGCCCTCCACAGCTAAGATGTTGAACAACAGCTCAACCTGGAGCTGGGCTGCTGTGAGTCGCCGGTGATGGCGTAGGCTGCAGCCCCTGTGGCAGTGGGTTGCCATGGGCTACTGT
>NW_017732070.1:619794-630432 GCF_001890085.2 Hipposideros armiger
AAAACGACAGCAACTTGTCTGTTCCCCTTCCCCCAATTTCCCAGCACTGTTCCCATCCCCCAATTAAAAAAAAAAAAGAATAAAGGGTGTGACACATCTTTTGAAAATGCTCTTCATGTCTCCACTCTCTCTTCCTCGTCTCCCTCCCTTCCCTCTCGTCTCGTCGTTTCTCTCGCTAACGCCGTCCCCACCAAAGGGCTTTCCCTGGACCTGCGGGAGCTGGTCCCCCACGTCTTTCCATTTCTTTGTGTCTTTAATTTCTTTTAAAAATATCTTATAGTTTTCAGTGTATAGGTCCTTCAGATTCTTGGTTAAGTTTATTCCTAGGTATTTTATTATTTTTATTGCAATTGCAAAAGGAATTGTTTTTTAAATTTTTTATTCTGCGATTTCATTGTTAGCATATAGAAATGCAATAGATTTTTCTATGTTGATTTTGTAGCCGGCAACTTTTATTGTATTTGTTTATTGTTTCTAATAGCTTTTTGGTAGTCTTTAGGGTTTTCTCTATATAGCATTATGGCATCTGCAAAAAGTGACAATTTAAGTTCTTCATTCCTATTTCAGATGTCTTTTTTTTTTTCTTTCTCTTGCCTGATTGCTCTGGCAAGGACCTCCAATGCTATGTTGAATAGCAGTTGAATAACTGATAGGGGACAACTCAGTGTTGTTCCTGAATGCAGAGAAAAGGGCTTCAGTTTTTCATCGTTAATTATGATATTAGCTGAGGTTTGTCATATATGCCCTTTATTATGTTAAGGTATTTTCTTTCTATACCCATTTTTTTAAATAAGATTTTATTGGGGAATTGGGGGAGGGACCAGCGTGGGAGAATCGGGGGAAAGGGAACAGGCAAGTTGCTGTCTTTTCATTCTTCAGTCTAGTTGTGGAGGACGTCGCTTCACTGGCCCATGTTGGTATTATCATTGTGCTCTTCCCGGGTGAGGCAGTTGCTCACTGGCCATCGGATGGCCACTCATGGTGGCTCAAGGCAGCTCACAAAAGCACACACCAGCTGCTGGCCAGCCCCACTGCAGCCTACACCATCTCTGGTTACGCGGTCTCCGGTGACACACAGCAGCCCAGCTCCAGCTTGAGCTGTTGTTCACCATCTTAGCTGTAGAGGGCAGTGTCACTGGCCCTCTGTGTGGGATCTGAACCAGGGCCCTGCTGCTCAGAGCTGGTGTCTCAAGCCAAATCTTAACCAATGCGCCACTTGGCTGACTCCCCTTCTATACCCATTTTATTAAGTGTTTTAATCATAAATGGATTTTGTATTTTGACAAATGCTTTTTCTGCATCTATTGATGTAATCATATAGGTTTTGTACTTACTTTTGCTTATGTAGTGTATCACATTAATCGATTTGCATATGTTGAGCCATCCTTGTGTCCCTGGGATGAACCCCACTTGGTAGTGATGCATAATCTTTATGATGCATTGTTTAGGATTTTGCTAGAATTTTGTTTAGGATTTTTGTATTTGTTTTCATCAGAAATGTTGGTCTGTAATTTTCTTTGTTTTGTGTTATCACTACCAGGTTTTGGTATAAGGGTAATGTTGGCCTCATAAAATGAGTTGTAGAGTATTATCTCTTCTTCAATTTTTTGGAAGAGTTTGAGTAGGACAGGTATTAGATCCTCTTTGAATGTTTGATAGAATTCACTAGTGAAGCCATCTGGTCCTGGAATTTTGCTTTCAGGAAGGTTTTGGGTGATTAATTCAATTTCCTCAATGTTGACCAGTCCATTTAGATTTTCCAATTCTTTGTGATTCAGTCTAGGAAGGCTGTATGTTTCTCAGAACTTGTCCATTTCTTCTAGGCTATTGAATTTGGTGGCATATAGTGCTTCATAGTATTCTTGGATGATCCTTTGTATTTCTGCGGTATCAGTGGTAACTTCCCTTTCATTTCTGATTTTGTTTACTTGTGTCTTTTCTCTGTTTATTTTAGTGAGTCTAGCCAAGGGATTGTCAATTTTATTAAATAACCAGTTCTTTATTGCATTAATTTTTTTCTATTGTCTTTTTATTCTCTATTCATTAGTTCTGATTTGATTTTTATTATTTCCTTCCTTCTGCTGACTTTGGATTTCATTTGTTCTTTTTCTAGTTCTTGAAGGTGTAATGTGTGGTTGTTTATCTTGGAGTTTTCTTTTTTCTTGAGATAGGCCTGTAATTATATAGATTTCCCTCTTATTATTGCTTTTGCTGTGTCCAAATAAGTTTGATAGGATGTATTTTCATTCTCACTTGTTTCTATGTATCTTTTTATCTCTCCTCTTATTTTTTTCCTTGACCAGTCATTCTTTAAAAGTATGTCATTTAATCTTCACATATTTGTGTTTTTTTCTTGCTTTCTTTTTGCAGTTGATATCCAATTTCAAAGTTTTGTGATCAGAGAATATGTTTGATATGATTTCAATCTTCTTAAATTTGCTGAGGCTATTTTTATGTCCCAATATATGGTCTATCCTTGAGAATGTTCCATGTACACTAGAAAAGAATGTATAGTCTGATGTTCTAGGATGAAGTGCTCTATAAATGTCAATTATGTGCATTTCATCTAATGTGTCATTTAGGGCTAATATTCCTTGTTTATTTTCTGTTTGATCTATCTATAGCTGTCAATGATGCATTAAGTCCCCTACTATAATTGCGTTTTGGTCAGTTTCCCCCTTTAGCTCTCTTAGTAGTTGCTTTGTATATTTTGGTGCTCCCTGATTGGGGGCATAAATATTGATGACTGTTACATCTTCTTGTTGTATAGTCCCCTTTATCGTTATGAAATGTCCATCTTTGTCTCTTGTTACCTTTTTTATCCTGAAGTCTGTTTCATCTGATACCTGTATGGCTGCACCTGCTTTTCTCCAAATACCATTTGCTTGGCATGTCAATTTCCATGTTTTCATTTTGAGTCTATATTTGTTCTTGTAGCTGAGACTTATCTCTTGGAGGCACCATACATTTGGGTTTTATTTTTGTTTTTGTTAAATATTTTATTGAGGAATTGTGGGAGGGGAACAGCATTGGGGAATCGGGGAAGGAGAACAAACAAGTTTTTTGGTTCTTCAGTCTAGTTGTGGAGGACGTAGCTTCACTGGCCCACGTTGGTATTATGATCATTGCACTCTTCCTGGCTGAGGCAGTCGGTCACTGGCCACTCACGGTGGCTCACAGCAGCTCATGGCGGCTCATGGCAGCTCACGGAAGTTCTTGCCGGCTGCCGGCCACTCATGCTGGTTGTCGACCATGCACGGTATCAGACAGCAGCCCATGGCAGCCCACTGCAGCTCCACTGCAGCCGACGCCATTGCTGGCCACTCACGGCAGCCCAGCTCCAGGTCGAGCTGTTGTTCACCCTATTAGCTATAGAGGGCACAATGTCACTGGCCCATGTGGGAACCGAACCGGCGGCCCTGCTGCTCAGAGCTCGCGCTCCCAAGCCAATTCTTAACCAACTGAGCTACTTGACCAGTCCTGGGTTTTGTTTTTTGATCTGATCTTCTACTCTGTGACTTTTTATTGGTGAGTTCACTCTATTTACATTGAGGGTGATTATTGATATATGAGGATTTCCTATCATTCTATCTTTTATTTTCTGGTAGGGTGGTGTCTCCTTTGTTTATTTGCCTTTTTGTTTCTGTCATTTCAGTGTGGTGGTATTCTATGATTTTTCCTTCTGTTTCTTCTTTTTTTATGTTATATATTTCAGTTCTGCTTTTTTTTTTGAGTGGTTACCATTACATTTATATAAAAGCAAGTTTCATATTTAGAGTATTCCATTTTCTTCAGCATGCTTCCTTTCTCCACTCCCCTTTGTCAGTTCAGACCTTTACTCTCTCCCCTTTTATGTTTTTGCCACAAATTATCTTTATTTATGCTGTGAGTTGATTTCTGCATTGCAGTAGCAAGTTGTGTTTTTCTTCTTTTATTTTTTCTTTTTGAAATGTTTTTTTCTTCTTTACCCTGTATGTTATGTTCAAGTGTATAGTATCCTATCTGGTGTAGGGGTAGGCATTTCCTGCTTCTGTCTATCTGTTTGTAGTACTACTCATGGTTTTGTATTCTTTTGCTTTTTGGTTTCAAGTCAAATTGCTTCCTTCAGTATTTCTTGTAGTGCAGGTCATGTTTTAGAAAATTCCCTCAGCTTCTGTATGCCTGGAAAGGTCTTTATTCCTCCTCCTTCATATCTAAAGGATATCTTTGCTGGACATATTATTCTTGGCTCATAATTTCTCTCTTTCAATAGTTTGAATATTTTAGTCCACTCTTTCCTGGCTTGTAGAGTTTCTGCTGAAAAATCTGATGATAATCTAATAGGCTTTCCTTTGTAGGTTATTGTCTTCTTTTCCCTGCCTGTCTTGAGGATTCTTTCTTTGTCGTTAATTATTGACAGCTTCAATACAATGTGCCTTGGAGAAGGTCTGTTGGGATTGAGGTAATTAGGTGTTCTATTTGCTTCATAGATTTGAGGATCCAGTTCTTTCCACAAGTTTGGGAAGTTCTTGTCAACTCTTTGTTTGAATATACTCTCTGTTCCCTTCTCCTTTTCTTCTCCTTCTGGTATGTCCATTATTCTTATATTGCTCTTTCTGATGGAGTCAGAAAGTTCTTGTAGAGTTCTTTCATTTCTTTTAACTCTCAAGTCTCTCTCTTCTTCCATCTGTGTCATTTCCAGATTTCTATCTTCGATGTCACTGATTCTTTCCTCCATCTAGTCAGCTTTATTACCTAAACTGGCCATTTCATTCTGGATTTTTTTTTTTTACTGAGTTCTTAATCTCCAGAATTTCTATTTTGTTCTTTTTAAAAATTTTAATCTCTTTGGTAAAATGTTAATTTTGTTCTTTGATTGTGTTTCTGAGTTCATTAAGCTGCCTGTCTGTGTTTTCTTGCATCTCATTGAGTTTTTTCAGAACAGCAATCTTGAATTCTCTGTAGTTTAATTCACATATTTCCATGTCTTTAAGTTCATTTTCTGGGGACTTTTCATATTCTTTCTGAGTTGCCTTGTTACCTTGGTTATTCATAACAATTAATGAATTATTATGACTTTTCCTGGGCACCTACAGGAGTGGATTCTATAGCAGGTTGATATGAAGAGGTCTTTCTTTTGTTTTCCAGTAGGTGTTGTTGAAATGTTTTATTTTCTCTCTGACTGCAGCCTTTTATTCTCTCTCACACTGTAGCATTATTTTTTCTCTTGCACTTTTCTGGCTTCTTACGTGATGTAGGGTTCCCTGGAAGGTGGGCTTCTCCTCTGTAAGCAGGTCACCTGGGTCTCAGGGTATTGCCTCCATGGGGAGATGTGGAGGGTGATAGAGTTCTGAGCTTCTGAAGTCCCAATTCTCCCCCTGCAGCCTGATGCAGAGCCTATTTGTCTCAGCAGCTCTGGTTGCCCCTGTAGGGATCTTCCAGGAGAGGTGTGGGCAGGGTGGGCTGTGAAAGGTGGTTGTGAACAATGGCAACTACCTATCCGCAGTTGTCTTGTCCCTACAGTTCCTTTCCTTCCACCAGAATTAGTGCTGTGAGTCTGTGGCTGTAGGTCTGCAGTTCTCAGGGTTGTAGATATTCTGCTCTTTAATCTGACACTGCTACCATTTCTTCTGGAGACTGCTTCTTACCCTGGGATGGTGGGGATGAGACATGCCTTGGGAGGTGGTGGGGGAGGCAGCCAGGCTTTGAGTCTTTTATTTCTGCCTGGCAGTGAGGGCTTAAACTATCATTCTTACCCTTCTGTATTCAGCCTTTGCTCCGAGTTCTCTGCCATAGGTGCTGGGTTCAGCCATATTATATGCTAATCCCTCAGGCAGGACTATGGGTATAGGGGGTACACTCACAGCCTGAATTCTTCTCTCTCCCACAACGGTGGTCTGTGTCCTGTGGCCCGAGGCCAGGATCTCTGCACTTCTCCCTTCCCTCCTCCCACACTCACCCAATTTGCCCACCTTCAGGAGATTCAGTTTGTGGGTCTCTCAGATGTGCCTGTGTGCTGTGCAGGGAATCGTTTGTTGAATTATAGCTGTTTAATTTGTTGTATCTTCCAGGGAAGTTTTCAAGAAGCACTCCTCACACTGTCATTTCTGTGATGTAATCTGATCAAGAATTGAATTTAATGACTATTACTGTATTTTGCCATATATAATGTGCACCCATGTTTTGGCCCAAACTTTCAGGGGAAAAAAACCTTTCATTTTAATTTTTATTTAAAATTTTTATTTGTTTAAATTTAGGTACTTGTTTTTTGTATTATAAAGGAATTTTAGCATTTATTTTTTAACATATTATGGTACAAGCAATTTTATGTAACAAATAGTTACATGACACAAGAACAGATACAAGGTACAAGAAATTTTATGTACCGGTAACAAATTTACAATATTTACACATCATAGAAGACCAAGAACTCTTCGTCGTTGTAGGTTCGTTAGAAGTTTAACAAAAGCAATGATTATATTCCAGGATATTATTTTGCATACTGATATTGTTATTGATTTTTAGAGTTATGCTTTTTAACTCATAAGCATAAATAAAAGAATGAAATACATTTATATAGATACAGAATCAGTACTACTCATATATAATGCACATCCTTATTTTACCCTAACAAATTTGGGCAAAAAAGTGCACATTATACATGGCAAAATATGGTAGATGTCAGTGTCCACATGGTTAGTAGCCAGTGTTTCTTGGTTCCTTAAGTAGAAGGGCACAGGTCTAAGAAAAACTAAATGATACAGTAAAGTATCAGTATTCTAAGTGCAAAATCATTCCTTAAATAAAACTACAGGTATCCTATATTTTAAACATTAGGATAGGTGTATAAGGCATAGAGAAACTAAATTTGCCTGAAGTATGTAGCAAAAGTGGTGTCAGGGAATTTGAGAATAGAACTATGTCTTTTGGCATGAGTAGATTATCAGGATGATAATGGAGTATATATGTAAATAGTAAGGGGTGGAGAATGCATTTCAAGTAAGCAGTATTACCCAATAAAGGGCCAAAATATCTTTCTTTCTTTCTTTTTTTTTTTTTTTTTTTAGAGAGAAGGCCAGTTGGGCTAAGACCAACATTCTTCCAGCTTAGCACTGGAGGGGATTGATCAGAGCCTTCCTGTAAAGCCTATCCTCTGAGTCTTAAGATTTGCAGCCATGCTAGTCACCTTTACCTGGCTGTTGGAGGCCCAATGTTTGTGTGACAGAAAAATATAGATGAAGACCCATGAGTGGGCAAAGCAAATAGAAAAGCATAGATTATATTTACCTCTCCTTCAATCCTGGGTGAGCCCCCAAATGATGTAGGATATTTCTTGTGCCAGGGTTGTGGTCTCGTGCAACCGAAGAATGGAGACATGGACCAGAGAGGTAAAGTTGCAGAAAAGGAGTTTATTAGAAGTAAAAATACATGTTAAAGAAGCAGAAGCAGGCATGAGCAGTAGAGAATGGCTCAAAGGCCATTATTAGAAAAGAAAGTACACCCCAAAGAATTTGGAGCAGATGGAGCAAAGGAAGCTCAAAAGGCTCAAGGGAGGCCCAGGGCTAGGGCCAGGGCCAGGAAGTCATTATTAAAAGAAAAATACACTCCAAAGAGTTTGGAGTGGGATCCGAGCAGAGGCAAGGCTCAAAATGCTCAAAGGGCACCAAAATATTTTTCTTATGTGTTGCCAGATATTCTATCTAAAACTCTAGTGTAGTAGTTAACATAGATGATGTAAAATCAGTTTATTGTATGCTTCCTTCACTAGATTTGTAAACTTGGAGGGTAGTGACGATATGGCACTTATGTTTGGGTCTTGATACAGTCTATGGCATATAGCAGGAATTCAATAATACAATGAGTAAGTCAGTCAGTAAGTAAATAAATAAATAAGCATGTGCAGAAATCCCTATTTTATAACACTTATTTTCACAGTCTAGTATGTATATATTTTAGAGTTCCCCATTAAATTGTAAGATCTTTTAGGGAGAGGATCATGCCTTATTGTTCTTCCTTTTAATGGTGCTTTACACATAGTTAAGACCCTATAAATATTGATTGAATGGGAAGCAAACTATAGTTCTCTACCTTTTTAAATCAATCAAGGCTTAATTTAAGCCTATAAACTCATCTGAAATGATGAAATATTACAATAAATGATCCTGAAGCCAGCATAATTCTACATTATAAGCATGAGGTGGTCATATTTCTGCATTCCTGGTTGCCTAGAAACAAAGATGTGAAGTTATATGAGGTTATAAGAGCTTATACCAATAAGATTATCTATGTACAGTTCAGCCTACCTCTCTGGATTTAGAAGGCATCAATTTTGAAGAGCTTCAGACACCAATGTGGTCTTCATTGTTTCAAGTATGCAAAGTTTGGCCTTCTTTAATTGTAGTACCAGCATATACACTTAGATAAATGAAATAATTCTTCATGTAAAGCAACTACAACAGATAAATAATACAACTGCTTTATATTTATTGATGTATAGAAAATGTTTTCAGACTCTAAACAATGACTTTAAACATTGGAGTGTAGAGGAAAGGGAAAAGATTAGGAGAGAGTTGATATTTGGCAAAATAGTATTGTCAAGATAATAGAATTAAGATAATTTTGAACCTCTTGACAAGTAGCCAATGGGTGAGTAGAGGTGGTGTGGCAATGCTGGGTAGTAGACTGTTTAATTTCTACTTGGAAGTGCCTTTTCTCCCCTGCTCTCATCATTTGTGAGTAGCTAGACATGCGGTATGACATTAGAAGGGTAATGGGCTAGGAATCAGGAGTCCCAGGCTGTATTTCTGGTCTCAGACATTTACATACATAAGTAATGATAATTCTGTCCCCGTGGAGAGAAAGGCAATTCTGCTGATTTAATCCTGTTTTTTGGAACTACTACAAGAGGTAAGTAGGCTAGAAGGAAGAGAATAGAAGGTTAAAATCAGCTTCTGAAATGAGAAGAGGGAAACAGGAGGATCCATTCAGGGGAAATCAATGAACATTTATCAACTGTTTTGGACACAGCTGAGGGCAACTGCCTAGCATGAGTCCGTTTTTTTCAAGAGCAATTTCTCATGTGTTAATTCATTTTAATGTTCACAACAGCACCTGCGGTAGTCAGGCTACATGGCGTATTATTAGTGAGCAACTCAAGGCTCACAGAGATTAAGTGATGACATAATATGGTCCTACAAAGAGCTGGCTTATAAACCAGGCCTCTTGACATTAATTCAAGTGCTATTTCCATTGTAACATCCTCCTGCATTTGTTTTGGTGGAGACCTTGATTATAATTCTCAAGAAAAAGCCTACGTCTGAAGATGGCCTTTTGGAACTTCTCATGAAATGTGTGGTGTGCACCTTTTGTTGCATATTCCACCATATCATAAAACCTGAAGGACATTATTTCATAATACTCAGCATTTAGTATGTATTTAATAGAAATTGCTTGATATAGGCACACATGCTATATAATCATGGAGTCTTTAAAATAGTTAACAAGGGTTATTACAGGACCATACATTTATGACATCATTGGGAGCAAAGGTTAATTGTTCATAGTTATTTGATGAAAGGCTCCTTGAATGATTATCATAGCTGTTTCACAAATTTAATGTCAACATGGTCTACCCTTATCTTGCGCTGCCTGTGTTTTATAAAGCCTAGATAATAAACTTTAGACTATTTTTGTTGTCTTCTAAAATTCTGTTTTTGAGCTAATTTAAATGAATCAACCTCAGGTTCCAGCTTTATATCATCAACTGAACATCAGGGGAAGGGATTTTGTAAGAAAACTATCATTAATTTAGATTTCTGGTGCCAGAAACTATACTCAGCCCTTTATATGGTCAATCTCATTTAATTCTCACCACAATGCTATCTTAGACAGTATTATCTACCTTTCAAATTAGGATATTCAGAGAAGTGAAGATATCCTAAGTGATATAGCTAGTTAGTTCTGGGATTTATATGGGTTTGGCTGAATCTTTTTGACTCCACAATGCGTGTGTGTGTGTGTGTGTGTGTGTATGTGTGTGTGTGTGTGTGTGTATGTGTGTGTGGGTGTGTAACTCTAGAGAACTACCAAAAGGACAGTCCATTTGTACATTTGCTATTATGATTTAGTAAGTATTAACATTTGGTCTTTTTCTCCTTCAGAGATTTAACTTAATTTTAAAATTTTCTTTTAATAAAGCTGTTTTGTCTGTATTATCCATATTGCTAAGTAACACACCACTGTTTTTTTTTGTTTATCAACTTTAGACATTATATATTAACTTCTTGCTGATAGAATAGAATTTAATTCAGTTATAGAAGCCCCCTTTTTTTCCAACGTCATTACATCATCTTGCTTTTTGTTTTCTCTGATATTGCTGAACTCACTTTAAACAATTTATTAAACCTCCATTAAGTATTATATTTAAGCCTCCATTTTTTCCTTTGTTTATAATCACTATTCTTTGACTCTACAATATAAATGATAGTATTAGTATCTTTTTTTTTTAAGATTTTATTGGGGAATTGGGGGAAGGGGAACAGACAAGTTGCTGTCTTTTTGTTCTTCAGTTTAGTTGTGGAGGACGTTGCTTCACTGGCCCAAGTTGGCACCATCATTGTTCTCTTCCCGGGTGAGGCAATCAGTCACCGGCCTCTGGAC
>NW_017732070.1:631027-632237 GCF_001890085.2 Hipposideros armiger
GGGCAGTGTCACTGGCCCTCATATGTGGGATCCGAACTGGGGCCCTCTGGCATCCCAAGCCAGTTCTTAACCATCGCGCCACTTGGCCAGCCCAGTATTAGTATCTTTAACCTTCCTTCCATTTCATGTCCCCTTTGCCAACAACCTCCCAACTTCTATCACTTTTACCTTACCAAATTTTATAATATTTTCATTTCTTGCAGCCATAATTAAGCCTTCCTTCATGCTTTGTATATAGGTTGATTCTAAAAGTTGAAATGATGCTTAAATTATCATGATGATATATTATTTACTACAGAGCTATTTAATGAGCTATTATTATAATTCCCATCAACATTTCTACTGTAGATGACACTCACAATTTCTGGAGATCAAAACAGTACTTTAAACATCATATTCAAAAGATGTATCTCTTTTCATACTCAACCAATTGCTTACAATCATGATATAATTTTTGTTTGCTTCATATTTTAACTACATATTTCTATAGTTTTAAAATTAGTTTTCCTATAATTTATGACAATCATTTTTTCCTATTGCTGGAAGAAACTTAAGCAAATATTTTTCCAGTTCATATTTATTCTATTGCCTGTAGCCCATCTCATTCCACTTGACTCTCATTGACTTGTATTCCACTTTGATGTTTTACTTCTTATATGGACTAATGTACTATAAGTTTCTTGCACAGCTCTTGTTTTCTGAAATTCAAGTTGGTTTCTTTTTTTTTCTGGCATTTTTTGTGGCGTCCTTGTCCCATTCTTGATATTTCTAGTCTGTCACTCACAGTAATTATCGTATGGTCTCCTCTCAACTTCCTAAGGGTGTCTCTCCTGGAGTTTTGCATCATCCTGCTCCAATATGAATGGGTTGCTTTCTAGATCTGCTGTCCTGCTGCAGTCACCTCATGCACTCTTCTCCTTGGTGTTGAGCTACTGTTTCCTGAATCCTATGTCTTCTCTTTCTAGTTTTCTCTCTTATTTGTTAGAATAGACCCATAAATAACCTCCTATGAAAGCTGAGTGGGGAGCTAAATTTTCTAAATATTTGCATGTTGAAAATGTATGTAGGAGGAAGAAAATGGCCGCGGTAAGGAAGTCACTGAATTAACTCGCGCAAACCACGGCAGCGAAAACACAACTCTGCGGGACACGCTGAGCAGCAAAGGGACTCCCACGCGGACTACTTAGAGGTGGGCAGACCCGGCGGGTTC
>NW_017732070.1:640875-645763 GCF_001890085.2 Hipposideros armiger
CTGAGTACAGGTCTTTTACTTCTTTGGTTAAACTTATTCCTAAGTATTTTATAGTTCTTGACACAATTGTAAATGGAATTGTTTTCTTAATTTCTCCTTCCGATAGTTTATTATTGGTATATACAAATGCAACTGATTTCTGAGTATTGATTTTGCATCCTGCTACCTTACTGAATTTGTCTATTAGTTCCAATAGCTTTTTGATGGAGTCTTTGGGGTCCTCTATATATAGTGTCATGTCATCTGTGTATAATGACAATTTTACTTCCTCCTTGCCAGTGTGGATGCCTTTATTTCTTTATCTTGTCTGATTGCTGTGGCTAGAACTTCTAGGACTATGTTGAATAAAAGTGGAGAAAGTGGACAGCCTTGTCTTGTTCCTGATCTTAAAGAGAATGGTTTGCTCAGAGTTTTTAATCATAAATGGCTGCTGTATTTTGCCAAATGCTTTTTCTGCATCTATTGATATCACCATATGATTTTTATTTTTATTTTTGTTGATGTTGTGTATCACATTAATTGATTTGCGGATGTTGAATCACCCTTACATATAGGGATGAAACCCACCTGGTCATGATGTATGATCTTAATATATTGCTGAATTCTGTTTGTTAAGATTTTGTTGAGGATTTTTGAATCTATGTTCATCAGAGATATCGCCTGTAGTTTTCCGTTTTTGTACTGTCTGTCTGTTTTTGGAATCAGGGTGATCATGGCTTGATAGAAAGAGTTTGGGAGCCTTCCCTCCTTCTGGATTTTTTGGAATAGTTTGAGAAGAATAGGTAATAATTCTTTTTTGAATGTTTGGTAAAATTCACTTGAGAAGCCATCTGGCCCCGGACTTTTATTTGTTGGGAGCTTGTTGATTACTGATTCAATTTCCTTGGTGGTAATCAGTTTATTCAGATTTTCCGTTTCTTCTTGAGTTAGCTTTGAAGGTTGTATACTTCTAGGAAATTATTCATTTCTTCCAGATTATCAAAGTTGTTGGCATATAATTGCTCATAGTAATTTCTTAAGAGTTTTTGTATTTCAGTGGGGTCTGTTGTTACTTTCCCTCTTTCATTTCTGATTTTACTAATTTGAGCCTTCTCTCTTTTTTTTTTTTTTGATGAGTCTAGCTAGGGACTTGTCAGTTTTGTTTATCTTCTCAAAAAAACCAGCTCTTGGTTTCATTGATCTTTCATATTGTTTTTCTGGTCTCCATTTCATTTATTTCTGCTCTGGTCTTTATTATCTCCTTTCTTGTGCTCCCTGTGGGCTTATTTTGCTGTTCTTTTTTCAGCTCCATGAGGTGTAAGGATAACCTGTTGATTTGAAATTTTTCTTGCTTCTTTAGGTAGGCCTGCATTGCTATAAACTTCCCTTTTAGGACTGCTTTCGCTGCGTCCCAGAGATTTTGGGTTGTGTTTTCATTTTCCTTTGTCTCAACATACCTTTTGATTTCCTCCTTGATCTCATTTTTGACCCACTTGCTATTTAGTAGCATGTTATTCAGCCTCCATGTATTTGTGAGCTTTCCAGATTTCTTCGTGTAATTGATTTTTAGTTTCATAGCATTGTGGTCGGAGAAAACATTGATATGATTTTAATCTTTTTAAATTTATTGAGACTTGTTTTGTGGCCTAACATGTGGTCTATCTTAGAAAATGATCCATGTGCACTTGAGAAGAATGTGTATTCTGTAGATTTGGGGTGAAATGCTCTGAAAATACCAATTAAATCCAGCTGGTCTAAAGTGTCATTTAAGGCCACTATTTCCATGTTGATTTTCTGTCTGGAGAATCTGTCCATTGGTGACAACAGGGTGTTGAAGTCCCCTACTATAATAGTGTTAGTGTTGATCTCTGTCTTTATGTCTGTCAAAATCTATTTTATATATTTAGGGGCTCCTATGTTAGGTGCNTAAAAAAAAAAAAAAAAAGAAAATGTATGTAATTTGTTCCTTTCCCAGTAGATTCGTTGATTTTCAAGGTATTTTTCTCTAGGCTGAAAGTCATTTTCCTCAGAACATTGTTTTTTTTCAAGCATTGTGTATTGCTTATGGGAAGCAATTTGTTTTGATTCTTTTTAAGAACATTATAAAAATCAGTTTTTCTCTGCAAATCTTAAGGACACTTGATGTGAAAAAATTTTACAATGATAAGCCTAAGTACATTTGATTTGATCAGTACTTGGTTAACCTCTAAATTTAAGATTGACTGCTTCTTTAAATTCTGGAAGATTTCCTGTCCTTCTTTTCTTAATTTCCTTCCAGTAGGAAATTTTTGTCTTTTTAGAATTTCTACTAATTTGACATTAAAAAAAAGAAGGAATTTCTGTTTTCTATATTTACATATATTTTATCTTCTTTTTTTCTCTCATATATCTGATTTTGTTATTTTATAATATACCTTGGAAGATTTTATTGATTTTCATATTCCAATTCTAGATTTTTATATTTTCAATCACAAATAATCACAACTTCTGCTTGTTTTTTGTTTTTTTATTCATGGCTTTCTTTTCTTATTTTAGGGATGAAATATCATGGATATATGTGTAGTTCTAATTAGAATTGTAATTTAACTTCTTCTACCTTTCCTGAAAAATGCTTGCTTCTTGGGCCAGTTTTTAAATCTTTGGTTTCCTCACGCAGGCTTTCCTCAAGGCTGTAATGTGTAGTTGCCTGTTCAAACTTAAGAGTGAAGAATTAAGATAGTTGACTGCATACTCTGAGCATGAGAGCAGAATTTGTGTTGGCCTGAAAGGGCAAGAAGTTATTGTGCTAGAGCTCCTCAACATATCAGAATGCTAAGATTTTATTCTGGATGCCAACAGCCAAACTGGTTGTCTTGGTTCTCTTTAGAAAGTTTATTCAATTTTATTTTATAAAGGACATTCTTTTTTGGTAACTGGACATGAATGAATAGCTGGAAACCATTCTGAATATAGAAGTGGGAGAGGGACTTCAGGAGCTTAAGTGAACAACATATAGGCCATCAATAAATGTTCCTCTATTTAGTCTTATATAGCTCTCTCTCTTTCTGTCCGTTGCCACCCACATGTCTAATTTTAGCATTTTTCTTAGAGTCTTCCTGGAAGCTGACTCCTTTTCCAATACAGTCTCCTCTGTATATATTTCTGTCCACCTATTAAGTATCAGAAATTTGTTGAACGTTCTTGTCTAATAATGGCTCTCCTTCTTATTTGCTTAGTTGACATAGTTTTATAACTTTTTAATATTTTACCTTTAATGGGGATTTAAGAGAGAAAAGATATTAACATATGTGTTTTATCTACTGTATTAGTTTCCTATGGCTGCTGTAACTAACTATCACACATTTTTTGGGTTAAAACAACAGAAATTTATTCTCTCACAGTTCTGGAGGACAGAAGTCCAAAATAAGTTCAAAATGAGCTAAAATCAAGGTGTCAACAGGGTCAGGCTCCCTTAAGAAGCTCTAAGAGAGAATTGATTTACTGGCTTTTCTGGTGACTAGAACTGCATTCCTGTATTCCTTGACTCATGGCTCCTTCCTCTATCTTCAAAGAGATTGGTGTAATTGTAATACCTTCTCCCTGGGACTGAACTTCCCTCTGCTTCTGTTACATGTGTTTTTTCTATTCTGTGCCAAGTCTCCCCTGCCTCCCTTCTATAAGGATACATGTAGATGGGATTTAGTGTCCAACTGGATAATCCAAGATAACAGCGCCTTCTCAAAATCCTAAACATAATCACGTATAAAAAGTCTTTTCTATTTTTGGTCATATAATGTAACATTTACAGAGATTAGAACAGGGATATTTTTAGTGGGGCCATTATTCAGCCTACCACATCTACCATTTTGAATCTAGTATGTATTACCTTTTAAAAAGTACTTATGAGGAGAGGGAGAGGGATAATTAATGTGGCATATTTTAAAACCTCTCCAGTATACATTTACCATGAAATATTTAAACGTTGAAAATTGGATTAGTCTAAAAAATGTCAAAAATGATTCTCAAAATTATTTTTTCCTCATCCATGGACAAAAGAATCCTTTCTCTTGCCATTTGCTTCTACAAAAACCTTCCTGGAGACAATGAAGTAATAACCAATTTTCACTAAATAAAGCACTGATGTTTTTATATTATAAACAATTACTCCTATAGATCTGTTGCCTGTCCTATTCATTTAGTTCTCTATTATGTAGTTTTGTGATACCACCTATATTATCTTCATTTTTTTCTTTTATTGTTAGTTTCAGGTGTACAGAACAATGCAATAGCTATCCTTTTCATCACTCACAAAGTAACAACACCCCTCCCCCCACCTACTGCCCTCCCACCCCCAATATCATGCTTATTTATTACAATTCCATTGACTACATTCCCACACTTTACTCCATATCCTGTGACTATATGTATATATAATTATAGTTGACATACATTATTATTCAACATCAGTTTCAAAAATACAGTGCAGTGGTCAGGCCTCTACACTGACTATGTTGTCTAGTGACTAGTGGTCTCCCTAACAAGACATGAGTCCATCTGACCCCTTAAAAATATTTACAACATTATTGATTATATTCTCCAGACTGTCTTGTCTATCCCTGAGGCCATATTGTAGTTACCAATTTGTACCGTCGTCTCATCCCTTCCCCTTTTCCTTCATCCCCACCCCCTCGCAACTAGCAACACTCAGTTTTTCCTCTATGTCTCTGAGACTATTTCTGTTTACAGTTCTCATTTATTCTGTTTTTTAGAATCCACATATAAGTGAGATCACATGGTATTTGTCTTTCTCTGACTGACTTATTTCACTTGGCATAACGTTCTCTAGTTCCATCCATATTGTTGCAAATGGTACTATTTCCTTCTTCTTTATAGCTGAGTAATACTCCATTGTGTAAATGTACCATAGTTT
>NW_017732070.1:648581-649315 GCF_001890085.2 Hipposideros armiger
AGTTATTGCCATTTTGTTACTTGTGTTCCTGGTCTTCGTTAGTTAGGTAGTTTTCCTCTTTCCTCTGCTTAAAGCAGCCCTTTTAACATTTCCTGCAATGCTGGTTTGGTGATAATGAATTCCTTTAGCTTATTGTTTTCTGGGAAGTTCTTTATCTCTCCTTCAATTTTAAATGATAACCTTGCTGAATAAAGCAATCTAGGTAGTAGGCCTCTGTTTTTCATCACTTTGAAGACCTCCTGCCACTCCCTTATGGACTGCAGAGTTTCTGTAGAAAAGTCAGCTGATAATCTTATGGGGGTGCCCTTGTATGCAACTTGCTGCCTGTCCCTTGCTGCTTTTAGGATTCTGTCTTTGTCTTAACCCTTGCCATTTTCACTATAATGTGTCTTGGTGTGGGCCTGTTAGGGATCATCTTGTTTGGAAATCTCTGCACTTCCTGTGCTTGTAAGTCAATTTCCTTTGCCAGTTTAGGGAAGTTTTCAAACATTATTACTTCTAATATGTTCTCGATACCTTGCTCCCTCTCTTCTCCTTCTGGAATTCCCATGATGTGCATGTTGTTGCGTTTGATGTTGTCGCCTAGCTCTCTTAAACTATTTTCAATGTTTTTTATTCTTTTTTCTTTTTGTTGTTTTGCTTGGATGATCTCTGCTATCTTGTGTTCTAAGTCACTGATTCGATCCTCTGCTTCTTTAATCTACTAGTAATTCCATCGAGTTTGTTATTTAATT
>NW_017732070.1:650335-672175 GCF_001890085.2 Hipposideros armiger
TATATATATATATATATATATATATGTAGACATCTATGTCTACACCCCCATATATATGGACATATATATCCACATATATGCACCTTTATATATGCCTATATAAAAAACTAAAATTACTAATGAAATAGAATAATCCAAAAACAACCAACACAAGCGATCAATGGAAAAAAAAACCCAAAACATCCAAGAGAACCCAGTTAAGAAAAACAATATAACACACCCAAAGAGAAACCCAAACTGAAAACAATAAAAAAAAAAGGGGAGAAAATAACAAGAAATAACCAGTGCCAATTCTGGCTGAAGTCCGACAAGCTCTTCCCAGGTTTTCCTCTGCTATACATACACGCCTGTGTGTCTTGTGGGGGCAGAGCCAGCCACCTGGCACCTAGAGTGAGCTTGGTAAGCAGGTCTATTTTAGATGAGTGGAGTTATGAGGTGTGATTGGTTGTTTTTTTACAAAGTTAGTGTTATTTCTGCTCCTGCCTGTCCAGAGGCACTCTGATTTCTGCACAGCCAGAGGACTGTGTGTGCATCTTTGGGTGCTCTTTCCACTGGGGCTGTTGGAGGGTGGGGGGTGGAGATTTCAGAGCTGCTGGTAGGCCTTTCTGTGTCTGAACAGCTGAAGTTGTTATGCTTCCCAAGCTGCCCAGTAGAGGTGAGGGTGGGGACAGCATGTTTAGTAGCTCCCACCTGTGGCCTCTTCTCATGTAAATTACTCAACTCCCCAGGGAGTCGAAGCACATTTGTTCTGACTTATTCCTCTCTTCAAGAGTCAGCCTCAGGCTCTGGCAGGGAGAGGGCCAAGGTTTCTGAGGGAGGGTGAGGGTGTGCACTTATCTATGCAGTTTATTTTTCCTGTCTGAGAGAAAAGGGGAAAAAAGAAAGAGAAAAAAATAGGAAATAAAAAGAAAAAAGCCCCCTCGGACACTCCTGCAGAGCCTCTGGTGCTCTCCAGGGGCACCCCTGGCAAAGCGGCTCATGTCTCCACAGCTGTGGGGTGTGGGCTGCATCTCCACGCTTCTCACTTCCCTCTTCTCCTGCTCGCTGGTTTGAGATTTCTCTCTCAGAAACTGTGTGCTCTGGGACTCCTGTCGCTCTCCCCATGGGGACGGTCAGCCCAGAGGCTGAGCCTGCCCAGAACGTGCAAACCACTCTGCCTTGTGCTGGATTCCCACAGCTCCGCAGCCAAGGCGCGGATGGACTGTGCCTCCGCTAACGCCCTCCTCTCTCGTTCTGCTTTGCACCCGGCCTGAGGATTCTGCCTTAGCGCGGGCTGGAGGAGAGGTGAGGGAAGCCTCGGATCTGCTCTCTGAGACCCCGAGTCCCAGCAGCCGCAGGTGTGGGCTGTGCCTCCATGTACCTCGCCTCTCTCTTCCCTGACTCGCCCGGTCTGCCCACCTTTAAGTAGTCGGCATGGGAGTCCCTTCGCTGCTCAGCGTGCTTGGTAGAGGTTTGTTTGCTGCGCTCCAGCTGCTCAAATTGCTGTGCTTTCCAGGGGAGAACTCAGGGAGCCCTCCTCACCACCGCCATTTTTCTCCTCACCCCTGTCTTCATATTTTAAGTCTCTAAGCTACAATTGACCACACTCTCAGTATCCCTCAAATAATTTTCAATATGCTCTGAATGATCACCAGTTTCTTTATCTAATAAAAATGATAATAAATATAATTAATGAGCTCCTTCTAATTTCCAGTCATTTTATATTCACTATTTAACATGGTCTTCATGGACTCTCTGTGGTCATTTTTTATTATTATCCTCATTCACATATTGAAAACAGACTCTGGGATAAGAAGTAACTTGATTAGAACCACACAGCTAGTGAATGGCAAAACCAGATTTTAAATTAAGTTTAACTTCTTTCAGAATTTGTAGTGTTTCAATTGTATATGTCATTATAGGGAATGTTCGTAAGTTAAAATGTTATAGACTTTAATCTCTCACAAAACTGTTTATTCTTGGATGCATTTTAATATTGTAACTCTAAACACAGCTTATAGCAGCAAAAATTTAAATATGGAATGCAAAAAAAGCCCAAGAGGATTTGTGAGCTCTTGAAAAGACAGCTTTAGCAATGCCTTCCACGGGGATCTGGTTAAGTAATGTATAAAATGCTTGTATCTGAAAAGATTTTACTCTTCCTTCTCTGTTTATTGCAAGCATCTCTCTTCTGTCATAAAGCCTCCATAGCTTTGGCAAAATAAATTGGAGCAAAAATTTTCAAATGTTTCTAAAAACATGTTCATCCTGCTGTAAGAAGTAAAATTTTAGAAATTCGACAGTTGGGCCTCCAGATTTGAAAAAGAAGAAGAAAAAAATAACAGTAAGGATGCCAACATTTCACTTTGAAATAGAAAACTTAATCCAAAATTAGGAAAAGGTGACAATCAATTTGGAAAATCACTTATGAGCTTATATATAATAAAATGTTTGAATTCCATTTTTAATATGTAACATTTCATAGGAATCTGAAATAGATATGATTCTCCAAATAGTCTTCACCACACTTGCCAAAAACTATTCTCAACTGGAATATATGTAGCAAATATTTCCAGAGAAAATATTTCTGATATGACTGAAGAATTAGTGTATTGGTGATTTGAATTGATGAAACTCCAGAGTTTTAGATATACTTTAACCTAAAAAAGAACAGAAAATTATTTTTTATAGCCTAGTTAAAGTTTGAAACTTTATATTAATTTTTATTCTTCCTGGAAATCTCCAGCTTTTTTTTTTTGTCCAGTTCAGACCCTTCTCATCTTCTAATTCAATTAATGTTGCTCATTTGCCTATATTATGTCTGACATTATGTTCAGATGCCTCCTCTCATTTTATCTTTCAAAGTTCTGACATAGGTACTATCATTTCCTTTTACAGATGAGAAGATCAAGAATCAAAGGATGAAATAATTTCTCTAAAACCATACCACTGGTAAGTTGCAGAGGCCAGATTCAAATTAACATCTGATTAGAGGGTTAAGACTTGATTTTTTAGCCACCTCAGCATACAATGGTCTTCACCACTGAATTGTGGATATATTTATAGTCTACTCTGTGTGGTTTAACCCTTGTTTATTAATGTTATCTTCTGAAACAGAGCATCAACTCTGAAGATTTATCCATATCATGTTCATTGTAGAATTATTCACATAGACAAGGTATGGAAACAACCTAAGTACTTATAACAGAAAAATGGGTAAAGAAGATGTATCTATATTTATATTTTATATATGAATTTTACTCATGAGAAAAAAGGAAATTCTGCCACTTGTAGCAACATAGATGAATCTAGAGAACATTATGTTAAGTGAAATTAGTCAGACAGAGAAAGAGAAATAATGTATGATCTTACATATATGTAGAATCTTTTTTAAAAAAATGAAATTCATAGAAACAGAAAGTAGAGTGGTGTTTACCCAGGGCTGGAGAGGTGAGGGAGATGAGGAGATGCTGGACAAAAGAGCAGAACTATAGTGGTAAGATGAATAAGCTCTGGAGATCTAATGCACAGCATGATGACTATGTTAATAATTCTGCTTTGTAATTGAAATTTGCTGAGCAGATAGAACTGTAGGATTCTCCCTACACATACACCTAAAGGTAACTATGTGAGGCAATGGATATGTTGGCCAACCAGATTGTGGTGATCATTTCATATAGTATATGCAAGTCAAAGCATCAGGTTGTGCACTTTAAATATATACAATTTTATTTGTCAATTATTCCACAGTAAAATTGAAAAAAGATTAATAACATAACCTTCTATCTAAGACAGTAATAAAACAAGAGCAAACCAAAACTATGCAGGAAAAAAAAAGAGTAAAAATTAGAATGGAAATTAATGAAGTCAAATAGAGAAAAATAGTAGAGAAGATCAATAAACTAAAAATAGTTCTTTCTAAAGATAAAAAAATTGACAAATCTCTAGCTACACTTACCAGGAAAACAAGAGAGAAGACTCACATTACCAAAATCAGAAATGAAGAGGAGACATTACTACTGACCTTACAGAAATATTGTAATAAAAGATTTTAAGTTAATACTATGAACAACTCTATGCCAACAAAAAGATAATTTAAATGAAATATACAAATTCATGGAAAGAAATAAGCTAATGAAACTTATACAAGAAATATAAAATCCAAATGCATCTTCACTAAGCAGAGATTGAATCTGTAATTAAAAATCTTTTTCCAATGAGAAGCTCAGCCAAGACTTCCTAGTGAATCTTAGTAAATATTTTAAGAATAATTAAATGAATTCTTCAAAAACTTTTTCAAAAAATGAAAGCAGAGAGAACACATTTTCTTTCATTCTGTGAGGCCAATAATAAATATCCTTACACAAAACTCGGACAAATACATCACAAGAAAAGAAGAATGTAGACCAATATTTTTTATTATTGTAAGCCAAAAAATATCCTCAACAAAATATTATCAAATCAAACACAGAAACATTTAAAAAGAATTATATACCATGTCTAAATGCAAGGTTGGTTTAGAAAATCAATTAATGTAGTACACCATATATGAACAGAATAAAAGACAAAACCACATGATCATCTCAATAGACAAAGTAAAAGCACTTGACTAACTCCAATATCTGTTTACAGAAAAAAACAAAAACAAAAAACATTTATCAGTCTAGAAATAGAAGAAAATTTCCTTAGCCTGAAAGGGCATCTGTGAAAATCCCACAGTTTATACCATACTTAATGGTGAAATTAAATGCTTTCTTTATAAGATCAGGAACAAGAGAAGAATGTTTAGACTCACTGCTTCTGCTTAACATTGCACTAGAGATTCTAGCTAGGGTAATTAAACAAGAAAACAAATGCCATACCAATTGGGAAGGAAGAAATAAAATATTTTTACTTACAGATGACATGACCTGGTGTATAGAACATATTAAAGAATACAGTAAAAAGCTTTAGAACTAATGAGTGATTTCAATAAGGTTGCAGGGTACAAGATAAATATACAAAACTAAATCACATATCTATACACTAGCAATGGACAATTCTAAAATGAAATTAGCAATAGCATTAACATTTAAAATTGTGTCAAAAAGAATTTAGGAATACATTTCATCAAGGAAGTGTAAGAATTGTACATTAAAAACTACAAAATATTGCTGAAAGAAATTAAAGAAGACCCTCATAAATGGAAAGCATGCCATATTCATGGATCATAAATTTTAATATTGTTAAGATGGCAATACTCCCTAAATTGATTTACAGATTTCAGATTCATTACAATCCTTAGAAAAATTAAAACAGTAGAGATGGCTTTTTATAGAGGTTGACAAGATGATCCTAAAATTCATATGGAAATGCAAAAGACCCAGAATAGCCAGAACAATTTTGAGAAAAACAAAAAAGTTGTTGGAGTCACTTCCTGATTTCAAAGCTTAGTACAAAAGTAAAGTAGTCAAGACTGTGGTACTGGAATAAGGATTTGAGCGTCCACAAATCAACCTTTACAATTAAAGTCAGTAGTTTTCAACAAGTGTGCCAAGAAAACTTATCGTGGGAAAGAATAGTGCTGCGACAACTGGATATTACATGCAAAATAACAAAGATGCATCCATTGTTTATGTCATATGCAAAAATTAATGTCAAATCATAGATTTAAATATAAGAGCTAAAACTATATAAATCTTTGAAGGAAAGATAAGAGTGAATCTTAGCGATCTTGGGTTAAGCAAACTTTCTGAGATATCACCCAAAGAGTACAAACAACAAAAGAGAAAAAATTGATAAATTGGACTCCAATAATATTAAGAACATTTGTACTTCAAAGGAAACCATTAAGAAAGGGAAGAGACAACCCATAGAATAAAAAAAAAATATTTGCAAAACGTATTTTCTATAAGGGACTTGTATCCACAATATTAGAACTCTTACAACTCTCAAATCTCAAGAATAAGGAACAAATTACACAAAAATGATAAAAGGATCTGAAAAGACATTTCTCCAAGAAGATATATAGATCGCCAATAAGCATCTAAAATGATGCTCAACTTCATTAGCCATTAGGGAAATGCAAATCAAAATCATGTTGTGACACCACAATAAAATAAAAAAGACAGATAACAACAAGTGTTTGTGAGTATGTGGAGAAATTATAACCCATAAATTGCTGGTGGGAATATAAAATGGGCAGATACTTGGAGAACAGTGTAGCAGTTCTCAAAATATTAAACATAGGAATATATATATATATATATATATATATATATATATATATATATAAATGTTTTCAAGTTTTTTAGGTATATATCCAGGAGAGGGATTGCTGGGTCATATGGTAATTCTATTCTTAATTTTTTGAGGAACCTCCACACTGCTGATGTTCATTGCAGTTTTATTTATGGTGGCCAAGACATAGAAACAAACCAAGTTTCTTTGATAGATTATTGGTTAAAGAAGATGTGGTATATATACACACTGGAATACTACTTAGCCATAAGAAAAGATGAAATACTGCCATTTGCAACAACACAGATGAATCTTGAGATTATTATGCTAAGTGAAATAAATCAGACAGAAAAAATTGAGAACCATATGACTTCACTCATCTGTGGGATATAAAACTGAAAGCAACGAAGGAACAAGACAAAGAAACAAAAACTCATGAACACAGAAAATAGTTTAGTGGTTACTAGAGGGTAAGGGGGAGGAGGTGGTAGAAGAGGGTAACAGGGGTCACATATATGGTGATGGAAGGAGAACTGACTCTCAGTGGTGAGCACACAATGTGATATATAGATGATGTAGTATAGAATTATACATTTGAAACCTATGTAATTTTACTAACCATTGTCATCCCAAATAAATTTAATCAAAAAATATATTAAACATAGAGTATCAAGTGCCCCAGCAATTCCACTCTTAGGTTATGCACCCAAGAGAAATGTGAACACATGTACACAAAAACTTGTACAAGAATGTTTATAGCCGCACTATTCATAATAACTCCAACCCAAATGTCAATCAACTAAATGAATAAATAGAAATGTTACATGTATACCTTGGAGTACATCAGTTTCTTGAATAATGTCACTTTGTTCAATATCATTTTGTTACACTGCTAATAACATGCCATAGGAAATCAACTCTTGTTTGTCAATTAGCCTATGATAAAATTGATGTCATTATATGTCATTTCACTGCAGTTTCAAGGACCTATCTATAATGTTAAGTGAGGACTTGCTGTATTATTAAGCAATACAAAGGAATGATGTCCTTAGACATGCCACAACATGGATGAAGTTTAAAAACATGTTAACTGAAATAAAACAGTCACAAAAGACCACATATTGTAAGATTTCATTCATATAAAAATCCAGAATAGGCAAATCTATAAAAACAAAGTAGATTAGTGGCTGCCTATGCTTAAAGAGGGGGTGGTTGGGTACTGGAAGAGTGACTGCTAATGGGTACATGGTTTCTCTTTTTTTTAATTGAAGTTTATTGGGGTAACAATTGTTAGCAAAGTTACATAGATTTCAGGTGTACAATTCTGTAATACATCATCTATATATCACATTCTGTGTTCACCACCCAGAGTCAGTTCTCTTTCCATCACCATAAATTTGACACCCTTGACCCTCTTCTACTATCCCTTCTACCCGCTTAAAGTGATAAATGTCCTAAAATCAGATTGTGGTAATGGTTGCAAAACTCTGTGTGTACACTAAAAGACACTGAATTGTACACTCTAAATGAATGAATTGTATGGTATGTGGATAATATTTCAAAGCTGCCATTTTTAAAGGCCAGGTATAGAGCAAAATTTGGAATCGAAAGCCAAATTTTTATTTCAAAGGAAATAACTATTATAAAGTAGTTAACAACATAGTCTTTTAAACCAAAGAAAATGAAGGCAGCAGACTGGGTCAGAATAAATCTTAGAAGCTAAAGGAATCCTCTAGAAATGGACTCAAACGGAAATTTCAAATACTAGAACTGTTAGACACACAGGAAATAGTGGGCATACTGAGCACTGAGTTTTACTAATGATTAGCACTGAAGATGTCATTAGCAACAGCCTATCTGGGAGGCCGGACTCTTTCAGGCACAGCTCTTAGGGCTCCTATCCCTACACTGAGATGCCTTTGCCTGGAGGATCTTTCCTTACCTTCCAATCTTAACTGATTTCTGGAATTTTGTTTTCTGAAAATATATGTTGTACACCACAAAGAAAGCAAAGCTTATAACCCTGCTACTGTTATGAATACAGTAGGGAATAAAACAAATAAAAATATAAATTGTCATATGTTTTTCTATTTTTGTCTGTATGCCTTCATTTTAATATTTTCAAAAGAGTCCCTTTTCAACTCTCCAAAAAGCCTGATGACATTTTTAAGTGTACATTTTCTCTTATCAAATGGAAAATAGATTATATAAAGCTTTATTTTCCTTGGGAAAACCCGAGTCCATGAAGATTTGTAAACTATACTTATGCTCATCCTTTAATGAGGTAATTATTTTGTCAAGTGTTGGGCTAAGAAGTTTGCCATGTGTGTAACAGTGAATTAAATTCAAGCATAGTAGATATGGCATTCATTTAGCTTTCTTATTAGTTTATTAGATTTGATCCTCTGAAATATTTACCACTTAGTCATAAGCCTTTGAATTTGCTTTAATAAGTCTAGCCCTTTATCAGCTGCTCCTAAAAAAATGGCTTCATTTTATTTTTTTAAATTTGTTTCTTCAGTTAATCATACTGTAACTCTTGCCAAGCCACTCAATTATTCAACCTCTGGTTCCTCATCTGTGAATTTGTTTATTTATTTATTCATTTATTTATTTTTGCATTTTTTAATTTATTAAGTTTATTGGGGTGACATTGGTTAGTAAAATTATATAGGTTTTAAGTGTATATTTCTATAACACATCATCTGTATATTGCATTGTGTGTTTCACTTCTTACCTTGGCCATCAAATGATTGTGATCTACATGCTAATAATGCATTTTTCTTTTTTTTTTAATTAAAGTTTATTGGGTGACATTGGTTAGTAAAGTTACATAGGTTTCAGGTGTACAATTCTATAATACATCATGTATATATCATATTGTGTGTTCACCACCCAGAGTCAGCTCTCCTTCCATCACCATATATTTGATCCCTTTTACTCTCATCTACCACCCCACTTCCCCCTTACCCTCTAGTAACCACTAAACTATTTTCTGTGTCTATGAGTTTTTGTTTCTTCATTTGTTTGTCTTGTTCCTTTATTGTTTTCAGTTTTATATGCCACATATCAGTGAACTCATATGGTTCTTGACTTTTTCTGTCTGACTTATTTCGCTTAGCATAATAATCTCAAGATCCAGCCCTGTTATCGCAAATGGCACTATTTCATCTTTTCTTATGGCAGAATAGTATTCCATTGTGTATATATACCACATCTTCTTTATCCAATAATGCATTTTTCTTTTGATAATTCCTGGGAGGAAAATTATAACCCACTCGAGTCAACTGTTTCCATAGAACTTTCTTTTAAATGATAAAGATGTATGATGAGGTTTTGAAAAAAATAATGTGTAAATCCAAAACTTGACATTTATAGAGATAAAATTCACCCAAGATTTCTGAAATATTATCATATAGAAATATATTTCATAAACTTAATAGGACTTTATGCACATTTTCAAGGATGTGTAATGTCTTTTTTGGGGGCTTCATTACAACATATTAGAATGCGGGGGCTAAAATTATTGGATTTTAAAAGATTAAAAAATAAAATGAAATAAAAGAAGATTAACTATTGTGTCTAGTTCCCCATCATGCTCAGGAATCATTGTTCTCTAACCCAAGATACTGGTATGAAATGCTGAAAATCCTTCACTTATCAACATTTGGCTTGAAGAATGGGTAACGCAACATGGAGAAACCAACTCTGCTTTCAATTCCTGATATAAATTATTTGTTCCTGCCATCCGATGTGGCAGAGAGCTGTCTCTCCTCATTTTCTTTCTCTATGAGGTCTAATGTACCTCACTTGTCCCAAGCCCCAGAAAACTCATAATCAGACTGGACACCCTACAGTATAATCATTTAAAGAAACAGAACAAAATTAGTCACCAAAACAACTGGCGCTAAAAAATAACTTCACTTAGGAAACAGGTTTCATCCATATTTGTCTTTCAGACATCTAATCCTTTTCTGGCTTCCTCTTGCTCATCTTATGACATAGTGGATCTTTTTTTTATAAAAAAGACAAAAATACTGGGTAACTGTGTGAAACAGACTGAAATAAATCATCTCCACACTAAAATTCTGTCTTACTGTTTGGTCCAAATCAGCTGCTATTGCTTTTGTGCTTAATAGGTTTAAGTATGGTCGTGGAAGAAAAGCAAAATTAGCATGACCCAGAAGATCATATATATTTATGATTATTTCTATTTTAGTTGGTTGAATAATATTATATCATTTTTTGATTTCATGAATTTCAAGCAGGTGACTCAATATGTTTTCTTTTCCCAGAGATCTCTTTGAGGAGGAACCCCTTTCCTTCTGAATTAATGCTGGAATAAGTAATAAATGCCATTCTCATTTCCTACTGATACCAATTTTTACAACCTTCTCTTAGAATTTTCCCTGACATAGAAACACATGAACCACCTTTAACCTTTATAAATTCTCCTTCTCAGTCTTCCAGCTAACCTTTGTGTGTGTGTGTGTGTGTGTGTGTGTGTGTGTGTGTGTGTGTATGTAGTGGCTCAGTTATTTATTTATACCCCCACTTTATTCTAGAATGGATAAACAGTAGTTTGTGGGAAAATATACAAAAATTATAGAAGTTAATAATGGCAGTGAAGGATTAAATAAAAAAACGTATGGAGCACAGATTAGAGATTACAATATTGCCATAACATGCATAACGTAATAACCTATACACTTGTTAATGAGTGAGCTATTAATTTTACCCTAAGTAGCCAATATAAAAAAATAAACCTGGTTAGTTGCACAATTCACAGGGGCTATAAGATAAAATCAAATGAATTCATCAGTAGATACAAAATTAACTTTGATACTGAGACTAATCCGTCATTTCCTCTTAGAGGTTTCTTTCTTCTTTCTTTCTTTTTTTTCTTTTCTTTCTTTCTTTCTTTCTTTCTTTCTTTCTTTCTTTCTTTCTTTCTTTCTTTCTTTCTTTCTGTTAATATCTGTGGATGGCTTGCTTGGGTGCAGATTTTGGAGACTTTTTAAATAAAGGCGTGAAGAGTTAGGTTGACTAGAAGGCATGAAACAAGGCGTTTTAAGCAGAGGATTAAGAATTCACATTTGGAGAAGTGTAGGAAGACCTGATGCCTGAAGACTTCAAGGACACTATGACAGTAGAAATCATACAACTTACCAGTTGAAAGGCAACTGGATGGATGCCAATGGGATAGAAGATTAAACAGCTTTCAATTTTAACAAATTTCTGTAAACCATCTGATTGCGTGTACTTGTTTCAATTTAATAGGATGAGAGAAAATAAGACACATCTTAGTTATTTATCAATTGTTTTAGTGGAAATAAGGGTATTAACAAGTCATTCAGACCCCATACCATTAGTTTCATTAATAATACAGCCAATTGACATTTTCCTTGTGGGAGAACATTTGTAAGTCGGATTCATTCATAAGTCTGACAAGGTGAGACTTATGCACCTTTGATACAAATATACAATGTAAAGCATAAAAAACTAAACATATACACAAAATGTGCCAATGGTTGAATGATTCATGTTATAAGAATGAGTGACGTCTATCATCTTTTCACCTCGGTCCAATCTCTGAATTATTTTCACTTTTGTTTGCATGGTTATTGCTTTGCACTAACTAGCAGTCCCCTCCACATCACCACTGCTTTTCCTCTTGCTTCCAGACATCCTGGGCTCTGATTGAGCACTGTACTACTGTACACTTTCGCACTGTACAGTAAGCACACAGCAGCACAACTGTGACAATGTCTGGCAGACACGTGAGCTACTTCCGCGATTTGTTCGCATCTACAAATGTTCATAATGCAAGGTTTGTTTGTATCTGTGAAAGTTTGTAACTCAAATGTTTGTAAGTCGGGTACTTATTGTAGTTAAAATGCTGATATCTAAATTTTTTTCATTTGTACTCAAGTGATACACAGGTATGAAAAATCCTTGCCTTATTTGTTTCTAAGTTTTGGTGTACATCATACTTGTAACATTTAAGAAGGTCTGATACCCTTCCTGAACTGGAAAATGTAATGCCAGTGAGATTTTTTGACATGTTAGATGTGGTTGTGAGAAAAAGAAAGGAGTTGAAGGATGACTCAATGTTTTGACCTTAGCAATGAGAAGGATGGAGTTTCCATTTATAGAAATGGGAAAGACAGTGGGGACAGGGAGGTCACATTTTGGAAGGAAGATTGAGAATCAGTTATGATTAAGTTAAATAAGTCTCTGCAACATCCAAGTGGAAAATTTGAGAAGACAGTTGAATATGAGAGTCTGGAATTCAGAAAAGTAAGCTGGGTAGGAGTTATAAATTTAAGTCTTAATATTTAAAACACAGACTAAATAAATGAGTGTAAGACAATGAAGGGAAATGGTACAACAGCTGAACCCTGAAGCATTTCACTTTTAGGAGGCTGGAAAAATGGGGACAAATTAGCAAATGAGATTGAGAAATGACCAGTGATCCAAAAGCAAAAGCAGAAAAGTCAGGGGTCTTAGAAACCAAATGTTGAAGGCATTTTAAGGAGGAATACATGATTGGTTGCATCAATATATTTAAAAGGTCAGGTTGGAGAACTGACGATTAACCATTATGTTTAGCGTCATGGAGTTCATTGGTGACATTGGCCAAAACAGTTTTAGTAGAGTGGTAGATGGAAGGCCTGACTGAAATGAGGATAAGAGAAAAAGGAAAAGGAATTTGAGGTGGTAAATATCACTAATCTTGAAGGAAGTTATATTACAGTGAGGAGCAGAATCATTGAATTATAGCTGGAGAAGGAAATGGGGCTAAGAGAAAAACAAATTTAAGATGGGAGAAGTCACAGCATATTTTTATGCTGATAGTAATGTTCTGCTAGAGAGGGACTACTGATAGAAGTAATTTCTGGAGGATGATTTTGAGTAAGTGAGAGGGGATGAATTTAGCAAAGGCATTGGCCCTAGTGGTATACAGTCAGTCTAGCTATGGTACAGAAAGGGAGGGCAGAGAAGAGACTGATGCTTGCAGATAAGAGTTGTGGTGAAATAAGAAACTAAGTCATCAGCTGGGAGTGAGGATTCTGGAGGAGATGTTGCATGTTTGAAGAGACAAGAGAAGGTATATAATAGCTATCTAAAAATATATAGTATAGTCAGATTTCCTTAAGAACCCAATTCAAATTAATACTTATATGAGTAAATTTCAAGTGAGACTAGTCAGAACCCTTGTATGTCTTTTTCCAGCCATGTCAGCTGTCTGTGTAGGGAGTTGTGGCATAGAAAGCAGTTTTTAATCAGATTGGGGTTTCTATGTATTTATTATTTTACACTTATATGTATATATTATTTGCTATTTATTATTTAGGATTATCATCTTAAAAAATTCAGAAGTGATGTGAGCATTTCACATTGTGCTTTGTGTGGCATCAACTTAACCCCTCATTTGTTAAATACTAGTGATATATATACTCCATGGTCAATAAAACAAACACGATTCCTGTCCTCGGAGAGTTACACATAGCATATGCTAAATAAATGTTTCTGGAAGGAAAGGTAACAGATGACATAGGTTTGGCAGGTGGAAAGCTAGGACAATCTACTTAGACTGGAAAATAAATAACTGTTTTGAAAATATTATGCATAGGTGCAAAGAAATTATATGGGACTTAATTACTTCCAATATTTTAAGTCAGAAGTTCTCAAACTTTAGTGTCAGGACAATTTTGTACTCTTAAATTTTTTTGAAGTTCTCACAGAGCTTTGGTTTATGTGGTTATATCTATTGATATTTACATATTCTGAAATTCAACTATTTCAGTTCTTCACTGTGCAACCCTGGAAGCTGAGGTCCAAAGAAGTGGCAATTTGTGGTCTCAATGATGGTTAATGATGGCTTTTTAAAATAAAAAATGTAAATCCACTAATTTGAGTTTCAGTCAAAACAATGACATGAAGTCAATACAAAAATTGATTACATCAAATACTACAATTTATTATATAGATTTGATTAACTATCCATCCTGAAACAATTCAACTTTTTGGGGGGCCCTTTTACTCACACACAGGTTATACAAAGGCAGCTGCTTAGAGGTGAGGTAGAAAGTCTGGAGGAAATAAAGAAGTTGCTCTTGGATTTTCTTTGTAATTTCAAATCCTTTTAAGTCATGGAGACATTGTAGTATATTATTCACTTGCTTTAAGAATATCAAAGACAAAAAAGAAAGAAAACAAAGGAAAAGAATAGAAATCCATTACAGGGCTGGCCGAGTGGCACATTGGTTAGGAGTTGGCTTGGAATGCCATCTCTGAGCATCAGGGCCCCGGTTCAGATCCCACATGAAGGCCAGTGACGCTGCGCACTCTACAGCTAAGATGGTGAACAAGAGTTGGACCTGGAGCTGGGCTGCTGTGAGTCACCAGCGATGGCATAGGCTGCAGTGGGGCTGGCAGGCAGCTGGCGTGAGCTTTCATGAGCTGCCATGAGCGGCCGTCCAATGGCCGCAAGTGACAGCCTCAGCTGGGAAGAGCACAATGATAATACCAACATGGGCCAGTGAAGCGACGTCCTCCACAACTAGACTGAAGAACAAAAGGACAGCAACTTGCCTGTTCCCCTTCCCTGATTCCCCAATGCTGTTCCCCTCCCCCAATTCCCCAATAAAATCTTAAAAAAAAAAAGAAAAAAGAAATCCGTTACAGAGTTTAGTTTTCTAAAATCTGTTTTCTTTGCTATCCATGGCAATAAAAACCCTTCTTATAACAAATGTTATTTAATGGGCAACAGTTGGAGCTGCTGCAAATCTTCCCTAACCATTGCACACTTGAATTACAAACTAAGAAACAGCATATAGCTCAACAGCATCTTTAAAAGAATTGCAAATTCAATACAAGTTTTATTACCCAATACTAGAAGCAGCTGATATGTGTATCTCTATCTATCTATCTATCTATCTATCTATCTATCTATCTATCTATCTATCTATCTATCTATCATAATCTATCTGTCTATCATCTATCACCTATTCCACATCCCACCCTCCCCCATTTCAGGGGTATATCTGAAGAAAGGAGCAAATGTTATCTACTTGTTAAACAGAAAGCTCATTCATAAATCAGAATATTTTCAGGATGAAGGTAATATACGAGTATACACAGCAAGCTAGCTAGAAATTTAAAACCTGTAAGTAGGAATTTGGAAAAAAACAAGACAAGCATGTCTTCAGTATCCTTTTAACCCTAACTTTCTCATTTTTATAATGGTGGTACTTACATCAAAGCGAAAAGAAACAATCAACTGTACTCAACCTTGTTCTGTCTTGAAACACCTGACTATTACTGTTCGCTCCTTCCAAGGTACAACAAAGTAAGATATCTCACTAAATGGTCACCTTTAATAAGGTTATAGGTTTTCACTAAGGTTTAATAAGGTGAAAGATGTATATAAATGAACCATTTAATGAAACATTAGAAATGCCTCATAGAACAAACAACATTCATGCAACAAATATTTGAGCACCTAGTACAGTGATTGTCAATTCTGCCTATACATTAAGATAGCCAGGGAATATTTTAAACAACACCACAACTTCCTGGCAGTATCCCAGATCAATTAAATCTAGGGCAAGGCTCAGCAGTCAGTATTTTTTTTAACTTTCAGGTAATTCTAAAGTGTTACAAACTACTCTGCTCACTAAAGATGAATAAATCATGGTCCTTTTTTAAGGAGCTCACAGACTAGTATGGAAGGCTAATATATATGTAGAAAAATGCACTAAAATATCATATAAGATATATAATATAAATTTTCAAACTATTACTTTGTCCTGGGAACTATATATACATATATTAGTTCTAATCCATAAAACCCTGTAAATTCGTTATCATCATTTTACAGATTTGAAATTAGATTTCAAAAAGATTAGTAAGTTGACCAAGGTCACATGCTAGTAAATAACACAATGGATGTTCAGTCTATATTTCTCTTTGTGCAAAGTTAAGACTCTTTTCACTATGACACACTGTCTCTGGGAATGCTTCTGAGGTAATAACACTGAAGATGACTTTAGGGATAAATAGAGTTGGGTACTTGGGCAAGGAGATAAGAGGATTCTAGAGTGTGCCAAAGACACAAAGGTATGAAATAGCATGGCTCGCTTGGAATTTAGGCAGAGTTCCATGTACCTACCTAGAATGGTCATTAATATGTTTGGTGAATGATGGGAAGTGAAACTATAAAAGTGAGCAAAGATTTTATTATGGATGTTAAATTATCTTATTTAAATATCAAAGTGTTAAGAAAATATAAGGTAAACTTATAGGGGAGTGAATGCCCATTATTTTGTTTTCCCAGCAACTTCTTTTGTCCTGGGACTATTCCTTGGCTGTTTTGAAGATATGCCCTACTTTCTTCTCCAACCTTGTCATTACATGACTCTTACATACTCTTATTTGTCATTTCCTGACTCTCTTTATTGTCTCAGGAGTCTATGATAGTCTAAATCCTTTCCCAAGGTTTTCTGATGTAGATGTGAGGAAGAAAGTCCCCTTCAGTTCAAAGATGCTGTGGGATGTGAAGCCCAGGAGTTGATGGTAACCATTTGGCTCTTTAATGAAAGGAAAGAGAATAACACCCACCTTCATGGAAATGAATGTGGAGCTGAGACAGAGAATCCCTGATTCTGACTATCCTTTAGGTCCATCTGTATTTCTAATTGTAATAATTAGGATGGTCTATGTTTTTTTGTATAACTAAAAGTTCCCACATCTCATGGTTTAAATACTACAGACTTGTTTTTAACTTTCAGGTAATCCTAATGTGCTAGAAACTGGAGGGAAATGAGCCAGCTTTTAATTGTTTCTCACTAATAATTAACTGCTCAAGCTCAGAAATGTCACATATCATTTCCATTCATAAAATCATTGACAAAGAATAGTTATGTTGTACTATTTAACCACAGGAGCCATTGATACATGCCATATGGCCAGACTGGGGGAGAACCAGAAAATAGTTAATCTAGCAGCATTAATAGCTATCATATTAACCTTCCCACAGATTGCTTTTTTTCATTCCTTCCCACTCTGTGAGATGTGTTATTACCCGTCCTATAAATTCCCCTTCTAATTTTAATTTAGTGCAGTAATTTTTACTTTCATGAAGTAGTAAATGTCTATAAAGTGATGCTAAGGCCTTTTTTGTTAAATTTTTTTTTTAAAGGAGGGCAGTGTCACTGGCCCTCATATGTGGGATCCGAACCGGGGCCCTCTGGCATCCCAAGCCAGTTCTTAACCATCATGCCACTCGGCCGGCCCCTAAGGCCTTTTAAGGAAAGCAATTCTATCACTCTGGGTCCCGATCCCAAGAGACAATCACCTTTAAGTCTTTAAGGTACTTCTTCCCATTCTATATCATTACTTCTTTGATAGCTGTCTTCATTCTGCCCAAATGTGTTGATATCGCTTATGTAAAATACTTTCATGGACCAGGAATTTTCTTTTAGTGTGGATATCCCTAGCAATAAATTTGAAATGTTTGTTGTTGTCTTCTTTTTCCCTTATGTTATTTTTTATGGTTTATTGAAAAAATTCTTAGCATAATGTTCTCTAGTTCCATCCATATTGTTGCAACTAGAGAACATTATGCTAAGTGAAATAAGTCAGTCAGAGAAAGACAAATACCATATGATCTCACTTTTACATGGATTCTAAAAAGAAGAATAAATGAGAAATGTAAACAGAAATAGTCCAGAGACACAGAGGAAAAACTGAGAGTTGCTAGTTGGGAGGGGGTGGGGATGAAGGAGAAGGGGAAGGGATGAGACAATACAAATTGGTAACTACAATATGGCCTCAGGGATAGAAAATACAGTCTGGAGAATATAATCAATAATGTTGTAAATATTTTTTAGGGGGAAAGATGGACTCATGTCTTGTTAGGGAGACCAGTTCATAGTCAGTGTAGAGACCTGACCACCGCACTATATTTCTGAAGCTGATGTTGAATAATAATGTATGTCAACTATAATTATATATATGTATAGTCACGGGACGTGGAGTAAATTGTGGGAATGGAGTCAATGGAATTGTAATAGATAAGCATGATATTGGGAGTGGGAGGGCAGTAGATGGGGGAGGGGGGTTGTTTCTGTGTCAAGGGTGAAAAGGATAACTATTGCATTTTTCTGGACACCTGAAACTAACAATAAAAAAAAGAAAAAAAATTATTTACTATGAAAAATGTTATTTACTATTGTTTTTATGGAGTTTCAAGAAGAAGCAGAAATATGCCTTGTACAAGGTGTGATCAAGAACTATGGTGAATGCTGCTGCTGAGTGCCATTCAACAGAAAGGCAGGGATCTTCAATATAGGAAGTGGCATGTCAAACCTTATTAACAGTGTGTGACAAGTTTCAACTTGTTCAGTGCAGTCAGCTGGGTGTGAACTATGGTTGAGAGATGGTATATTTTAAAGTATGCTATAAATCATAGATCACAAACAATGCATTAACATGAAATGGGAAAAGGATTTCATCCTCCACCATGATAATGCTCCGTGTCACACATCTCTTCTGGTATATGGCAATTTCTGTCAAATAAAAACATTACAGTGTGTCCTCATCCACCTTATTCACCGGATCTGGCACCATGCAACTTCTGGCTCTTCCCCAAAGTCAAAATGACCATGAAAGGTAAAGGTTTTGAATTCAATCAGGACACCAAAGCAGCCATGACAACACAACTAAAGGCACTCATGAAGGAGGACTTCCAGAACTCCTTCAGAAAGTGGCAAGAATGATGGCATAAATGTGTTTGAAGTGAGGGGAAGTATTTTGAGGGAATTAATGACAACGTGTCTTTTATTGTAATAACATTTTTTTATTTAAACATTCACCTATTATATTTTTTATCACACCTTGTCATATTTTTACATTTTTCATTCCCTGATTTTCCCTACATTCTTTTTTTCTGTTAATTAAAGTTTATTGGGGTGACAATTGTTAGTAAAGTTACATAGGTTTCAGGTGTACAATTCTGTAGTACATCATCTATATATCACATTATGTGTTGACCACCCAGAATCAGTTCACCTTCCATCACCATATATTTGATCCTCTTTACCCTCATTTACCACCCCCTCCCCCCTTACCCTCTGGTAACCACTAAACTATTGTCTGTGTCTATGAGTTTTGTTTCTTCATTTGTTTTTCTTGTTCTTTTGTTGTTTTCAGTTTTATAAATGACATATCAGTGAAATCATATGGTTCTCTACTTTTTCTGTCTGACTTATTTTGCTTAGCATAATAATTTCAAAATCCATCCATGTTGTTGCGAATGGCACTATTTCATAAGAGAACAGAATAACAGGCACCCAAATTGGTAATGAAAAAGTTAAATTGTCACTTTTTGCAGATGACAGGATGCTATATACAAAAACCCCTAAAGACTCCACCAGCTATTAGAAACAATAAACAAATACAGTAAAGTTGCCGGCGACAAAATCAATGTACAAAAACCCATTGCATTTCTATATCCTAATGATGAAACCGCAGAGAAAAAAGAAAGAAAGAAAACAATTCCTTTTGCAATTGCAACAAAAATAATAAAATACCTAGGAATAAACTTAACCAAGGATGTGCAAGACTTATACACTGAAAACTATAAGAAATTTGTAAAAGATACTGAAGAGGACACAAAGAAGTGGAAAGACATCCTGTGTTCATGGATTGGAAGAATCAACATAGTTAAAATGGCCATATTATCCAAAGCAATATAAAGATTTAATGCAATCCCCATCAAACTTCCAACGGCATTTTTTAAAGAAATAGAACAAAAAATCATCAGATTTTTATGGAACCACAAAAGACCCCAAATAACAAAAGCAATCCTAAGAAAATAGAACAATGCTGGAGGTATAACACTCCCTGACATCAGCTTGTACTACAGAGCAACAATAATCAAAACAGTATGGTATTGGCAGAAAAACAGACCCACAAATCTACATTCTAATTGGGCTTCACTCAGTTGAGAGTAAGGGAGTCTCAACAAATACGAAACTCTTTGGCTCTGGGTCTTCAAACTGTGCAGCAGTGTAATATTAGGTTGTTGGAAAAGTCATGACGCATGTTTGTAACAGATGGCACTAGTTCATTTGTGGAAGTACTAGAGTCATTCACACCTATATTATTGCTGTCATTTGACAGCTGACAGTTCTAGCTTCATTCCGAAAAAAAAATTGAGTGATTTGGTTGATTGAGTTTTGGAAATTTTACAAGTTGAAGATGGAAGACCAAACTGTGCATTTTTGCCATATTTTACAGGTTTACTTCCATAAAGGGAAGAACACTCATCAAGCTTGTGAAAAGTTGCATACAGTTTACAGTGACAATGGTCTACAAGAACGACAGTGCCAACGATGGTTCACGAAATTCTGCGCTGGTGATTTTGATCTCAATGACACTCCTCAATCACGGAGGCCCACTGAGGTTGATGATGACAAAATAAAGACATTGATCGAGTCAAACCCACGTTACGTGACATGAGAGATTGGAGAAAAATTGAACATCCATCATTCAAGTGTTCACCACCACCTGAAGAAGCTGAGAAATGTAAGCAAGCTCGATATTTGGGTTCTGCATGAACTCAGAGAAGTTCATTTGACGGCGCTTATAGACATCTGCAATATGCTCTTTAAACGTGAAGAAAATGATCCTTTTTTTAAGAACTATATCTATTTATTTATTTCCATTACTTGCTTACATCCCATATTATGCATTACCAGACTTTACATGATAAATATGGGGGATGCCAAAAAAATATATACAAGTGGAATTTGGTCAACGTTGCTCAAGCAGTAGTTTGCTATAATTAGAAGTGTCTGGATGGTGGTGGTAACCAATTTGAGCACCTCTTGTAATTGCAGAAGTCAAACATGACTTGTATTCATCTTTTGTTATTGGTATATATTGAGTATTACAATATTTTTTTAAGATATTTTATTGGGGAATTGGGGGAGGGGAACAGCATTGGGGAATCGGGGAAGGGGAACAGACAATTTGCTGTCCTTTTGCTCTTCACTCTAGTTGTGGAGGATGCTGCTTCACTGGCCCATGTTGGTACCATGATCATTGTGCTCTTCCCAGGTGAGGCAGTCAGTCACTGGTCATTGGACGGCTGCTCACAGGAGCTCATGGCCGCCCACTGCAGCAGGGGCTGCAACCTATGCCATCACCAGCCACTCATAGCAGCACAGCTCCAGGTTGAGCTGTTGTTCACAAGCTTAGCTGTAGAGGGTGCAGCGTCACTGGCCTGCATGTGGGATCTGAACTGGGGCCCTGCTTCTCAGAGCTTGAACTCCCAAACCAGCTCTTAACTAACTGAGCCACTCGGCTGGCCCTGAGTATTACAATTTTTTTTTGACAGCAAAAAATTTTTTATTATTGTGAAATACACATTTTTTAAAATTAGTTTCAGCTGTACAACACAGTGCAATAGTTATACTTTTTACCCCTTGAAGTGACAACCCCCTCCCCTAACCCACCACCGCACTTCCTCCTCCAATATTATACATATCTATTACAATTCTCTTGACTCCACTCCCACACTATACTCCACATCCCATGAATATATATATATATATATATATATATATATAT
>NW_017732070.1:672925-690116 GCF_001890085.2 Hipposideros armiger
CATACTGATTTCCATAATGGCTGCACCAATCTGCAGTCCCACCAACAGTGCACCAGGGTTCCCTTTTCTCCACAGCCTCGCCAGCATTTGTTGTTCATTGATTTATTGATGATAGCCATTCTGACCGGAGTGAAATGGTATCTCACTGTAGTTTTTATGTGCATTTCTCTAATGATTAGTGAGGTTGAACATTTTTTCATATGCCTGTTGGCCATCTGTATGCCCTCTTTAGAGAAATGCCTCTTCATATGCTCTGCCCATTTTTTAATTGAGTTGTTTGATTTTTTGGTGTTGAGTTGCTTGAGTGTTTTATAAATTTTGGATATTAACCCCTTATCAGATATATCATTGGCAAATATTTTGTCCCATTCAGTAGGCTGCCTTTTTTTTATTTATGATTTTCTTTGCTGTGAAAAAACTTTTAAGTTTGATGTAATCCCATATGTTAATTTTTTTCTTTTAGAAAATGATCCTTTTTTGAAGTGACTGATAACTGGTGATGAGAAGTGGATTGTTTACAACAATGTGGTGCACAAACGGTCTTAGTCCCGACATGACGATTCGCCTCAAATGACATTGAAAGCAGACATTCATCAGAGGAAGGTTATGCTTTCAGTGTGGTGGGATTTTAATGGTGTTGTATTGTTTAAGCTCCTACCAAGCAACCAAACAATCAAGTTGAATGTGTACTGTTGGCAATTGGACAGTTTGAAAGAATCCATCATCCAGAAACATCCAGAGCTTGTTAATTGTAAGAGTTGTGTTCCATCGCGATAATGCGAGACCACACACAAGTTAGATCACCTGTCAAAATTCACTGGAGTGGGCCGGCCGAGTGGTGCAATGGTTAAGAACTGGCTTGGGATGCCAGAGGGCTCCGGTTCGGATCCCACATATGAGGGCCAATGACACTGCCCTCTACAGCTAATATGCTGAACAACAGCTCAACCTGGAGCTGGGCTGCCATGAGTCGCCAGCAACAGCGAAGGCTGCAGCTCCCTGCTGCAGTGGGTTGCCTTGGGCTACTGTGTGTAGCCAGCAGCCAGCGTGAGCGGCCAGCAACCGCAGTGAGCGGCCGTCCAGAAGCCGGCAACTGATCTGCCTCGCCCGGGAAGAGCGCAATGGTGGTGCCAACTTGGGCCAGTGAAGCAACATCCTTCACAACTAGACTGAAGAACAAAAGGACAGCAACTTGTCTGCTCCCCGTCCCCCAATTCCCCAACACTGTTCCCATCCCCCCAATTCCCCAATTAAAAAAAAAAATCACTGGAGTTTGGATGGGATGTGTTGCCACACCCACCATTCTCGCCTGACCTTGTGCCGTCAGACTTCCACTTGTTTCGCTCTCTTTAAAACTCTTTAGGGCCGGGCGAGTGGCTCAGTTGGTTAAGAGCTCGCTCAAGAGTTTGAGCTCTGAGCAACAGCGGTTCGAGTCCAGCCCGAGCTGAGCAGCCGCTGAGCTGCCAACAGGTAGCAGGATGGCTCAGCTTAAAAAACAAAAACAAAAACAAAAACAAAAACCTCTTTGCATGCTATAACGTTCAATTGGGATGAGGCTGTAAATTAGCACCTTTTCCAGTTTTTCTCAAATAAAACAGGTCCTTCTACGAATGAGGAATTATGAAGCTCACTGAAAGATGGCAAAAGGTTATCGAACAAAATGGGCAATATATCATTGATTGATCTTTGTTTTTTATATAAATAAATGACCTTTGAAAAACATAGACAAAATACATCATGACTTTTCTGACAACCCAATAGTTCTGTGGACAAAAATTTTAAAAAGTGAATATTACAAAAACTATTTCCAGTAACTGTGGAATATTTTCTAGTTGTATTAAAGAAGCCAAACCTGAATTTATAGATAGAAAATTTGGTTTGGAGAATCTGTGTTGTATTCTCAAATTACACTTATTTGTATTACATTATTTCCCAGATTGTTTCTACCTTGCTCAAGAATTACAATACAAAGTTAACCTAGCACTGAGACTCAACTGAGGGAAATAAAGTTTTAATCTTTATGGGTCATTGATTTTATAACCCTGATTTATTTTCCCTCAGCTTCAGAAATCTTTTCAATTTTTATACCTCTTTTCCTGTATTTTGCTTTGTAAATCTTCCTATGGGTCTCTTACAGATTTTTTTTCAATAGGTGTTAGATGCCACTTGAAATCTTTCAAGAACATATAAGCATACAATGTGATATATGGATGATATATTATAGAATTGTACACTTAAAAACTATGTAATTTTGCTAACCATTGTCACCCCAATAAATTTAATTAAAAAAAAGAAAAACAACAAACACAACTTTGTAAATAAGTATATTTTTATGGTTTAAGAAGATATTTGCCAGTGTTTTTCTCAGAGGACTGTAGTAAGATGTATGTGAATTTAGTAAGCAAATTTTATAGTATTTATTGATAGCTGTGGTATTATATTAATTAAAATCTGATTAAATTTGGGTTTCTCCTATGGGAAATGCCTTATTTTCTCTCATATTTCTCTGCATATTTAAATAATAGGTTCTAATTTAGCATTTAAAAAAAATCTAGTAGTCCATTTTAAATACTCTCTTTAAATATTCTTCCCCACGATAGTATAGCCAGAAGATAAGCCTGGTATCCTAGACCTAGAGAGAGTTGTAAAAATTGTTTAAGTCATCTGTGATTTTTAATTATAGCGTAACTTAAGTTCCAGAGGGATTTCATAAACTTCTCTTCACTAACTAATGGCTGCAAAGCCACAACAACTCAAGTTTTTTCCCTCCTTGTCACATATCTTTTCATTAAATAAAATTATTTTAAGAAATGCTATTTAAAAAAACAACATGTAAGCATGACAGAATTAAGGACAGAGATTGTCCTCAGAACAGTATACACTATATTGTATATACAGAAACTATAATTTAGATTTGTATAGTTATTTGTGGATATTCCACAGATGGTAACTAAAAGAGATGTTATCCTTTTATGATAGTCACAGTGACTCAGAAAAAACCTCCGTGATTGACTGTTTTCCCAATTATCTGAGAAAATTTTATAGGGCTGGGAATATATTTGTATATTTTTACTGAATAGCTTTGTTATGTTGATATGGTATGTATTGTCTTTATGTTTCCAAGAAGTATTGTATTAGTGGTAGGCTTGAGGCACCTCAAATATAAATATTATTGCTCTGGAGTACCTTAATCAAAATTTGCAACATCCTGCATTGAATTATATGCTCACCTACAGTTGCACATACACTTTTATTAAAGTATTGAGACACTGTTCTCCCTAAAAATTAAAATTATTTAGATGACAAGAATTTCTTTGGTAATTAGACTAATCTTCCTACCCGTTTGTCCTCCAGCACCTTTGTTAGATGGTTCACTTAGTACTTCTTGTTAAGAGAATTAAGAAGATTTCTTAAGAATGATGAAATTACTTTTTTGTTGTTGTTTGGTGAAGAAGGCTGAGACATTATAAAGGTTTCCTAAGTTTCAGAGTAAGGGAATTATATTTTAGAAAAGATAGAAAAGATTTAGAAAAGTAAAATAACCCAACATATTTCTTATCTTATAAAATCCCCATTTATTTATATGAGTAGAGACAGTTTTACGTGTGCTATTTTGGGTCCTTCTGTTACCAGAAATAAAAGAGTTCTTGGTCAATATCACAGGAAGGAATGTGAGGACATATCATGTGAACAAAGTCAAGTAAGCAGTGGATTTATTAAAAAAGAAAGAAAATAGTACATTCCCAAAATATTGGGAGTGGGCAGGCCAGGAGGAGGGCAACTGCGTCAAAGAAAAAAGAAGCTTAGGATTTTATTCAAATGGGGGTGCAAAATATTCAGGTTTTAGGGTGGCAGGCATGCCCAGCGTGGGTCCCTGCTATCCTCCCTGACCACTCCTTTCCATCAGGAGGTGGGATTCCCTTGGTTTTACTTGGCCCTTGTTGGAACTGAAATGGTGACACAGAGGGTGGAGATTTTTCCTGCAATGCTAATAGTGTTATAATCCATTCCAATTAGCTGTAGCTGCATTTTTTTCCTAAGAATGATCTCATCTCCTCTCTTTCCTGTGTCTCCCACACTTCCTCCTTTCCTTACTCCCACCTCTCTCCACAGCCCTATTCTTTCTGTCTGTGGTAACACTTTTAGGATTGCATCCAAACAAATACTTGTAGGTGCCATACTGCAGCAAACTAAAATGGTTTCCTATTTAAATAAAGGCCTTTTTTGGGGGGTTTGTATATAGAACAGGAAAAATGGAAATTACCCATTCTCTTCTTTCCTCACTCTTGCATTAAAAAAACCCAAACTCTAATGGCTGGAAGTTCTCTTATAATATATAGTTGTTGTTGGGTGTGACCTGCCTTCTCTTAAACCATGACTTGACATTTGTTGCAGCCCCCCTCTCCCCACTCACCATGTGTTTTCAGTAGTTTATTTGTTGGGTAAATTACAAAAATTCAAGTTGGAGCTCAGAATATTAGATGAACAAGCAGATGGGCACCATAACAGCTTACCGTTTTCAGAAACTCAGGCACATTATAAAGTTCTTTTCACTCATGTCCACCAGAAGTAGGCCTCGCCGTCACTGTTTCATTTCCCTAAATCTGCTAGGTCATAATTAGTTTCTTCTTTTTACTCACCAGTTTATTTATTATTAAGATTTAGTTGGGGGAGTAGAAAACTAATTAATATGGGTTCTGTTGCTTTAGCCTACTAAGTGTAACAAAATTTGGCTAGTAGTGAAGATCAACATAATTTCCTGGTCAGGTTCTCACGACTAGTTCAAATTGTTTTGGTTTGTTCATTTATTTAACATATTTATTTAAGGCTATCAATAAATATTTATTAGTGCTGAAATATAGCTCTGAACTGTATGAACTGCAGATACAGCTCTGAACTGGAGGTGCACTTTAGCTGGGAGAGACAGTAAACAAAAAATATATAATATGTTGGGACGTGATAAATGCTAAGAATAAAAATAGAGCAGGGCAGTGGAATCAGATAATGACTCTGTGTGTAACCTGGAAAAGTTCCTTTGATAACTTGTCAAATGAAGTGAACAAAAAAGTCATGTAAATAAGTGGGGGAAAATGCTTCCTCTAACAGCGAGAATGAGTGGAAATGCTCTGAGATGGGTATGTAGTTTTACAGCAAGGAGGCCACTGTGGCTAAAATGGAGATAGGGAGAGTAAGTAGAATGGATGAGATAAGGGGAAAAGAGCAGGTATAATTATGTAGACCATGATAAGGCTTTAGATTTTATCCTGATTATTCAAGTGAGAGCAGATTGGAGGTTTGGGTTTGGGAATGTGTGGACATGTCCTTTATAGAATTTCATGAATAATGAAAAAAAAATTGATTAGAGTGTGCACAAGAGAGAATGAGATGAAACTGAGGAGAGTAAATGAGTACAGATGGTCCTTAACTTATGATGATTCAACTTACAGTTTTTTGGCTTTATAATGCTGCAAAAGTCATACACATTCAGTAGAAACTATATTTTGAATTTTTATTTTTTCTGGGGCTGGCAACATGTGATATGATACTATCTCATGATGCTGGGCAGTGGCAATGAGCCACAGCTCCCAGTCAGCCCCATGATCATAAGGGTAAACAACCAATACCCTACAACCAATACTGTGTTGCCAGTTTTAAAAAAAAATATTGTGTCTTGTTTTCATATCCCATCATGTCTACAAAATGCCCATCTGTGTCTCTGCTCCTGGTGAGAAGAAGAGGAAGGCAACTTACTCTTGAGATGAAACTTCAAAATTTTCAACTTAAAATATTTTCAACTTTCAGTGGGTTTCTTGGGATGTAACTGCATTATAATCAAGGAGCAGCTGTATAAACAATGCTTTGGAGTAGTTTTGTTATAGAGGGGAGCAGAAAATATTGATCAGATAGTGGAAGGTTTGCTTGTTTATTTAGTTCTTTAGTTTGAAATGTTCAATTTCAAGATGGGCTTATATTACAACACTTTTGTGGGCTGAGGCAAATGAGAATAAAGGGATACATTGTTTTTCCACAGGAAAGAAGCAATAATTTCTGGAGCTATGTTCTTGAGTAGGTAAAAGGGGATGGAATTCAGTGACCTAAGTGGAGGGGTTTTCTTTAGGAGCTTGGAGAGTGTATCCCTTTTAATAAGAAGAAAGCCAGAGTTTATGAGCATAGATGCAGGTAGGTTAGTAGATGTGGTGGTTGGAGGAAGTTTTTGCTTTTTAGATATATGAAAATAGATTTTAAAATATGTTTTCTAACATTTCTAGCTATTTACAATGGAGGGATTGTTATACAGTCCACCATTGCTTTAAGTTCCATGTATATTTTAATATGCATACAAGGAAGTGAAAACTATGTAGGCAAATTGGTAGTTACAAAATAGTCACAGGGATGTAAAGTACAGTGTAGAAAATAGAGTCAGTAATATTGGAACAACTCTGTATAGTGCCGGTGGGTACTAGAGTAATTGGGGGCATCAATTGCATAAATTATATAAATGCTGTGCATCTGAAACTAATATAAAATAAAATTGAATGCCAACTATAACTAAAAAAAATTATATATGTATGTATATAATTTTTATGTATATATATGACAGTTTGAACTAACCAGCATATTAGAGCAAAACCCAAGCCGGGTAGTCAGGAATGTAGGTTACCTAGGTTATGCTGTCTCCTGCAGATGCAGGTCTGAAGATGGACGTGTATGCTTGCCCGTAAACTTAGTTTAGCTTTGATATCTGGGCTCTTGTCTGGGCTCTTGCTTTTCCTTCTAACTAGATCTGTCCCCATGTCATTACTATGGTCACATTCTCATTCTGGTTCTGAGATGTTTACAAAGGCACCAGAGTCAGTGGCTGAGGGCAAACTTACTGTATTTTCTCAGGCAAGTCTCTTCTCATTTGTTTAAATGGGGAAATAATACCCACTTTGAAGGTTTTATTTATGTTGTTAGGATTAAATTGAGTAATGCACTCTGCTCTAGCTAAAAGAAAATTCTATACTCTGACAACTTTTTTATCTGGGGGGCAGTAATCAGTGGGAAAGGGCTGCTATGTTAACATTGCCAGTAGTTCTGTTTTTGTTTGAGGGGCAAACAAACCACTCCTTCATTTAGATAAAATCTTTTTATTTTCTTTTTGGTTATACTGATGGAAAAGCCAAGATCCTATTCTGGAATGGAGATCTTTGGCATTTGAAGAGTTAAACTGTTCTACATGATAACGTAGTACAGCTGACCCTTGAACAATATGGCAGGTTAGTGGTGTGAACCCTGTGGAATAAAAATATGCATATAACTTTGGACTCTCCTAAAACTTAACTACAGTTGGCCCTTTGATCCTTCACATCTGTGGATGGAAAACTATTGGGAAACTGCTGTTGGGAGTCTGAGGTTGGGAATGCAAAAGTACTGTTTTTGATCTTCATTTGGTTGAATCTGTAGATGCAAAACCCCAGATATGAAGAGCTGACTATTTATTGAAAAAGAAAAAAAAATGCACTGTAAGTGGACTCACACAATTCTAACCCATGTTGTTCAAATGTCAACAGTATAAGAATTAGCCTTTGTAGCACTGCCCCTTTGTCTATTCTGTATTTCAACTGGCATGTTGTACTTTTTGTTACTGTGGGAGAATAACCACCTTTCCCACAAGAAAACCTCTCAAGAAAACCTCTCACACACTTCAGAGAAGCCTGACTTTGTGGAGAAGAGCCCTTTGAAAGATGCACCCACTGTGAGTTGGTTAGTTGGTTACTCAACCTCAGTAGCAGCCTAGTAAATGAAGAGATGGTAACTTATCAGGGAACTTTTGTGGTTGGTGGTAGCCTAAGGCCCCCTAGTTATACTAATAATATCTAGTTCCCAGTGTAATGCATAAGCTAAGTTTTTCTTTCTACTCTGTTATTAACAGCTTTTGAGCTAAATGTTAAAGGTTCTAACTAGCTGTGCTTTGGGGAGGGGCATATGTCTGTGTTTCTATAAGAGGAGGAAAGAAGCTGACAGATGATTTGCTTAGGAATATGGTTGCTGAGGTGACAAATGACAACTGGTACATATTTGTAGAGTATGCATTCTTTAGGGATTCCTGAGATATTGGATTCCTGAAGTCAAACAGAATGTAGATTTGAATTATTGTTATTTGCGCATTAAGATAAGTGAAATGTTGGGGCAAAGACTGTCTGCTTTAGAGTAATTTGTACTTTAAAGATTTTCGTAAGATGGAAGAAATTGTCTACATCAAAAAAATGGATTAAGAATAGTGAAATGATACCTACTGGTAATATTTTAGGGACATTCCATGCCTAGTGTGCCCACCTCCAATTAAAATTAAACCTTACTTATAAATTGGTTCCTGTTTTTCTTTCTAAAAATAAACTAGACCTCAGAACCTGAGTCTCCTCCACCCCTCACCCCACTGCCCCAGATGGAAGGGCATCTCTTCAAAAACTTTTGAAGATATTGAAGAGCTGGATCTGTATATCTTAGCTCTATTCCTGAGCTTACTTTTTGTCTAGCTACTTAATGAAAGGAATAAAACATTTACTTTGCCACCATCCTGTGCTACTAGATAGAAAATTCATTTAGAGTCAGATCATGCCTATATCCCATATCCCCCTCTATCTGTCATCCCCTCACCTTGCCCATAACAATTCTGAGGCTCTGATAAAATGTTGTTGAGTAAATAATGTGAGACACAGACAGTGAGAGTAATGCTGGTGATACTGAGATGCTACTAACAGGACTCAAAAGTCTGTGAGAATCTCTTTGTAAGAACTGTGTAACCTTGGGCATTCCAGAATTTCAGTTATAGAAACAGGAGTTAAGTTGGGAACTTCAAAAGGAATGGCCCTAGCCTTTTTAATTGGTATGTCCCACTGCTGATATGTAGAACTGAGGGGTATTTCAGACTTTAGGGCTAATCAAGTCCTGTGAAAGGGGGCTTTACTCTGAAAGCTCACAGATGGCCAGGAGAATGGTAACTGAAGAATATGAAATGGACTGATTATCAGGGTATCCATACTTTAGAATTGAGTTCTAATGTCAGGTGATATTGTGTGACATTTAGAAATCTATGTTTGGATTTTTGCAGAAAAAAATTAATTTACTTTTTGGTCTGAGGAGAATCCTGTTTTTTTCCTTCTGAATCTTTAAGTGACATTTTCCCTCCATGTTAATGGGGTTTTATCTAAAATGATTTGTGGAGATATAAATGTTTACTGGAATAAACAAAATTTTGATGTATTTTAAGATGGTCTAAATTCTTGGTTCTCCTGGTTATCCAATATCACCTGAAGATTATTGTTATTTGGAAAACTTGTTTTCTATTTATAAAATAATATAAAATTGTTGTATTGTTAGGGAGAAAATTAGTAGCATGCCCCTTTCAGGAATGTATGCCTTTTAACTCCTAACAACCTATGACTTCTAAAAGTTATTATAGAAGAAATAGAGACACTCTGAAACAGAAGTGGTGGCCAGTTTACTTGAAAGAAATCTTTTTTACATTTTTTAACTGCCAGGCCAATTAGATAGCACTTTTTGTTAAAAAGGCAAAAAGGTAGCAGTTGAAGTTAGCCCTCTAACATTTTTATCCAAGGACTTATTTAATAATTTAGACATATTATGGCATTTTAATTTCAACATCTGGGAAGGGAGAATTACCCTTTGAAACACTATTAATCATTGAGGCTTTGAGGCTGCTTTGCAAAATCCAGGAGAATTCTAATTCCAACCTTTGGCTAGATTTTGGGTTATTTGATTGTTTACAATGTCTCCATGGTGATTTTTCAACACATTTCACACTTAATCTTAAAAATGAGTGTTTTCTGCCATGTCTTCCACCCACTCTTTTTGTCTTGCAGAAATTGTTTTGAGTGATACCTAATAGATAAATATATTCATATATTCTGGTAGTTATGTTTACAAACAGATATAATTGCCTAGCAATATGGTTTGTTATTACTAGTTAAATATTGTTTGTAAAAACATAAAAATTTATACACAAATTTTCTCACCATCACATTCCTTATTTTAATAATCATACATGAGTTTTCCTAATCTAATGCATGAGATTCATTGTGATATTTGCACCAGTAATTATTGGAAAAATATGACATCTTTAACACTAAATTACAGTAACAATAGCAACCATTTAATTAGTGCTTACTATGAGCTGAGTGTTTTACAAACATTATTTTATTTAATCCTCACAATGACATCCTGAGTTAGGCAAAGTCTTCATTCCAAATTTACAGATGAGGAGATTAAAGTCTAGAGAGGTTAAGAAAATTTCCCAAAGTCACACAGCGAATAAGTGACAGATATGAAACTGGTGTCTAATTCAGTTTGCCTTCAAAGCTAGCACTCTTAAGCTCTATGTGTTTTGTCACATAGTAATTCCGTATATAAACAGCATTTATTTGGTTTTTAACTTGTCTGGAAACTATGTGTTAAAATCTAAATTAATTGTGGGTGACAATGGACCTTTATAATCAATCCTCTTACAGAGTATTCTTGATATGAGTATTACTGATAGCAGATACTTTTGTTCATTGCCCTTTTTGCTATACAACTGCTCTGATGGATGTTGCACGTGGCTCTACCCTGGCAGGTCATAGCTGTATGAGCAATTGAGAGCACTATTGCCTGGATCCCTGACTCCTTTGCCCTTTGCTACAGTGACCTGTTTTGCTTGTAGTCACAAAGGACACCCTGAGAGAGTCCCTCTTGCTATTCTTCGGAATAAATCCTTTTTAAGGGGCAGTTTATCTTATATTTCCTCTTTTATATTGTGTGTTTCCCTTTATTGGGTTGTGCTAAAACCTAGTAACTGCACTAAGAACACTAACCAAATAATTTATTGTGAGCTTCTTAAATGCCACCTAGTATAAACAAGATCAGACAGGCCCAGAAGACCAGCAAGCCCTACCAAGAGGGAAATTCTGCAAAGGAGAATTGTCTCCTGATATCTCTGTTTCTAGTCTAGGCCGCAGTAGAACACTGGCCTTGGAACCAAGAGATGTGGTTTTTAGTACCAAGTCTGCCAATAAATTCTCGTGGGGCTACAGAAAAATAATCACTCTGTCACCAGTTTCCTCATTTGTAAAACAGAGATAACAATGATTGCCTAACTTTACCTGGTTGTGAGGAAGATTAAATATGGTAAAGTATTTAAAAAATATAAGGCACCATACAAATAAAAAGTAGACATATGTTTTTATGCAGTGTATTGATATAAGCATAGTGATGCAGGCTTGTAGAAAATGGAATCAGTGCCCTGGAACTGTGCATTTGTGCATCCTTTCTGTGCAAGATTTTGATGACTACAGAAAATTAGAATGAGGACAAGTTTCTAGGGAAATTTGGCCTTTTCCTCCTGATTTCTAACATGACCTTTTGTTTATAGGTTTGGTTTTTAGCTCAGTTGACTGCAGGCTTCACTGCGAAGGCACTGCTACCAGGATAAAAGGAAAAGATACCTGCCATACTTCCACATGGGAAATGTGAGGCTTAAACTAATTATTTGTTAAGGTCAAGAAACAGATCCCAAAGAACAACACTTATAAATGTTCTGTTGGGTAACTCTGGTTTGGAATAAGAAATTTGTGGTACGTAGAATTTTAAGGTGCCTCCCATCCCATCTGCCCAGAGATTTTCGGCTCTAATCTCTGGAACTGTGAATATAATGAGCCATATGTCCACAGTTATGTATGTACTTACTGATGCTTATTAGTTGACTTTTAGTCAATCAAACGGAAGATTATTCAGGTGGGCCTAATCTTATCACATAAGCCCTTTAAAAACAGAATTTCTTCTCTGGTTGGTAGCAGAAGAAGTGAGTGAGAGTCCAAGTATGAGATGTATTCAACCTGCCCTTGCTACCTTAGAATATAAAGGGGGCTCCTTGGCAAGGAAGGTGGGTGGCCTGTAAGAGCCGTGACTATAGTTTGTTTCACTAACCTTCTTGAAAGTTTCCTCAGGAATAGAGACCAACTAGAATCCCAGAAAAACTCATCTCTTAGTGGATAGACTAACTATATGAGGCAAATGGATCTGTGTGGCACACCGAGTGGGCTGTAGTGAAGCTGTGGTCCCCTCTTCAGGACAGAAACACTTACTCCATCAGCTGCCTGAAAGATTAGTTGCTGGCAGCCCACATCTGAATCTCTCAGAATTGTCCTTCACTCAAGTGAACTGTCTTGTCTGATGTCCAGTCCCCTCCTCAGGGCAGCTTATGTCCAACCCTAGTCAGTTTGTGGCTGCAAAGGGGCTCCTGACCTCAATTTAGTACCACATGAAAAGTCCATCCAAGATCCCCTTGTGGAATTGACTAAGGTCTCTGTTGCACCTGCATTGCTTTTCAACTCTTCCCTTTGCCAAATCTGTTTCCCTCATTCTTTCACAGGAATTGTTTCAGAGAAGAAACCATTAAACCCTCTGTATGTAAGTCTTCATCTCAGAGCCTATGTTCCAGAAAATCTGATCTGAGATAGTAAATGTGCAATAAATACATAAGTGTATTACCATAGAAATACACCAAATTTTACCCAGACTTGTCTTGGATGATGGGACTTCAGATGAATTTAAATTTCTACTTTAGATTGCTCTGCTTTTATACATTTTTAACATTGTCATATATTACTGTTCTAATCAGCATAAAGCAACTGCTGTTATAAAGTAAATAATAAGAAAGAATACTGTATTTGAAGCCAGAAAATTTAGGTTCCATGGCTAAAATGCTGGCTGTGTGTCTTTTGTTAAGTCACTTAACAGTTTTTCTGTAACAGTTTTGTCTTCCCTAAAGATGTGGATAGTTATTATTACACAGTCTGGATTTGTTTTGAGGAAAAACATAATGACTATGAAACACTTAAAAATCTGTAGTGTACTATAGAGATGTTATTTTTTTATTATTTTATTATCTCTTGGAACTGTTTCCTACTGTTTTTACTTTTATATGTTGGTACCAAGTGGCTTAAATGACCAAGAGGCTCACTATATGCACTTTATTTACCTTATAAGTACAGATTAGAGCTGGACCAGTCAGTCTCCTTTGTCAGACTGTACCCAAATCAGAACTTTGACGTCCTCTATTAGGGTAAAGGAAATCAATACCTTGCATGAGTTTTGCAACAATTCTGTATATCAGATCTATGATTCCTTCTGGGACTCAAAGACAGAACACTTTATGCCTCCAAAGTAAATAATTCCCAAAGCATTCCTCTAACTGTTGAGACATATAAATGAATGCTCTATGAAGAAGATTCCTGCTTTTACTTGGCTTCCTGAAAGAATTCTGCTTGCTGTGAAATCTAGTAAGGTTGGGACACTTGGATCTTACTTAAAAGAGCTTTCAAAATGTCCCTACGCAGCAGCTCAAGTCTATGCAGTTATTATAATCCTGTCTGCCTTGAGTGTAGAAAGCATCCATCTGTTCACCACTGTTGAAGAAATTCTTCTCAAATGAAATTTGTGATAATTATCTGTAAGTTAAAATTAGTCTGTAGTCAAATTAGTCTGGTTTTGGTCAAAATTAATTTAAAAAATAGCATGCGTTTCTTATCTAATACTTGACTAAATAATTTTTCCTTTATGGTAAATAATAAAAGGAGACAGAACATGTCTATTAAAAGGCTGAGTTGAGACTAATGAGACTAAGGCTGCTGAGGCTCTGTTTTTATACTAGTTGTTCATTATGTGCAATGGGAATCTGTTTTCCCAGAGAACTGTAACAAACTTAGAAAAAACATGGCTCATGTACAGGCAAGCATATGTTTTAAGCAAGTGTGCAGGGTTCAAAATTCCGTACTTTGTGGATTACTACTTGGGAAAGTTTCACATAGAAAATGCTGAGTAAGAATTTTTAAGATATAAGAAGTTATTTGTTGGTGGAGTATTCTTCTTAGGAAAAATTTTAAAATGGGAAACTTTTAAGGCCAAGGTGGTAAAAGACAACCTCTGTGGGTCTCTATTATTCAACAGGAAAGGCAACACTTCATTGATAGGGCACTGCCATTTCCTGATGGTAGGAACTATTTATTACCCATGCCTTTGAAACTTTCTGTGGCATCTAGTATACAGCTGTCTCTATAGTTAGAAAATTGGTTAAAAGGAGTGAGAAATAACCTATTATTGTCAATGTAGTACCAGGTCAGATGAAAAATATGAATGCTACTTTGATAAAGCTAAAGAAATAGAAAACAGAGAGATTTTAACTTCCTGAAATTCTATTGGAAGTCTCCTTTTAAAAAATATATATTTAGTAGAAATTCAAATTGTCTTTGACACAGTTTTACTGACATATAATTGACATATAATAAACTGTACATATTTAAAGTGTACAATTTCATAAGGTTTGACATTTGCACACTCATGAAACATAATGAACGTATATGTCACCTGCAAAATTTTTTTGTGATCTTATGGGATTCCTCTCTCTTTCCTGTCACCTGCTTCATCCCCAAATAATCACTGTAGATTAGTTTGCATGAACTTGATGTTTACATAAGTAGAATCATGTGCTTTTTTCTCTGCTTCTTTCATACCACATAATTATTTTGAGATTCATCCATATTGTTGCATGTACTTGTATCTATAGTTTGTCATTTTTTTATTGATGAATAGTTATTCATTGTGTGGATTTACTATAATTTGTTTATCCAGTCAAATACTGATGGACATTTGATAAACTTCCACCTCACTTTCCCTATAATTTTTCTCTTTAGAAGGGAGAGAAAGCATTAAAAGAAGCACAATGATCAACTTGAGTCTAACCAACAAAAGCAAGTGGTCAAGTGCCAGATGGAATAATTATGGGAAAAAACTGAACATAATCCTCACTGAATTTGTTATAACCTGCTCAGACAGGTATTAGACTTTAAGAAAACAGATTTCAAAAATTTAGTAACTTAAAGTCATTTGTCTACTTCATCACTAATGTATGAATTAGAGAGGCTAAACTGTTAAAAAAAAGATTCAAACATGTAATGGCTCCACGCAATGGACTAGTGACTTTCAGAGTGTGGTCCTTGTGCTCCTGGGAGTCACAAGAACCTTTGAGGTCAAAATTAATTTTGCTCTTTTTTTTTTTGCTGAGCCATCCTGCCACCTGTTGGCAGCTCAGCATCAGCTCAGCTCGGGTGCAGCACCACTGGCCCATGTGAGAATCGAACCGGTGGCCCTGCCATTCAGAGCTCGCACTCCCAAGCCAACTCCCAACTAACTGAGCCCCTGGGTGGGCCCTTAATTTTGCTTTTTTTTATTATTATATTTTATTGTGAAATACACAGTTTTTAGAATTACTTTCAGCTGTACAACACACTGCAATAGTTATACTTTTTACCCCTCGAGGTGACAACCCCCTCCCCCAATCTGCCACCCCATTTCTGCTCCCCAATATCATACAAATCTATTACAATTCCCTTGACTCCACTGCCACACTGTGCTCCATGTCCCATGACGATATCTATATATTCACTTATATAGTTGACATACAATATTATACAACATCAGCTTCAGGTGTACAGTGCAGTGATCAGTGATCAAGCCTCTATCCCATCCATGATGTGGTCTCCCTAGCAAGACATGTGACCATCTGAAACCCTACAAAATATTTACAACATTATTAATTATATTCCTTGAACTGTCTTTCATGTCCCAGGCAATATTGTAGCAATATTGTAGTTACGTATTTATGCTGTCTAATCCCTTCCCCTTCTCCCTCATCCCCACCCCCTCCCAACTAGCAGCCATCAGTTGTTCCTCTATATCTCTGAGACCTCTTCTGTTTACTTTGCTCATTCATTCAGTTTTTTAGATTCCACATATAAGTGAAATCATATGGTATTAGTCTTTCTCCGACTGACTTATTTCACTTAACATAATAGTCTCTAGGTCCAACCATATCGTCCCAAATGGTACGATTTCATTCTTCTTTATAGCAGAATAATACTCCATTGTATAAATGTACCACAGTTTCTTAATCCAGTCATCTACCAATTGGCATTTGGTTTTTTCCAAGTCTTGGCTATTGTGAGTAGTGCTGCAATAAACATAGGGGTGCATATATTTTTTCGAATTAGCGTCTTGGGTTTCTCTGAATAGATACCCAAGAGTGGAATTGCTGGGTCATACGGTAGATCCATTTCCTGTTTTTTGAGATACCTCCATACTGATTTCCATAATGGCTGCACCAATCTGCAGTCCCAAAAACAGTGCACCAGGATTTCCTTTTCTCCACAGCCTCGCCAGCACTTGTTGTTTATTGATTTATTGATGATAGCCATAATGACCTGAGTGAGGTGGTATCTCATTGTGGTTTTTATTTGCATTTCCCTAATGATTAGTGAGGTTGAACATTAGTGAGGTTCATATGCCTGTTGGCCATCTGTATATCCTCTTTAGAGAAATGCCTCTTCATATTCTCTGCCCATTTTTTAAATGGGTAGTTTGTTTTTTTGGTGTTGAGTTGAATGAGTGTTTTAGAAATTGGGATATTAACCCCTTATCAGATATATCATTGGCAAATATCTTCTCCCATTCAGTAGGCTGCCGTTTTGTTTTATTGATGATTTCCTTTGCTGTGAAAAAACTTTGAAGTTTGATGTAATCCCATATGTTAATTTTTTCTTTTATTTTCCTTGCCAGAGGGGTTATCTCAGTAAAAATATTACTCAAGGTAATGTCTGTCTGCAAATTTACTTCCTATTGTTTCTTCTAAGAGTTTTATGGTTTCAGGTCTGACATTTAAGTCTTTAATCCATTTTGAATTTGTTCTTGAATATGGTGTAAGTAGGTGGTCCATTTTCATTTTTTTATACTTGTCAGTCCAATTTTCCCAGCACCATTTATTAAATAAACTATCTTTACTCCAATGTAAATTCTTGCTTCCATTGTCATAGATTAAATGACCGTATATGGATGGGTTTATTTCTGGGCTCCCTATTCTGTTCCATTGATCTATGTGTCTGTTTTTATGCCAGTACCATACTGTTTGATTACTGTAGCCTTGTAGTATGCTTCAATGTTGGGTAGAGTGATACTTTCCACTTTGTTCTTATTTCTCAAGATTGTTGTGGCTATTCGGGGTCTTTTATGGCTCCATATAAATTTTCGGATTATATGTTCTATTTCTGAGAAAATGTTCTTGGTAGTTTGATAGGAATTGCATTGAATCTATATATTGCCT
>NW_017732070.1:691958-704448 GCF_001890085.2 Hipposideros armiger
ATATCAATTAAATCCAGCTGGTCTAAAGTGTCATTTAAGGCCACTGTTTCCGTGTTGATTTTCTGTCTGAAGGATCTGTCCATTGGTGACAACACAGTGTTGAAGTCCCCTACTATGATAGTGTTGCTGTTGATCTCTGTCTTTATGTCTGTCAAAGTTTGTTTTACATATTTAAGAGCTCCTATGTTGGGTGCATAGATGTTTACCAGGGTTATGTCCTCTTGTTGAATTGATCCTTTTATTATTATGTAGTGTCCTTGTCTTTTATTGTAGTCTTCATTTTAAAGTCTATTTTGTCTGAAATAAGTGTTGCTACTCCCGCTTTTTTCTCATTTCCAGTTGCATGAAATATCTTATTCCATCCCTTTACCTTCAGTCTGTGTGTGTCTTTTGATCTGAGATGAGTCTCTTGTAAACAGCATATGCATGGGTTCTGTTTTCTTATCCACTCAGCCATTCTACATCTTTTGATTGGAGCATTTAATCCCATCACATTAAAGTGATTATTGATAGGTGTATATTTATTGCCATTTTGTTATTTGTATTTGTGGTCTTCCTGGGTTAGCTTGTTTCCCCCTTTCTTCTGTTTAAAAAAGCACTTTTAGCATTTCCTGCAATGCTGGCTAAGTGGTAAAGAATTCCTTAAGTTTATTCTTTTCTGGGAAGCTCTTTATCTCTCCTTCAATTTTAAGTGATAGCCATGCTGGTTCAAACAATCTTGGTTGTAGGCCTTTATTTTGTGTCACTTTGAATATTTCCTGCCACTCCATTCTGGCCTGCTGAGTTTGTATAGAAAAGTTAGCTATTAGTCTTATATAGAGGTTCTCAACTTTCCTAATGCCTTGACCCCTTAATACAGTTCCTCATGTTGTGGTGACCCCCAACCATAAAATTATTTTCGTTGCTACTCTATAACTGTAATTTTGCTACTGTTATGAATCATAATGTAAATATCTTTTTGCTTTCCAATGGTCTTAGGCGTCCCCTGTGAAAGGGTCGTTTGACCCCCAAGGGGGTCATGATCCACAGGTTGAGAACCGCTGGTTATAGGAGTTCCTTTGTATGTAACCTGCTGTCTTTCTCTTGCTGCTTTTAGCATTCTGTCTTTGTCTTTAATCTTTGCCATTTTTACTATGATGTATCTTGGTGTGGACCTGTTTGGGTTCAGCTTGTTTGGAACTCTCTGCACTTCCTGGGCTTGTATGTCAATTTCCTTCACCAGGGTAAGGAAGTTCTCAGTCATTATTTCTTCAAATACATTCTCGATCCCTTGCTTCTTCTCTTCTCCGTCTGGTATTTCTATGATGTGAATGTTGTTGAACTTGATGTCATCCCACAGGTCCCTTAAACTATTTTCATTGGTTTTTATTCTTTTTTATTTTTGTTGTTCCAAGTGGGTGATTTCTGCTATTTTGTCTTCTAAATCACTGATCCAATCCTCTGCTTCATCTAATCTACTCGCAATTCCTTTGAGTGTGTTCTTCATTTCAGTTATTGTATTCTTTTGTTCTGATTGTTTTCTATGATTTCTGTGTCCTTCTTTACTCCCTAAGTTCCTTAAACATTCTTATCATCAGTGTTCTAAATTCTGTCTCTGAAAGGTTGGATACCTCTGTTTCATTTAGTTCCATTTCTTGAGGTATCTTCTGATCTTTTACTTGGGACATGTTTCTTTGTTTCTTCATTCTGGCTGTCACTCTGATTGCTTTGATGTATTAGATCACCTAGAAAGAAGAAAAAAGAAAAAGAAAGAAAAAGAAAAAAGAGAAAAAGAGGAAAAAAAGGAAAAAAGGGGGGGAGGGGCTCTCCACCTGCTTTAATCTGCAGACCACTTGCTCAGCAATACAGAACCTGGGCTACTCAGCACCAGCTGTTGGGGGGAAGGGCTCAGTGTGTCATGCGCTGACCTCCCTCTAGACTTGAAGTGAGCTTCCCACAATTAGTTGCTGTGTGCTCTGGAACCGTGGTCACTACCAAAAATCCTCACAGGTTGTTGTGGGCTGTCTGCTGCTGCAAAAAAAACCCCTCTGTGGACTGTGGATGTAGGGGCCAGGGACCAGGGGCTCATGGTGCCCCTGGCAACACAGCTCTAGGTGGGCAGGGCCGGCCCCCAAGGCACCACAGGATGTGGTCAGTGGCCCCCACCAAGTCAGAGCAGCATGCACTCCTGCATCGGCAGCCAGCCCACAGAAACTCTCCAGGAAAGCCCTGGCTGAATCACGCAGGCACACAGCGCACGGCCCTACACTCCCAGGAAAGCTCCAGCTCTCAGCCTGTCCCAAGGAGCTGCATGCAGATCAGGCCGAGCAGCCCAACAGCCAATCGACACCCAGGCAACTCTGCACATGCAGTGCAGAAATTGGGGACCTAAGGCGAGCCGCACACTCCCGGGTCTCAATAAGCAGTCTGTTGGAGTCGAAGCGCACCTGCCAGGCATTTCCCTGGCTACGCAGCACAAGCAGTGTGTAGGGTGGGGATCCAAGGCCGCATGCGCACGCAGGCACGCACACACACGCACTCCTGCGCCAATTCCAGCAGACCAATGCAGTCCCAGACCTGAGCCTCTGTGGGAGGGCCCAGCCCTGAAAAAATGGCGCTCTCCTGTGCACCACCTGTGTGCAAGCTCCACACCAGGGGAACAACTGGAACACAAACCTCTAGCTCCTGCGCCAAAGCACTCAGTTCAGTCCTTCTCATAGGATCCTGGACCCCGCTCAAAAGCTACTCCCTCCACCAGGAACCAGGTGAGTGCTCACCAGCGAACAAGTCAGTTTGTGGGCTCCTCTGGTTCTCCAGTCGCCCTCAGCTTCACTGAGTTGAGCAAAGAGATTCCTCACTATTTTCTACTTCCAGCTATCATAGAACTCCTCTTCCTGACAAAGTAACTCTGGGTTGGTGATTGCGGTTTGGGGTCGGAGGGTCTCTCCCTCAACCAGAGAAGCCTCCCCACCGCTGAGGTGTCCCTCATGGGGTTCGCCCTCTCTTGTCTCCACCCCTCCTACCAGACTCGACGTGGCCTCCTCTTTAAGTCCTTCATTTAGAGGTTCTGTTCATCTAGTGTCCAGGGAACTTCCAAGGTTGAATGTGTTATAAATTATTTGTAACTTTGGTGTGATCCTGGGAGGCAGTCGATACAGCATCTGTCTATTCCGCCATTTTATCGGAAGTACAATTTTGCTCTTGATACTAACATATTATTCATATTTTCTTTCTCTTCCTTTCAAGAGTATATACTGAAGTTTTCCAGAAAGTACGTAAAGTGTGTTATTTTAACAGATTGAATCCAGAAGTAGATATGAGATTCCAGCTGTCTTCTATTAAGCCAGAATTCAAGGAGATTTGCAAAAAATGTTTACACTCTGCTCACTAATTTTCTTGGAAAATTTATTTTTCTAAAAATATTTATGTTAACATTTAATTAGTTTATTATTATTATTATTATTATTATTATTTATTTTTTAAGCTGAGCCATCCTGCTACCTGTTGGCAGCTCAGCGGCTGCTCAGCTTGGGCTGGACTCAAACTGCTGTTGCTCAGAGCTCAAACTCTTGAGTGAGCTCTTAACCAACTGAGCCACTCGGCCAGCCCCCGTTTATTATTATTTTTAAAGGCTTAATAAATATTTAATTTTTTTAAAATTAAAATTTACTGGGGTGACAATTGTTAGTAAAGTTACATAGGTTTCAGGTGTACAGTTCTGTAATACATCATCTATATATTGTGTATTCACCACCCAGAGTCAGTTCTCCTTCCATCACCATATATTTGATCCCTTTTACCTTCATGTAATATGAGAAATACATAAATATGTATGTATGTATGTATATATGTATAGTACATATAAATTCAAGTTCTTTGGGGGTATTAATATATTTTAAGAGTGCAAAGGGAATGTGAGATCAAAAGTTTGTAGAAACATTGCACGGAGGTTTATTTAGCACTCAGGTAACAATCTTAGGTGGATTTTCCTTGTCAGTGGGTGACTTTTATCTATGAAATCACTCAGCAACCCAAGTTCCTTCCATCTTCTAGTTTCTGTATGCTCTAGGGCCTTCAGTCACATGCATCTAGCAAGCAAAATGGGTAAGAAATATTAGGGAAAGTGTGCCCATTTCTTAAGTCTTGTCAGGAAAAAAGCTAACATCATTTCCACTCATATTCTGTTGTTGAGTACTCATTATGTAATCCATCCAGCTGCAAGAGGGCTGGGGCTGGGAATGTGTTCTCTAGTGGGGCACCCATTTTCCTGCTATGGAGCTTATTTATGAAAGAATAGAACTAATTTTGGTAAATAATTGACAGAAGAATGTTTAAAATAGCACTATTTTATGTTATTCTATTGAGTAGAAAATCCAAACTGGAATATTCTTGAGCATTTTAATAACAGAAGTCATGGCTTATTTGTATTTCAATATTCTAAACCTGAATGCCATACTTAGTAGAGTAAGTGCTAATTATGTTTGCGTAATGAGTGGTTGACCCACTGAATGAATGAATGGGTTAAAAAAGGTTAACTTAATGCAATACAATTTACAGAAAGGTAGTAGTACACTTTTTTGTGTGTTTTCTTCTCTTTACAAAGTATTATCTTCAAACTGGAAAGCATTACATTTTTGGATGATAAAACAGAGGGAAAGTTATAATATTGAATAATATTACCAAGTTAAGTGAGCTGACGGACTTGATGGGTTGAATTTATTCCCTGAAATTGGTAAGATTACATTCAATCAGAACACAAAAAAACCTTGCTTTTGGGTTTGAAAAACTTACTATAAAGGTAGTAAAAAGACAAATTTTAATACTAGTTCAAGTAAAAATTTACTTAGTTAAGTTAGTTCATCACAAGTTCAGTATAAGTTGAGGTATGAAATGACTGCTGAAAGATATACTAAAGGTCTAGCCAGAGTTAATATAGGTACAATTAAATTTGGAATATAAATAGTTCTATTGCATTGTACAATTTCTGACCCTCTCTAGAATATTAGGTCATTCTGGACCCAAAATTTAAAGAGCAAATTTGACAAACAGAAGAACAACCATGTTGTTAAGAGGTTTAAAAATCATGTTTGTAGGAGGGACAGTTTTAGACTTAGGAACATTAATCATTGAAAAGTGAATATAAAAGGTGGAACAGGATAATTTTAAAAAATATTTAAAAGGTATTGAATGAGAAGATGGATTAGACTTATTCTCTTGGTAGATTTTTAGGGGAGAGCAGAGTTCTCAGTCTCAGCACTATAGGCTTTTGTCTGGATAATGTTTTGATGTTGGGGGGCAGAGGGGGTTGTCCTGTCTGTTGCAGGATATTTAGCAGCATCACTGGCCTCTCTCCACTAGGTACCAGTAGCACCTCTGGACAAGCAAAAATGTGTTCAATATTGGCAAATGTGTTCTGTTGGGCAAATCTCCATCCTTTGCCCCTTCAGTTGAGAACCAGTGAGGTGAGACAATGAACAAATACTAATGGGTAGCCATGAGTAGTAGTACATCTTCAATGTATAGAACTTATCAGTTAGGTCTCTCCACAGTGGCATCTCTGCTTTGTGCAGTGGTTGGGCATCTCATTACTGGATCTACTGAGCAAAAGCTTCTTGATTATGTATCAAATATATTACTGAATGAATGTATTTTTTAATGTGAGGTGGTTAAATTAATTTATTTATAAATTCCCATTCAACTCTAGATTCTTTGATTTGATGACTCAGTACAGATTATAATCTGCTTCTTGGAGGTTACCTACCGGTAAACATACCTGTGATTAATATTACATATAGATGCTAAATATCTTTCAGTATCTTAAGAAAATTAATCATGATCATTACACATTATTCAATATAAGAAATATAGTCTCTATCTAAAAGTATACGATGGAAGAACCCTTGAATCATGAGGGCTTGTACTTTTCCTGCTTCCATGACCCTTGGTATTTTCCCCAATTCTTAGTGCCTAAATTCTTCATTAGTAAATGGGGAAAACAGTCTAGGTCCTCAGTACTTGCCCCAATTTTTTGAGAGTTAAGTGAGATAACACTTGTGAAAATACTTGGAGATACATGCAGTGGTATATAAAACCATTAAAATAAAATTATTCTATTGCTTCTGTTGTTTTGCTCAGTACTTTATTTGAATTTATTACTTCTCAGTAATAATAAATGTTACAGGTCATCAGATATTATATTCAAATGTTTTTTAAAGAAAATATGGTTTTCATACATCTTTAAAAATGACTATTCTAATGCACCATATTATGTTGTAGTGAACCTCTTTTTCATGAGTTGAATAAAATGTGAAATCAGAGGTTTTGAGGATACTCTTAATGGTCTATGGATTTAATACAGCCTTCAGATTTTCACTTATAATGAACATAGTTACCACACAGTTCTAAGGTAATGCATGGCAGTGTTAGCCCTTGCAAGGCCAGATGGCACACAGGTGTTTATATTGGCAATTTAATTGCATTGACCATTGAGCTGATCAGCATGTTCCAGACCACGATCTAACTGACCTATGAGAAAGAACATACTTTGTTCTGTCTGGCCACTAATTTTTCATCCAGTTATAAATCACTGCTACTGTGAGAAAAAATAGGCTTTCTTATTTAGCCCTGCCTGTGACATTTCCTTTCTAATTTTTATGTTTGAGAGACGTATAGAATTTTATAGGGGTGAAGAAGGGAACAACAGACAGATGGGCTGTCAGGCATGGTATATAAAAATGCATACAGAGGCCTGACTGGTAATATCTTCAATCTAGTCCAAGCCATGTTCTTGAGTAAATTATTTCAAATTTACATATGAAAGATCTCTTTGAGATCAGTTTTCCATCTGTGACCTGACAGATTGTAGATGAACATTTAGTGTGTTTTTAAAAAGCCACTATTTTACATTGATGTATGTGTGTCAAATGAAAGCATAGACCTCTCCATTCTTTAATCTCCTTTAAACTCTCCTTACTAATGTATTATAGGACTTCTCTGTGGCATCTGCTTTGTAAGAGGGGTGATCGCTGTTACTGAAGGTCACTCAAAAAATTTATCATTTGTTGTTGATTATTTACTTAAAATTGTAATATATATTCTGCATACCTCTGTGTCTGTCCCTCTTTATCTTACTATCTCATCTTCAAGCTTTGCCGTAAATTATTATCTGAAGAGTATATGATTTATGGTTGTACTGTAACGTACACACGGATTTTTTAATTGTGGTGATAGAATGATTCATTTTATATTTGATTGTTTTAGATATAGCAGTTCACATTGTGAAGTTTTTGTTTTGTTTTGTTTTTTAAAGATTTTATTAAGAAATTGGAGGGGAACAGCGTTTGGGATCAGGGAAGGAGAACAGACAGGTAGACAAATTGCTGTTTTGTTCTTCAGTCTAGTTGTGGAGGACATTGCTTCACTGGCCCATGTTGGTATGGTCATTGCACTCTTCCTGGGTGAGGCAATCAGTCGCGGGTCATTGGTCGGCCGCTCACGGCGGCTCATGGCAGCTCTTGCTGGCTGACAGGCACTCACGCTGGCTGCAAGCCACTCATGTAGCTCACGGCAGCCCGCTGCAGCCCTGTTGCAGCCTACACCATTGCCAGGGACTCACAGCAGCCCAGCTCCAGGTCGGGCTGTTGTTCATTATCTTAGCTGTAGAGGGCGCAGCGTCACTGGTCCTTAATGTGGGATCTGAACAGTGGCCCTGCTGCTTAGAGCTGGTACTCCCAAGCGAGCTCTTAACCAACTGAGCCACTTGGCCGGGCCGAGTTGTTTTTGTTTTTTTGTTTTTTGATTTGGGCTAATCATCAATTTGAAATTCTTTTGGAAATGGTGAAAATGTAACATTCTCCAAGAGAATATACTTGGTAGATTTATTTGTTATGTTTTAATTAATAACTCTTGACTGAACTAATCACAAAGGAAACAAACCTTTTAAAAGCTTGATTATGTTTTTGAGGTTTGGAACTTTTATTTTCATTTTGTCACTTTTTAAAATTTTCTTCCTGTGCTATTACAAAACAATTTAAAGGAAAATTATCTCAAAATTTCAATAACTGAACACATGTATTTTAAAAATAGTCCTTTTTACTTTGTGGATATACTCATGTGACTTTGTATTCCTTTTCTTTAAGATTTCTGTTATTTTTAATGATTCTACAATTATTATTCTCAATAACTACATAGTAGTTAGATATTGCACTGTGATTTTCTTAATGATTCCCTTTAATCCTATCTTTTATTAATTTATTTTTACTATTTTTTTAATACTGTAACAAATACCTTTGCCTGGATAGCTGTTCTTTCTCTGCTGAATTAATTATGTACTTATAAATATATTATGACTTTTTAAACTTATCATTTTATAGCCAGGAACAGTCAGGAACACAATTTTTATAGTTCCACAGTTGTATATAAGTGTATGAGTTTTACTTCATTATGAAGATTCAGTGTCAATATTTTACTTTTTTTCATTTTAATAGATATAAAAATATATCTTAAGGATGCTTTAATTTTCATTTTTTTATTATATCAAACAAAGACTGAATATTTTTCAAAAAATTTTTTTATTTTAAAGATTTTATTGGGGAATTGGGAGAGAGGAACAAACAAGTTGCTGTCCTTTTATTCTTCAGTCTAGTTGTGGAGGATGTCGCTTCACTGGTCTGTGTTGGTATCATCATTGTGCTTTTCCCGGGTGAGGCAGTTGCTAGCCGGCCATTGGATGGCTGCTCATGGTGACTCATGCAGCTCACGAAAGCACTGCCAGCTGCTGGCCAGCCTCACTGCAATATACACCATCGCCGGTGACTCACAGCAGCCCAGCTCCCGGTCGAGCTGTTGTTCACCATCTTAGCTGTAGAGGGCACAGTGTCACTGGCCCTAATGTGGGATCTGAACCAGGGCCCTGCTGCTCAGAGCTGGCTTCCCAAGCCAACTCTTAACCAATGCGCCACTCGCCCGGCTTTTTTTCTAATTTTTTAAATTAAAAAAAAATATTTTTTTTATTGGGGAATTGTGGGGATGGGAACAGTGCTGGGGAATTGGGGGAAGGGGAACAGACAAGTTGCTGTCATTTTTTGTTCTTTAGTTGTGGAGGACATTGCTTCACTGGCCCAAGTTGGCACCACCATTGCGCTCTTCCCAGGTGAGGCAGATCAGTCGCTGGTTTCTGGACGGCCACTCACTGTGGCTGCTGGCCGCTCACGCTGGCTGCTGCCTACATACGGTAGCCCATGGCAACCCACTGCCACAGGGGCTGCAGCCNGGCAGCCCAGCTCCAGGTTGAGCTGTTGTTCAGCATCTTAGCTCTGAAGAGCATTATCACTGGCCCTCATATGTGGGATCTGAACCGGGGCCCTCTGGTGTCCCAAGCCAGCTCTTAACCATCGCGCCACTTGGCCAGCCCTCAAATTTTTTATAACTTTTTTCATTCCTGCTAGTGTGAATTGTTTCTGGGACCTTGAGCATTCTTGGAGCATTTACATCAGCTCTTTATTGTTATTGGTGCTGATACTTTGTTTTTCATACTTAATCAAGTATTTTATCAAGCTAGTTTTAAAGGGAAGCTGGAGGCTAACAATAGAAATTGGGTAGAAACAAGGGAGCTTTGGAGGTTTGAGCAGTGACACTACCATAACAATCTGGTCCACTGCTGCTTCCAGGTTATGGACTAGGACTTCCTGGTGAGCACCAACCAGACTACACAACATGAAGAATCCTCCAAAATGGAAATCAGGGTTCCAGTAGGAAAGGGGTTGAGAGTTGAAGGGCCTCAAATGATAAGTGTTTATACTAGAACTTTTGCTGATTCAGCCCTGCCTATCCTTAAATTCTGATTTATTGCTCATGAAGGAGTAATTAGTTTCTCAACAATTGAAATGCACTAACAAAACTCTGAGGGAACTAGGTTTTCTTCCCATTCCTAAATTTCCCCTACATTTTGAATAGAAGGTGTAAATAGTTTAAGAATTGGTGACCAGTCATCTATTCCAAGTCTTTTTAGAAATATCAGTTGATTATATCAAATAACTATCGGATGTTTGGTCTAATGAAGTTAGAATCAGAGAGAGTGGAAGATAATTATTTCAGGTGTCAAGTCACTTGGAAGATTTATTCTTTTCCACTTGGTGTATTTTTATTTGTGGGTCTAACCTTGGTTATCGTATTTGTTTCCTATGGTTGCTGTAACAAATTACCACAAATTTGTGGCTTACCGCAACTTACATTTATTATTTTATAGTTCTAGAGGTCAGTGATCTGAAATGGGCCTCAGTGGGCTAAAATTAAGGTGTCAGCAGAGCTGGTTCCTTCTGAAGACTCTAGGGGAAAAATCCCTTTTTTTGCCTTCCTAAAATCCAGAGGCTACTCAACAGTTTTTGGCTTGTAGCCACTTCTGTCTTCAAAGCCAGTAACGGCTGGTTAAGTCTTTCTAACATCGGATTGCTCTGACACTTCTTCTTCTGCTTTCCTCTTCCACATGCAAGGACCCTTGTAATTACATTGGACCCACCTGGATAATCCTGGATAATCTCCCTATTTTAAGGTCAGCTGATTTGCAAACTTAATTCCATCTACTACCTTAATTCCCCCTTGCCATGTAACAACATATTCAGTCACGTGTTTTAGGGATTAGAACACGGACCTTGCTAGAAGAGGGAGCTTTATTCTGCCTACCACAGTGATTTATAGGGCTCCCTTCTTTCACAGACATTTGTGCTGACAGGGCTGAATGCTGGTCTTCTTTTGAAGTTTGCTGTAAGGTGCCTCTTTCATTTGCTCATGGATAGAACTATATGGGTTTATGCTAAAACAGTTTTCCTACTTGAACTCTGCCAGGTTCAACACTGATGTTGTTCTTAAGACATTGAATATTTGGAATTTTTGAATCATATCATCTGCTTAGTTTACCTAAAATTTGTATGACTTTAATTTATAGCCATTTACCCCCCTCATCATCTTAGTTTTAAGTTAAGTCTCAGAATTGTTAGGCAAGTGTATACATATACAATTGTTAAAATTATTACAGTTATTTGAATTGAATTATTTGAATTATTACTTATAAGAAAGTACAAATATGTTAATGGGTTTCAAAGTCTTGCAATCTAAATATTAAACAGTGTTTTTCACCATAATAAATTTACTTCTGGAAAAATGTGCTAAAGGAGCAAGAGGTATTGATTGTTTACATTTGCAACAGGACATCTTGGTTCAAGTGCAATTTATTTAATGCTTGAGACAAAAATGGGAATGTGAAAAATACTCTGAAATTTCTGACCATTATACCAGGATTTATTACATTATAAGTCTGGCTTTTAAATGCACCTATTTCTGATAAATCTGGTATTTGAAAGACCTCTAAGAATGATTCTTTAATCTTCAGGGTAAAGAAACAATCCAAAGAAACAAAGAAGTAAACCCAAAGTTATAGTTTCTGGTTGTAATTAGGAGCCATTATTATTTCAAGGCCCAATCAAGCTAAACCAAGTAAAATCCACATGTGGTCCTATTTGTTCAATTAATCATTTAAATACTACCTTTTGTGCATTTAGCATGGACCAGACTCTATGGTAGACAACTGGTGTTCAGGTAATGAACATAATCACTATCAAGAAGTGCACAGCTCCAAATGCTATTATTCATATAATTAATTCAGTTATTGCTATACAGCTCACCTCAATCGTAGTAGTATAAAAAACAATAGTTAGTTATCATTATTTATCAGTCTTCTGGTAGTTGACTGGCCTCAGCTAGACAGTCTTCACTGGGGTTCTTTTATGTCGTGACTTTCAGGTAGAGCTGGAACTGGAGTTATCTGGGAGACTTCCTCACTTATTCAATTCAAATAACTGTAATTCTGGTTATCAGATAGGGCCTCAGCTAACCTAGCCTTGGATGTCACTTCCAGTAGTGTCACCTCCATTGTATCTGTTGATTGAAGCAATCGCAAGGGATATCATATAGCGTCAAGAGCATATGGAGATATTGTGGATATCATATAGCGTCAAGAGCATATGGAGATATTGTTATAAGCCACCTTTGAAAAATACGGCTACCATACCTATTTAATTTTGTATGTAGTGTACTTGAGAATATTTGTGCTATATGCTGAAAGTGGATTTACAGAGATTAATTTGGTAGCCACACATGAGATTAATTGAGGCTAGAAATGGGGAAGGAAAGACTAGAAAACAATTTAGGACTAAATGAAAGCTAAAACAGAATGGAAAGTTTGCATCTGAAACATTTTGTTGGAAAAACAAGCAAGACAATTACTATTGGACATGAAGTATGAATTAGACAGTAGATTTAAAATGATTCTAAGACATTAATTCTGGGTTTCTGGAATAATAGTTATGACAATGACAGAAATGTTATTGAATATTGAATATTGAAAACTATATCTAATTTTTTTTTAATTAATTAATTAATTTATTTATTTATTGTTAGTTTCAGGTGTACAGAACAATGCAATAGTTACCCTTTTCACCCTCACAAAGTAACAACC
>NW_017732070.1:705678-735067 GCF_001890085.2 Hipposideros armiger
CAGGCTGGTGCAGCCATTATGGAAATCAGTATGGAGGCACCTCAAAAATCTGAAAATGGAACTACCTTACGACCCAGCAATCCCACTCTTAGGTATATCTAATTTTATGGGATGCACAGAGGTATTACTTTTATGCACTTGAAATTTGACATGATGTTTGAGCTTTCAATTATAAGTGCCTTGTATTTGAAATGCGGGATGATATAACATACTTTAAAATAACTTTGGTGACACACGGGATGGAAGTATGTATTTTGATATTATAAGTATAGGAAGGAGAATTTAGCCCGTAACATAGAATACTTTATCTGAGGGAATAATAGAGAAAGAGATGAGCCTAAGCTCATGGACTAAGTCCAAGGCTTTCTACAGTTAGATACATAGAAAAAAAAATTGTGTGAGAACTTATAAGAATTTTAATTTCATAATTTGTGGCCAAATATTTGGATTTTTAGAGCTTGAGCTCTACAGGTGCTTTTAGAGCATAACCTTCCCCTTTTGGGCTCTGGAACTACCTGCAGAAGCAGCACCTGCCCTGTGTTAATCGTACTGTTTGATAAATTGTACTCCTTGCATTGTTCTTAAATAATACTCCCTGTACTATATTTGACCAAAGACAGCCTTTTGGTTCTACAGGCCTGGGCTGAAGCTAGGCTTTGATAAATGCTTAATCTATATTACCCATTGTTCTCATTTCACAGCCCCACTTGCTTGACACAGAGTCAGCCAACCTTTGAAAGTCCAGTTGCTTCCACCAATCAGAAAACAAATGATGTAAGTTTATGGTCTTGTTTCCCCTAGCAACCCATCTCTTTGATTAACAGCTCCTTGCACCTTTTGCCTTTATAAATCCTGCCCTATCCCCTCTATTTTGGACGATATTCTCAGTTCATACCCAGGGCTATGTTTCCTGGTTTGCAAATAATTATCTGAATAAATTCTCTTTAAATTTCTTTATAAAAAGGTATCTCTGGGCTTTTTTTTTTTCATGTGCTTAATTGGAAAACTATGTGTTATCTGTAGCACACCTTCCTAGATTCTAGCCCTATTCCCTGTCTTACAATGTTTTCCTTTTTTTTTAAGTTAAGCCATCTTGCCACCTCTTGGCAGCTTAGTAGCTGCTCAGCTCGGGCTGGGACTATGAACCACTGTTGCTCAGAACTCGCACTCTTGAGTGAGTGCTTAACCAACTGAGCCACTCATCTGGCCCTGTTCACTGTCTTTAAGCTACTTTTCAACTGTTCATAAATTGTAGATAAGTGATATGCAAATGTTTTCCTGTGATTTTAATCTACCCTCTTGTCTAAGGAGAAACCAGTTTTATTTTCATTTGCATTTTATCTCAACATACCCTTATATAAATTTGTACTGTTTTGACTTTTCCTTTGAATCTGTTATATCTTCTGTCTTGAGCCCTCGTATGAATAGAAAAAATTCTTTAACATGTGTTCATGTTAAAGAATTTCTGTGTTGTTAAAATTATTCTTACACTTGTTAAAACACTAAGGAGGATTTTATTCAGGACTATTGTGATTAAGTGTCAAGACTATCTCAATAAGGTAGAGAGATCAGGCTCAACTCCTAAAACAAGGACAAGTAGAGATTTATAGCCAAGGAATGGGTAGAGTAGGGTCAGTGAATGGAAAATTACTAAAAGGAGATATGAAGGGTAGGGGGATTTCTTGTTAAACTGACCTAACAGGATTCTTGCAAAGAGCAGGTCAGGATGATTAGATATCACTTGGGGAATGGTGGGGAATGAGGAATTTGATCAGATATTGGGGGTGATTATATATCAAGGATGAGATGATTCTCTCTAAGCTGGCTTAGCAGGATTTTTGCTATAGCTGGCTTGAGGACAGGCCTAGTTGTAAAGAGGGCTCAGAGGTATCTGACTAAAGTTTGGTCAAGGAGATCAAACTTTACTTTGTCAAAGTAAATTATGATTTTACTTTTTTCTGAAAATTATCATAGCAGATGCTAGAAGGATAGTCTGACTGGTAGAAGAAATTAAAGTTGTGGTGTAATGATGAAGAAATTTAACCTAGAATTAAACAAAGAAAAAACAAAAACAATTAATGTGTGTTTTGCCTCTTGATAAATTATAATTCTTTGATCACCTGTTTCTTATTAGTAGAGTTATAAAGTAATAATAACAATGTCTACTTTACAGAGTCATATACAGCTAAATGCAATAATGTGGGAGATGTTTTCCAGATTGGCGAGTGTTATGCTAGCATGAAGTTATGACTACACTTTAGGAGTCAAAAGAAGGGAGTGTGTCAAAAAGAGCCATGGAATAAGAACATGGTAGAGACTGCTAATTGCCTCCTAGTAACCGTTCTCTCTTTTCGCTGTTGAGCTTTGACTTTTAGTTGGATGAATTACTGCCCACTCACAGTCTGTATCTCCCACCCTCTTTGATCACCTAGTATGGCTGTGGGATTGTGTTATGGTCATAAGAAATGAGCAGAAGTGTGGTGTATGGTTTTAGGAGTTTTTAAAAAATTCTAATTTTTTACTATAGAAGCTGAACTTCTTTGTAATTCATTTACTTTTGTCAAAAGTGCTCTGTATTCATGTAGATTATGCCCTTTCAGAATTGTTTTCTGGTACAAAGTGTTATTTCAAATTTCATAGCTATCTTTTCTTCATTTGTACTTCCTCTGACTTTTATTTCACACTACTGTTATCAACTGACCTATGTCCCATAATCAGGGGCACTTAAAGGAATATGCAATGTCAAGGGAACAAAGAGAACAGGGGATTTTATCTTTGAGTCACAATTTGCTCTGAAATTTGCTCTGAAATCTTTAAATTTTGAGATAACATGGCAAAACTGCACAAAAATTAATTTTCAACTTTACTATTTCTTTAACATACTTTTTAAAAAGGCCCTAAATTTTATTTTTACTCAGCTTAAATTCATCCGAATGAATATGAATAAGATAAATCATTTAGTCAAATGTCTATTTAGGGCTCAGAATTATCCACAGAGTTTTCATAAGGACCCAGAGAATTATGCAGTAATGCACTCACTCATATTAGAGATATATTTTAAAACCTTAAGGAAACAGGTCTTGGACATTTCTACTAGACAACTCTCCCCTTCCTAACTACCGCCCCAAAAAGCAAAATCCAGCAAATGATTATATCAAATTCCTCTGGTTCAATTCATTCATTAGTCATGGTTGAGGAAATTTTACTGAATCTACACTTCTCCAAAAAAGTTCCCCCCATCAAGATGGCTTCACTTTATAAATCCATGTAGGGTATATTATTATTTCCTTTTAAAATTTTTATCCTCTTCATATTTTTATTGTTGCTGTGCATTCAAGTTAAGAAAGAATCTCAGATTCTGTGTTTCCATTATAAAGTCAACATAAAACCAACAGAATAGAGGAATTTAGTTTGCTTTTGTTATGTTCTAATTAACATAAATATGAATATATTGATTGCTTCACCAGCACTTGTGTTTAATGCATCAATTCACTGAGACTTGCCTTAAAAGGGCATATTTTCCTTTTTCACAATCTCCCTCCATGAAAGGGAATGTAAATGTCTGAGTCAGACACAAGCCCTGAAAATGCTTCTGAAAATTTACTTTTAATACCCATTAGTATATAAACTCATTTCAACTCGGGAAAGATATTAGAGAAAAGCAATATGGACTCATTTATAATGATTCCCTTGCTTTAGGAAATCATTAACTTTGGAAACTAAGAGATTAGGGTGACTAAGTTTCTCCTTAAAATAGCTCACATCTAGGGAGAATTATGAGCTAGATAAAAGGTACTAGTTCTAAGTGCAGAGGACATGAGTGGAGGTTTAATATTTTCATAATTAGGTTATAGAACCAGATATAAGCTATAAACTAGTTCATTCGAGGCTTTTTTTCTGATGCTTCACACAATGTTTTTACTTGCTTAAACACACATAAATTAAAAAATCAGAGTTCTCCCACCTTTTTCCTAATTTTGACCAGTCCCCTTGATTACACCATATTTGCAGTTTCTTCACTGACCTCCCGCTGCACTTTGCCTACCATGTCACTTTCTGAGAAGGAGGTATCACCTATGAGTTGTCTTGGCCACCTGTTTATTAAATAAACAGGGTTTCTTTTTTTTAATTAAAAAAAATTTTAATCACAAGTGACATTCAACATTGTATTAGTTTCAAGTGTACAGCATAGTGGTTAGACATTTATATAACTTACAAAGTGACCCCCTTGATAAGTCTAGTACCCACTTGACAATAATATACCATATTTTGCCGAGTATAATGCACACTTTTCCCAAAAAATTTGTGAGGGAATAACAAGGATGCACATTATCAATGGGTAGTACTAATTCTGTATATAAATGTTTTTAATTCTTTTATTTATGGTTATGAGTTAAAAGTGTAATTCTAGAAATCAATAGTGATAACCATATGCAAAATAATAACCTGGAATCTGATAATTGGTTTTGTTGAGCTTAAAATGAACTTGCAACAACGAAGAGTTCTTGGCCTTCTATGGTGCATAAATATCATAAATTTGTTACAGATACATACAATTTCTTGTATCTTGTATCTGTTCTTATGTTTTGTAATTATTTGTTACATAAAATTTCTTATACCATAATATGTTAAAAAATAAATGCTAAAATTTCTTTATAATACAGAACGCAAGTACCTAAATGTAAACAAATAAAAATTTGAATTAAAAAATTAAAATGAAAGATTTTTTCCCCTGAAAGTTTGGGCCAAAAACATGGGTGCACACTATACGTAGCAAACTACAGTAGTTATTACAGTATTTTTTACTATATTCCTTATGCTGTACTTTACACTCTCATAACTATTTTGTAACTGCCAATTTGTATTTCTTAATCCCTTCAGCTTTTCACCACATCCCCTCATATTTGTCAGCTATCAGTTTGTTCTCAGCATCTATGAGTTTGCTTATGCCTTGCTGTTCATTTATTTTGTTTTTTGGATTCCACATATAAGTGAAATCATACAATATTTGTCTTTCTCTGTCTGACTTATTTCACTTAACACAACACCCTCTAGGTTGATCCATGTTGTCGCAAATGGTAAGACTTCATTTTTATGGCTCAGTAATATTCCAGTGTATATTTGTATCACTACTTTATTCATTCATCTTTTGATTGGAACATTTAATCCATTTATATTTAAAGTAATTATTGATAGGTATGTAGTTATTGCCATTTTATTGATTTCTGGTTGTTTTTGTAGTTCTCTGTTCCTTTCTTATTTTTTTGCTCTCTTCTCTTGTATGTTGTTGTTTCACTGTATGGTTATGTTTGGATTCCTTCCTCTTTATTTCTTGTATATTTCTGTATTTTTCTTGGTTTGTGGTTACCAGGTGTTTCATATATACCAAGCTATGTTTATAGAAGTCTATTTTAAGTTGATGGTAGTTTAAGTTAAAACATATTCAATAATCACTATCATTTTTACTCACCCCTACCACATTTACATTTTTGTGATTATTTTTTACTTCTTTTGTCTATGTGCACTTGTTTCCTATTATAATTATACATGATTGTCCTACTTCTGCATTTTAATCATTTTATTAGTTTTGGTGATGTTTAATCCATTGCTTTTATTATATATTTGCCTTTCTCAGTAAGATTTTTTTCTTTGCAATATTTTCCTATTCATACTTTTTATTTATTTTTCTTCTTCCTCAAGTAGTCCCTTTAATATTTCTTGTAATACTGGTTTGCTGATGATGAACTCCTTCAACTTTTTCTTGTCTGGGAAGATCTTTTTCTTTTCTTTGATTCTAAATGATAACCTTGCTGGGTAGAGTAATTTTGGTTGTAGGTCCTTGCCTTTTGTTACTTTGAATATTTTGTGCCAATCCCTTCTGGCCTGCAAAGTTTCTGTTGAGAAATCAGCTGACAGTCTTATGGAAGTTCCCTTGTAACTCACTTTCTGCTTTTCTCTTGCTGCTTTTATGATTCTGTCTTTGTCTTTAACCTTTGGCATTTTAATTGGATATGTCTTGGTATAGGACTGTTTGGCTTCATCTTGTTTGGGACTCTCTGTACTTCCTGGACTTACATGTTGATTTCCTTCACCAGGTTAGGGAAGTTTTCAGTCATTATTTCTTCAAATAGGTTTTTAATTTCTTACTGTTTCCCTTCTCTTTCTAGTACTCCTATGATGCAAATGTTGTTATGTTTGATGTTGCCCCAGAGGCCCCTTAAACTATTGTCATTTTTTTGTATTCTTTTTTCTTTTTGCTGTTCTAATTGGGTGTTTTCTGCTACCTTGTCTTCTAAATCACTGATCCAATCCTCTGTTTCCACTAATCTGTAGTTGATTCTATCTAATGTATTCTTCATTTCTGACTAGTTATTTTCATGTTTTCTATCTCCTTTTTAATATTTCCTTTCTCTGCTGAAGTTCTCACTGAGCTAATCTATTCTTCTTCTAAGTTCGTTGAGCATACTTATAACCAGTGTTTTGAATTCTGCGTCTGGTAGATTACTTGTCTTCTTTTTGTTTAGTTCTTTTTCTGGAATTTTGTCCTGTTCTTTCATTTGGGACATGTTTCCTCATTTTGGCTGCCTCTTGTGTTTGTTTCTATGTACTAGGTAGATCTGCTACAACTCCCAATCTTGGCAGAGATTGGCCTTAAGTCCTGTGGGACCCAGTGATACAGTCTCTATGTTCACCTGAGCCAAGTGCTCAGGGGTGTCCTTTGTATGTCTTTTTATAGTTGAACATTGATTGCTGTCAGTAGGTGGGATTGACCCTCAGGATAATTGGCTGTGAGGACTAGCTGTGATTTCAGCAAACTATTGTTTGGATGCACACTCCACGGAGCAGGATATGCTTTTGTGGAGCTCAGTTGTTTGCTAAGTCCACCCTTTGGGTGTGTCATTTTTGGTGCTAATTGGGTGGTGCTCTGGTGTCATCTGACACCAGCCACCTGAGGTTGGTTCTGGGTCTCTTGGGAATGGCTCCAATGTAGCCCAAGATCAGCTGTTGCCTGTGTCTGGCATAGGGCCATCTAGTAGGAGCTGCAAAGTGATTATCAGTTGGTAGCTGCCTCTGCTGGGCTTGGGAGCACCTAGGAGTGGTTATGCTGTAAACTGAGGCCAGCTCCCACTAGTGTCAGGCTTGGCAAGAAGTACAGGGCACACTAAGGTCAACTGCTACTTTTTTGGAGTTTTTGGGCTTTTGAGAGATTTAGGAACGTCCATAGCATGGGCCCAGGCTGGCCCCTTGTGTCAGTTAACCTCCAAAAGAGTTTCCTGCTGGGTATGTTAATTCAGTGGTGTGCGGTCTGAGATTCACCAGGACGGGGTTAGAGTAGTGTTAGCCAGGTTGATGGAAGCTCAAACTTGATTCCCACCTACACCTGTAGCCTGAGTAGGGGGAGGGCTCAAGAAAGGAACAAAATAGCAGAGAGAGCTTCCCCTCCAGCCCTCATTCTGAAATCAGACAATTCAGTTCCTCCCTGTATGTACTTGGTGTCTTTAGAGTTACTGCCCTTTCACTGGAGCTCAGAATGAGTAAGTCTATGTGTGAGCCCTTTAAGAGGATGCCTGGATTTCCAGCAGCCCTCTTTCTCACCTGAACTGAGTCCCTGCTGATTTTCACAGCCAGCTCTTGTGGGGACTCCTTTTTCTGGCACTGGTGCTCCAGGCTGGGGAGCCTGATATGGGGCTGGAAACCTTCACTATTTAGTGGTGTCCTCTGTAGCTGAGGTGTCCTTCCTGAATCTTAACCTCTATATATGGGTGTGGGACCAGTTCATTTTGCATCTCCACCCCTCCTACCAGTCTCAAAGTGGCTCCTTCTTTATATCTTAGTTATAGGAGTTCTGCTCAGTAGTCTTCAGGTGGTTCTCGGGGGTGGTTATTCTATTATTTAGTTGTAATTTTGATGTAGTTGTGAGAGGAGGTGCACATAACATTTACTTACTCTGCTATCTTGACTGGAAACAGGACTTCTTTTATGAATTATAGTAGTCTTGTCAGCTCTGGTGAGCAACACAGGGTAATATATTTATGTATGATAATATATAACCTTAAGGTGACCCCTCCACCAATCTCTCTTAAAGGGAGGAAGGCCTAAGTAATCAAGTCCCCATGCCTTCTCCTTTGCACCAATTCCAGCTCCGATAGTTCCACTTCAGACTAGTCATTTGACATTAGTCACCCAGAGGATTCAAATGCTCCCAAATGCTTGAAACAATTTATGGAATGGTCTTATACAACAAAGGATCATCTCTCCTTGAATACAGTGTGGCACCCTGCAGCTTGAGAAATAATGTTTTTGGGGCAATGTAGGCAGGAAAGAAAGTATTCTGCCAATTCTCTGTTCTACCTTATTTGTTCTACATTATTTGTACTTTTAGTGTCAGTTGTGACTCCATAGTACATTTTTTATTAGTCCTCATGTTTGTCCATGAGTTGCTTGAGGTGGCAGTAAGTGCATTTATTTATTGGGTGGCTATGTTAGGAGGAGGACAACAGAACTTGAGATTTTTGGAGGGGCTCTACAAAATAGATTGTGGAAGATCAATGTAAAATTGCAGCTTTTCTGAGCTAGAGGTGGAATTTATTTGTCTACTACTTTGAATTTGGGCCAGCCTTTTGACTTGCTTTGACTAATAGAAAGTGGTAGAAATGACATCATTTGAGTTACAAAGCTTAGGCTGTGAGAGGCCTTGCAACTTTTGCTCTCATTTTGTCTTGGGACCTTACCATTATTAGGAAGCTTGGGTTGATTTCCAAAATCGGAGACCTTGTAGAGGAAGGTCTCCAGCTGAGATCCACAGCAAGGTCCTAGACATGTAACAGGGTATTTTAGACCCTCTAGTCCCAGTCATGCAGACATATGATTGAAGATGCATAAGTGACTAGGTGAAACCAACAGAAAAACCAACAAGCTGAGCCCAGACAACCCACAGAATCATGAGACATAATACATTATTTTTGTAAGCCCTGGGCTGTGGTGGGGTGGTTTGTTATGCATCAGTAGATATCTGACACACCAGACCAAAGGTGATTTGGTTTAACAGAAACTCAAAGCAAAAGACCTGACAATTGGGACAGAGACCTGGGCAGACAGTGTTGCGAAGGTCTGGATATACTTAACAAGGACCCAGTTTAGGCTTGTGAATTTTGGATCAGGAATTTAGTCCCAAGAATGAGGTGGGAACTGAGCAGGAGAGATATGGGAGCAGAAGAGGAAATAAGTACAGTGAGGTAATAAAGACCTAGTTATGCAAACTAATGTGTCTCAGTTTGGTTCATGGACATGATGCATACTGGACTAGGCTCTTAATTCTCCAGGTCAAGATTACAATTGGTTCTAGACCCAAGTAGAAGGCAGGACAGCCAAAATAACCAGTTGCTCTAAAACAGTAAATTCCTCTTTAAGTATCATTTTAAACCAGGTTTAATTACATTATCTTGTTAAGAAAAATAATGGTAGGTAGTCTTAGTTCCCTGGCATCTTATCTCCATTGTATTAGTTTATTAAATGTGCCTTGAGAACAGACACAGGACAAGGCCCCTACTCTCCAATAGCTTACAGTCAGGTTGCAGGGATAGGCCATATATACACAGGAGGCAGCTATAAGACAGAGAAAGGCAGGATGCAATTAAGGGATAAACATGTGACAGATGGGATGGAGCTGAAAGGACTTGTGCTTCTGGGCCTCAGTGAGAGGGACTAAGAACAGGAGTGGTAATGTGGGTTGGACTATCTGATGGACAAGTCTGTGAGGTTGGGGATAAGCCAGGTGAGAGGATAGGGGATTCTGGCTGGAGAGGGAGGAAGTAATTAGATCAGAGAGGAATGACATTCTAGTTATGTCAATCTGATGAACCCATTTCTCAGTTCTCACTCCAAACCAATCCAAACTACTTTCTCAAGGGGACAATGCTAGCATGAAATAAAATAAAGTTAGTCATGAACCACAATCTGCCAGACAGAGGAACTGAGTGTAAGCTTAGTGAGGAGATGGTCCAGGCTGTGGAGCCTTATTTTGACATTCTGGAAGAATATATTTGTGAATATATCGCCACCATGAAGTTTCAATTACTGTGTTGGGTTTTCAAGTGTGCCATGACTCACCTCATTGTATATCTGGATTTAGTGAAATGTCACAGCAGATGAGTTGTCCAATGTGCAAGGGCATATTTAAAAGCTTTTCAGTTATGATTAAGAAAATAGTGTTAAGAATTTGGCTAATGGGTGGGCTGTAAGCAGGTACTTGGCAAATTTGATTTTAAAACACCTTTGAAGACTTGAAAAAAATGCATGTTTGGAGAGGACATGTATCTCTGATGCATATCACTTTATTTTGCTTCCTCTCTCAGTGCTGAAGTTTTTACTGACTTTGCCCTGCCTCCAATGGAAGCTGCTAAGGAAGGTGGTATTTGAAACTCACCAGGTGAGGAAATGCTAACATTCTTAGAGATGCTGCTTCCAAAAAGGATAAAGAAGGAATGAGATGGCCTCTCAAGAATGAGATAGATAAGCATGGACCATGATAAAGCGTTTCTGCTTAGGATATACTGTTGAAGTATTGTAGACATTTGCTGACTTTTAAGTCCTGAAACAATGTTTAAAGACAGACTAGCTGGTTATAGAATTTGAAGCAGGTTCATTAGCTGAGGAGCTATTGTCTTTCATCCTAGTGATTCTGTAACACCCGCCGTGAATAAAGACAGCATCACTCAACTGCTCCAGAGGCTTGGACATAAAAGGTGGATAGGGCTTTTTGGGTATCATCATGATGGGAACTCTGTCTAAGATACAAAGTTTCCTCAGGAATTCAAAAGGTCTCCCTCAGCTTCCTTGTCTTATACCACCTGAGATTGTAGTATTTGAAGGGACAGCATGCTTTCCCTGAGAAAATAAATCAAGGCAAATATAGGCTGAATTCCTTGCTGGCCAGTGTTGAAAAAATACACAAATAACATTCATACATTTGACTATATAGGAAACTTCCTACTACTGATATTACCCTTGTGTGAAGTGAGGGTTTCAAATGTATTTGTTGAAAGAAAACAATTATAATGGTTTATCACTGTTGTGATAATTACTTAAAGCTCGTTATGTAAAGATGATATATTGAATCTGAAAATATTTATAAAGAACTAAGTTTGCTATTTAAGACCTGTTAAGGAGACAGTGGAAGAAAATCACTTTAAAGTTGAATGTTCTGATTCCTGCTCAATCGTCAGATTTCCAAGTGTTTTTTCACTTAACACAACTCCTAATTTTTTATAGCCTTTTAAAAGTTGCTAAAACATTGGTTTACTATGTGAGATTTTTATAGGAGATTTTGGTAAAAAGGTTTTTTATTTTCTTCAAGAAGAGTAAAATATAAATAAACGGCCCTTGTTAGAACAAAACATAGTTAATAAAAAGTGGTATTTTATAGTGCCTTAATAAGTTAGTAGGTATCAGCAGATATCCACCATAGTAGAGTGAACTAAAAATTTTCAAATGAGTTATTAGGAGGGCTAAACAGAAAACTGAAAGGGAGCCATGTGCAAACCTGACAATAGAATCTGGCCCTAATCAAATGAGTTTTTCTGTGTGTCCATGGAAGAATATTTTCAATATTATGAGCATAAATGATGAAAGAGTTCAGCACTGAGGGAGCAGAAGAAAATTCATAATATTCTTAAATCGATGTAACAAGAGGACCAACTATTATTTCGAGGATACAGGTAATTAAGGTGGCACAAAATGAAAAGGCATTTTTATTTTCAGATAGTTGATAGAGAATTAAAGTAATTTAACCTAAATTGTAACTTTATTAGCTATAAATGCTTAGTTTAGAGACAATAATTAGGAGATAATACAGAAGTATTAAAAAAGTCGGGGTAAAGATAATTGCTCTAAATTCTTCTGCTTTAAAGGAAGTCATGGGTGAGAGCTTTTATATCAACCTCTAAAATAAAATATCAATACAGTAAAATAAAACAGAAACTAGTGCCATGTTGTACATACTGGTTAAAATAAAACCTAAGGAACTGTAGGGAGATAATACGAAATGGTGGTTCTGAGACAATTAAGTTCAATTATATAGTAGCAACTCACTAGCTACTTCATCTAAGGCTAATCTATTACTTAATATTTTTGAGCCCCATTTCCTCATCTTTAAGGTGATAACAATAATAATACCTACTTGGGTGTGTTTTGTGAGGGCTACATGAGATGATATTATCTAATATTATGTACATAACAAATGGTAACAAATAGTGAAAATTATTAAAGAAAGATACAATATATGATTCTGAAAATATGGTCTTTTGAGGGTAGCATAATTTCCATACAATAAGATAAACCCACAGTTTAGATGAGTTTGAACACATGTGTACATTCAACCACAAAACCAATCAGAATAAACATTTCCATTACCTCCCAATTTCCCTTATGCTCTTTTGAAGTTAGTCCCCAACTCGTCCCTTGCTCCTGGCACTGGCTGATTTGCTTTCTGACACTATAGTTTCAATTTTCCTGTTTTTTTTTTTCTTCTTAAAGAGTTTACTGGGGAATTGGGGGAGGGGAACAATGTTGGGGAATTGGGAAAGGGAACCAGCCAAGTTGTTGTTCTTCAGTCTTTGTTGTGGAGGGTGCCAGTCACCATCTGGCTGCCCTTTGGCCTCTCGTGACCTCTAAGCTCAAGGTGCTGTGTTCAATCTTTAGTTGCAGGTGGGCATAGCCACCATCCCATGTGGGAGTCGAACCGGCAGCCTAGTTAAGAGCACATATTATATCCTCTGAGCCATCTGGGCGGTAGCTCAGCTCAAGGTGCCGAGTTCAGTCTTAATTGCGGGCAGGCATAGCCCACCATCAAACAGGCAATCTTGTTGTTACACCAGCTAAGCCATCCTGCCACCTGTTGGCAGCTCAGCAACAGCTCAGTTCAGGCCCAAGTGGGAATTGAACCGGTGGCCCTGTTGCTCAAAGCTTGCGCTCTTAAGCCAACTCTTAACCAACTGAGCCACTCAGCTGGCCCCTCAATTTTCCTGTTTTATAGTGTCATATAAATGGAATCACACACTATGGACTCTTTTGTGTCTGGCTTCTTTCACTCAGCATAATGTTTTTGTGATTCATTTGTGTATCAGTTATTTCTTGTCCTTTATAGCCAAGTAGTATTCCTTTTTATGAATATGTGTTATGTGCCATCCAGTCAGCTCTGACTCCTGGTGACTGTGTGAATGAGTGACTTCCACAATGTCCTGTCCTCATCTGCTCTGCTCAGCTCCTGTAGACTCATGCCTATTGCTTCTTCTATGGAGTCAATCTATCTCATTCATATTTGCTCTTCCGCTTTTCCTGCTGCCTTCTATTGTTCCCAGCATCATTTCAAGTTAAATGCTAATAGGCATTTTAGTTGTCTCTGTGTGTGTGTGTGTGTGTGTGTGTGTGTGTGTGTGTGTGTGTATATATATATATATATATATATATATAACATATATTTTCCTCTTTTTTGGTCAAAGATAAAAAGATCAAGGAGTGAAATTTCTGTGTTTCACTTTATAAGAAATGTTTCATTTTATAAGAAATGGCCAAACTCTTTTTTCCCCAGTGTTTATACCATCTTGCACTCTCACCATCAGTGTATGAAAGCCCCAACTGCTCCATATCCTGTCAGTCCTTGGTATAGTCAGTTATTTTGATTCTAGTCATTCTATTGGGGATGGAGTGGTATCTCCTTATGAGCTTAATTTTATTTCCTTGATGACTAATGATATTGAGTATATTTTTCATATGCTGATTATCCATTCATGTATCTTCTTTAGAGAAGTGTGTATTCAAATATTTTGTGCAAGACCCTTGGGTCTGTAGCTTGGCATGACACTGTTTTCCTTGATTTGCCTTCTAGGTAAAGTTCTTTGTATTATTAACAGATGGGAGAAATTTCTATAAAGAAAGAGTAACATGGAGCAAAGATAAATCTGAAGTTCTGTCAGGTAAGTAGGAGCTTATCAAATTTTACTGATGCTGATAACCATGATTAAGGACTTTAAATTATAATGGTATCTGGGGAAGATTAGACTCTGATTATTTGTATTGTCATGTTGGACTACTATAATCAATATAAAAATATACTTAATGATTCTTTTATAAAAACATTCTGTTGTAAAGTCTTGTGCATTTCCTACATGAGATCTATGTGAAATCTAGGTAATGTAATTACCCATAGGATGCATCAGACTAAAATAGAACTAAGGTTGTGAAGAAAAGGAAGCCATGGTGTGAAATGTCTCCCTGCTTCCTTCCTTTCATTTCCCCTGCAGCCGTTCCTTCTCAACGTTTTCCTTCCCCTCATCTTCCCTCCCCAATGTGCTCAGGAGAATTTATTGGAGAAACTGCAGTTAATTATTGACCTTCTCACTTTTCTCAACTGTGATCAACACATTTTTTTTTGGTGTGGGTGTTAATTTTATATCCAAAGAGAATATTCTTCAGTAGATCATACTCTTTCCCATGTGTGATAAAACTGACAAATTGCACCTGTGTAAAGCACTATATTGACTGTACTATTTCTGTGAAGGCACTAAAGCAAGTTCATGTATTTCCCTGGGAGTGTTAAAATGTCAGGTCTGAGTGCTTTCTACAGTATTTATGCTTACCCAGGTGTATCAGTGCCTCTCTCTCTCTCTCTCTCTCTCTCTCTCTCTCTCTCACACACACACACACACACACACACACACACAATGTAAGAAGAGATGCATGCATTTCTTTTTTTTAGTTTTATCAGTATAACTAGTTCTTTTCTTTTTTCATCTGAGGGAAATATATATTCTTTAAGTAGAAACTTAGATACTCCTCACCCAGGTTGTTCTATAGCTATACAGCCAATTCAAGGACTGCTGATGAAATGGATTTCCTCACATGGGAAGCTTTGTCACTGCTACTGGGCTGGGTGACTTTGAGAACCACTGGTACATTTGGAAACTTTAGTTGTGTAGTCATTAACTTGTCTAAAAATTACACCACTAATTCTATCTTAAGAGAAATATGTTCTCTGTATTAAACCACTTTTAACTGAGTCAAGCCCCATTCTTATCCTCCTCCCTAACAAATTATAGTGCTTCATCCTATGTTTGTTTTACTTTACATAAAAACAATACTTATGTGGGAAAAGGAGTTAAACTTTCTGACTCTTAGCTCCAAGATACAAGGTGTTAGCTTAAGATCCCACTTATAGGCAATTTATAACATTTAAGTTAAAGGATATAAAAAGAACATAAAAGAGAACATGAAGAGATTGAAAACAGAAAATTCCATGACATTTGCCATTTTCATTTCTTTATTCAGAAAAATTGAGTCCTAGTTGAAATTATCTGTACAAAAACTGATTTTAACAAATGGCTTTGGATGCCAATGGGTTGTATTATATTTGTGGGTAATTAGAAAAACACAAATAGGAGAATTTTTTTTTTTTTAGTTGAGCCATCCTGCCACCTGTTGGTAGCGCAGGAGCAGCTCAGCTTGGGCCGAGAATCAAACTAGGAACACTGTTGCTCAGAGCTCACACTCTTGAGTGAGCTCTTAACCAACTGAGCCACTCAGCTGGCCCTTGAATAGGAGAATTTTAATATCTTATGAAAACAGAACCACAAAATACTCTTGATTGAGTATGACTTCAAAAGAAAGTGTCTAAAATATTATTATTGGCAATTTCATTTTGATTTTTTTCCCTAAGAATTCAAAGCATATTCTACTTTAGAGATAAAGATCTGAAGCATGCAAGAGGGTACATATTGACAGCTCTTCTAAAATGTTTTGTTATGAAAGATCTATAGGCTGAAAAACAACAACAACAAAAAAAATCATTCTGCCAAAAATTGGTGTTATAATGTGGAAGGAGTTTGGGCTCATTTTCCTGTGAACTGAATCTCTTAGATTTTCAGGGGTTTTCATGGATTTTTAAAAAATTAAATTTATTGGGGTGACATTGGTTAGTAAAATTATATAGGTTTCAAGGGTACAATTCTATAATACATTATCTATATATTGCATTGTGTGTCCAATACTCCTTACATAACCATATATCAGTTAAGAAGAAATTGTTCTTGTTCATCTTACTCAGTCTGTCACTTGTGTCAAAGTTACATTCCTTTTACTTTTGACCCCTGATTCCTGGTTCCAATCTGGGCCTTTTGACCTTGATTGGAGATCAAGGCATAGAAAGGAAAATGATTGGTTCTTCACTGTCTCATACCAATTATTGGAGTTATATGACATGAACTACATCTCGAGTGGTAATAATTTCAAATGTTAGTCATTCATACATTTTTGGCAAATATCAAGCTTTTAGAAAATTGATGCTGTTTGTTGTTTTATCTATGTTTTGATTTTCAAACATTCTTTAAAATTTTCAAGTGATATGCTTACAGGCAAAATAATAGATGTCTGGGGTTTACTTCAGACTACTTCAGTGTGCTAGCAAATGCTTGTTTGACTCAAATCTATTTTCCTACCATGATTTCCTCTCTGTTAAAAAAATATATTTCTCTTGCTTTATTTCACTCTGGATTCTAGGGCGTTTGGGTCAATGGGAGGGAGGTACTGGTGGAAAATAGGAAGGTGAGAAGGATTGGTGAAGCCAAGGTATCCCACTCCAAATCACTGTGCCTCTTGTACATCTCTGGCTGTGAAACACCTCCTCCGTAGCTCCAAACCTAAGTGAACAACTCCTACCATAGTTCTAACAGTGCATCTTCTGATGTTCTAGCTCCTATCAGAGAGCCTTGACATTTGGACTCTGATAACAACATCTCTTTTCATGGTCCTTCCAAACTTATGGTTGGGTAGGTGTTATCCATGTCTATGTTGATTTGAGATCTCCTTTTAAGCTTCTCAGACCTTCTATTACCTGTGAAACCAATATACTTATAAAGTCCTTATGTTTGAAAAAACTGGAGTGGTTTTTATTTCCTGGCTGGGCCTTATTGACATATTCGCAAATAAACAAACAGAAAGGTGGGAGGAACCTCCAGTTCTGGTATGGTGGTACAAGCCCCTCCAGCCAGAGTCACTCATTGATGACACTTAGAAACTCAGAAAAAAATAAACAAACAACATGAAGATTCTGAAGATAACCTAAGGAACAAATTTTGTAAGGGGATCACAACTGGGAGAAGTTAAGTGCTTGGAAGTGTGGTTTACTATATATTTTTCCTCTAATAGTTTTACCCCAAGGGCAGGCCCCATTCATGGATTTGTACAGTGGCACATGCAGCTAAAACTGTACAAATTCCATTTTTCTGAACAGAAGAATCAGAATATGGAACCTCAGTTAGCCAGAGAGTTTGGGGGAAATCCTGAGAGTGAAGGAGAGAGAGAGAGAGAGAGAGAGAGAGAGAGAGAGAGAGAGAGAGAGAGAGAGAGAGAGAGAGAGAACAAAAAGAGGGCTCTCCAGTTCTGTGTATTAACCTGAACTAGTCTCAGACTAGCCCCTAAACTGCGTGCATGGGACACAACCAAAGAACGACAGCCAAGGAGTAGGGAGCTTAACCGAAATTTGAATCACCTGAACAAGTCTCCTGACTAACACATGCATGGGATAGACTCAAACCAATGGAGCAAAGGTTTAAAAAACTGCCCTAGACCAATCCTAAGGCTAAGAATGCAAGACTGATAATTCTTAGGAATGTATTTTTTTACTATAAGATATTTTAACTTTCTTTCTTCTTTGGAACACTGCTGGGTTTTCGTCTAGCTGTGTTCCCAGTTTGCCAACTTCAAGACCCTTGAATAAATCTCTATCATTTATTTTTATAAACAAACAAACAAACAAACAAACAAACAAAAAACATGAAATGGAAATTTGAACTACCCCTACAAAAGGCAAAACAGACCTTAAGTTATGAATCTAACCAGGCTGAATGCCTTCTAAACTGCAAATATTAACATTCTTCAAAGGATTATAATAGGACCTAGTATTTATGCAGCATAACATTCATAATGTCTAGAATATAATTCAAAATTACACAAAATGCAAAGATTGAAAAAATGTGACCCATTCTCAGGGGGAAAGCAGGACACACACACACACACACACATACACACATACACACACACACACCAACCACAAGATGACCCAATATTGTATCAGATAAGATTTTAAAGCAGTTATTACAACCATGCTCCATGAGGTCAAGGGAAGTACACTTGATATCACATAGTTATTGTACATAACTGGTATGGGGATAATGATAATTGTTAGGATTATAGTTTTGAATTGCTTTTTTTATTATGGTAAAATATACATAATGTAAAATTTACTGTTTTAATTATATTAAAATATATATTTCTGTGTCATTAAGATTATTATGCAAGGATCACCACCATCCATCTCAAAAATATTTTCATCAACCCAAATTGAAACTCTGTACTTATTAAATAATATTAAACAATTAAACACTAGAGATAACTAGGGTGATTCTGTTTGTGTATAATTTTTTTAAAAAAACTGACCAATTGGGCCATCTTAGTGGCTCAGTTGGTTAAGAGCTTGCTCAAGAGTGCAAGCTCTGAGCAACAGGGTTGCCAGTTCAATTCCCACATTGGCCAGTGAGCTGTCCCCAAGCTAAGCTGTCAACAGGTGGCAGGATGGCTCAGCTGGCGAGAGCAGTGCTCCTAACAAGGTTGCCTGTTTGAGATGGTGGCCTATGCCCACCTGCAACTAAAGACTGAACTCAGCACCTTGAGCTGAGCTGCCGCCTGGGTGGCTCAGGGGATAGAGCATACTCTTAACAACAAGGCTGCCGGTTTGACTCCCACATGGGATGGTAGCTACACCCACCCACAACTAATTGAACACAACACCTTGAGCTGAGTAGTGTGACTGAACTTGGAGCTGAGCTTGCTGTGCCCTCCACAACTAAGATTGAAGGACAACAACTTGGCAGTTCCCCTTCCCCAATTCCCCAACACTGTTCCCAACCCCAATAAAATCTTAAAAACAACAACAACAAAAAAAAAAAACAACTGACCAGTAGAAATTTGATGTTAACTATTGCAATGGAATATTATGATCTTCCATTCAATTTTCAGATCTAAGTTCACAGACCCAGAGCCCATTGATTGTAGGTGAGTTGGGAACTCCTTAAAGAAGAATCTGGCAATGCCATTAGAAGTATATAAAATAAATACTTTGATCCATCCTTAAAAAGACCTGATGCCATTTTCCAGAATAACTGTGGTAAATAAGTAGAACTGGATTCTGAATTGACATTGATACTAGGAGATCTAAAACACTATCATTGTCTTCCAGGTAGACTGTGGTCTTGGTCCAAGTTCATTTCAAAGCATATTCTACTGGTCTCTGGGCCCATTTGCAGTTATTTACTCATATCTTGAATTTGTAATTCATATAGACACAATTAGCAACTTACAGGAATTTCTGACTTATATATGTTTGCCTGTGGTATAACGACCATTATAATAGAAAGGATCTCTTCTGCTACATTACACACTGCTGACCCTTCACTCCTTTATTAAAGTCTCCACTTGTTTGGCTTCCATGCCTCTTATTTTGTGCTCTTATTTATTCTGTCTATGGTGTAATGGCCAGATATAATATTTGAAGCCCTTGAAAATGTCATCTCCTGTCCTGGCCATAATGGTTAATGTGAAAGGCATGGAGAAAGGATTAGTCCTTCAAGCAGAGTGAACAGCCAGTGTAAAGACTCTGAGATGGGAATAAAATCAATGTCTTTAAGAGACAGAAAGGAGAGCATTGTACCTGGGGGGTAAGGAGGGAAGAAAATAATAGAAAAATATGAAATTGTAAAGTTAGGAGAGTAAGATAAGGCATAAGGCTCTTAGGCCATAATAAATAATGTACACATTATTTTAAGTGTCATTTGTTAGTACAGGGCAGAAGGGCAAGGCAGAGACAGTTAATATACAAAGGAGGGTAAAGATACAGCAAGAAATATTTAGGGGGGGGTTGGTAAAATGTAAAAGCACTGGATATCTGTTGAATGTGAGACATAAAGGTGGAGAAGGAATTTAAGATAATTCTTAGGTTTCTGATTTAAATGACAATGCTTACATCATGGTAATATTATCTGAGAAAGAAAGAATAGGAGTAACAGCAGGTTTGAGGAAGGCAGAATAATGAACAAAACTTGAACATGCTGTATTTGAAGGGAATATACCAGTGATATATGTCTATGTTAGAACATTAGACTATACATGTCAATATGTAAATATTTGAATGAAAATAACAGTAATTTAAACAAGGTAGAAGTTGTATCTTTCTAATGTCAATAAAGTTCAGAGATAAAAAAGTCCAGGGCTGATTTGTGCCAGGGTCTTGATTTATAAAGATGATTGAATGACAACGGGGAGAGGTCAATGTCCTTGAATTAAAGTTTATTGTTACTCATAGTTCCACTAGAAATGACAGGCATGGCATGCTTTGCAGGGCCACAGGGGGAAAGCACCAGAGTTGGTCAGGAGGCAGAAGAAGGAAGCAGAGGAAAGCATAGGTCACAGCTTTCATTGGGGTTTCTGTGGGGAAGGCAAGTTTAGGGTTAGCTAGTTTGAATAATTCTGATGGGCTTTGGGGCAGAAGACATGTCCTTTGTTGTTTGGTGTTTGGCCCTGGGTTGATTTGGGGCTGGAGAAATATTGGCTTGGTGTGTGAGAGTTAGTTAAGATGGTGGTTTGGGAAGTGGGCTCAGTACTGGTTGGTTTGCATATTAAATATATGTTAGCAGGCAAACTGTTTGTTATCTCTAAGAATTAGCTAGCCTGGAAGGGGCAGTCTGCTCAGCCAGCAAGCCCCCCTAAGATGTTAAAATATCATAAAATAAATAACATGATTAGTACAAGGGCTGGTAAAGCAGGTATATTATTATTAATGACTTTTATCTTGTTAATCTTCTATCCTCAACACATGGACCAACCTCAGGGGTCAAGATAGATCCTTGACCTCTGAATAGCACATCTACATGTTATCCAGTGGGAAGGAGTGAAGATGAGCATATCCCCTTCCTTTAAGGATGTCCCAGGAAGTAGCCTGCACAGATTTCCTTATATCCCGTTGGTGAACATCTGAGGAAGAGTTTGTGAAAGAAGACAAGAACTGACCTGGAATAAGTAAAGTGCAAGATTAGGGGCATGGAAGCCAAGTGAGTGGAGACTTTAAGAGTGTGTGTGTGGGGGGGGGCGGGCAAGAATGTACAATAATGTATCATAGAGAGCAGCCTTTGAATAATTCAAATGAAGGGTGACCACCATCACAGGAATTTTAAAGGAGGGGTAAGAAGGGAATAAAAGAGAAGTGAGGAAATAGATGAGGTGGCAAGCATGGACTGCTCTTTCCTGAGGGTTGGCTGACAAAGAAAAGTAAGAAATTGAAGGATGCATAGAATTAAGAGATTTGTATGGTAGATGTTAGGTTGACAATTGTTAGTGCAATCTGCCTAGAAAGGGTAATACATTTAGAAAAAACTAGAGACCAACTTGTAAGTAAAAGCAGAAATATTCAAACAATAGTTGAATGTTCTTTTTATGGGGGAGTTTTGAAAAGTATGATAGCTTATAGTGCACTGGAATAAGCTAAAATAGTGAATGGTTAATATGCAAGTAATTGAAGACTCGCCTATTTCTATATGTAAAGCTGACTGGCGGGTGAGTGTAAGCAAAGGAAGGCTATGTCATTTGTCTTTAATTTGGTCACATAAACAACTATTTTTTTCCCTAATGAGTTGGTTTATAAATACCAGTTTAGTAGGGTATAGTTTTCTTGTACTTTGTATGCTTTCCCAGAGGAAATGTTTAAGATGAGATTTTATTTGGAAATGTGGTGAATAATAAGAGTAATATTTTATGGAAGAGAGTGTGAGTGCCATCTCTAAATAAAAAGATTTTAAGGAAGGTTTTCTTGAAAGTACTTTACTATGTAATCTGTCAGACAGTCTCAGTGCCAAATAGGCAGAATTTAAAGACCATTAAGTGACTTAAATATTAATGTGACTTGTACTTTCACAGGCAACCAATATATTGGTATTCAACTAGCATTTCTTACTGTTTAACAGGAAAAAAAACCCCTCTCATTTTCCTTATAATACTCAACAATGTTCTTTATTATGTCACTGATCTTGCTACAACTGCTGCACTTGACATCTAATATATCTGATTCTAAATTGGTTTGTAGTCGAATTTTGAAAAGGATCAATAGATTCATTTAAGCTGACTCTCCCTCTGTTACTGAAACGTGCCTGTACATGCAAAGAATGAGATTACCAGATTTGATTCATAACATCGTGGCTGTCTTAGAAACAGCAGTACACCTGGAATACTGTATAACAAATGAAGAATTAAATTAGGAGTACTGGTTGGTCCTGACACTCTCATTTGTGCCTAGTCTGCATCAACAAGTAAATGAGATGTTGATTTTCTTACCATTAGAAAACACCCTTGTTTGGATTTTTTTACCCGCAAAAATAAATCCTTAACTGCCACCATTATCGGTAACAGTAACAATGATTATGATAAGATCAAGTGCCATGTTATTTACATGATTGTAAATTCATATGGAAAAATATATATCAGTAGATTATCCTTTTAAATTTAACTCGAACAATCTAAAGGAAACTGATTAGGCAAATTACATGTCTATGGAATTATTAAGGATTTATTTGCCATTTGAGTTCATTGTTAGAGTTAATTCAATAGTTACTGAAATAATATACTATAGCATTGTTTGCTGTTCTGTTGTATACCAGACCTGTTTATAGTTGTTGGGGATCATTGGTGGGTATCAAAAGTGAGTGGAACAGACAAACATTCTTGCCCTCATTGAATTTATATTCAAGTGGGGGATTATAGTAAATAAACATAATAAGTAAATAAATAAGTTAGCAAATTACTTAAAAATTAAATGATAAAAATACAACAGGTTAAGAGAAAACAATAATGCTTAGAAGTGGGTACAATAATTTTAAGTAGAATTGTCAGAGAAGGCAACCCTGAAAAAGAGCTATTAAGGCAAAGACTAAATAAATTGGAGGGCTTAACCCTACGGATAGGTGGGAAAGAGCATTTGGGGAAGAGAGAACAGCTCAGTGCAAAATTCCAAGGTTCTCACATGTCTGGCGTATTTGAGGAACAGCAAGTAGGCTAGTGTAATGAAAGTGGAGTGAGTGAAGGTTGAGACACATAGGAGATGAAGTCAAAGAAAGAGGTCATGGGGCCAGATATGTAGAACCCTCTAGACTGGGGGTCGGCAAACTTTTGAGATGGAAGAGCCACCAGGGTCAATCAGCAAACTGCAGCTCTCAAGCCATATGTAGCTTTTGGGTATGTACATGTGGCTCTGGAGTAAAATTGAAAATGAAAATAAAACTATCATAGTTTCATTTATAAAATTTTAAAGAATATTATTCACATAATGGTGATTATGTAAAAATATATTTATGTCTCTCAAATAATTTTTAAATTGTTGTGAGAAACAGGATTTGCTCTTCTAGGAATTGGCAAACTTTTGAGACAAAATATATCCAAAAAGCCACATGTGGCTCACGAGCTGCAGTTTGCTGACCCATGCTCTAGACAATTTTAAGGATTGTGCCTTTTGTTTAGTTTTGTTTTTTCCCTCAAGGGGAATGGAGAATCACTGAAGGATATTACATAAAAAAGAAATGTGATCTGACTTACCATTTAAAAAACAAATCTATCTGCTATAGTGCCTGGAAGGCAAGCCTGGAAGCAAAACAAAATAAAACTATTGTTTGGAATTTATTGCAGTAAAATTTCACAAAAATAATGGTGGTCAATCTAGGATGATAGCACTGAATGTGATAAGAAGGAATGGACTTGTGTATATATTTTGGTGACAAAGTGAATACTGGGTGAGAAATAAGAGTAGTCAAAGATGAATATAAGGATTTTGGCTGAACAACTGGTAAGATGGAATGATCATCAACTGAGATGGGAAGATTGAGAAGGGTGTAGATTTTTATAGAATGTCACAAATTTAGTTTTGGACATGTAAATTCGAGATGTCTCTTAGACACACAACTGGAAATATCAAGTGAGAAACTGGAAATGGTATGAGTCTGGACTTCAGGAAGAGTGTCTCAGCTGAAGAAATACATTTGGATAGGTTGACATATCAATGACATCTAAAGTTGAGACTTGATGACATCCCCAATAGAGAGAAGAAACGATAGCTGAATACTGAGCCTTGGAATATTCTAACATTAAGATGTCAGAAAGAAGAGGAGAAAATACAAAAAAACTGAGGAGAGATTAGTGAGATAGGAAGAAAACCAAGAGCGGTGTTTTGAGGTCAAATAAAGAAAGAGCATCAAGGAAAAGAAAATAATCAATCATGCCAGATGCAGCTGATTAATCAAATAAGATGTAAACTGAGAACTGACACTGGATTTTAAAATGTGAACATCATAGATTACCTTGAAAAGGGTGGTTTCAGAGTAGTGGTGGGGAGGTGAACATATGATTACAATGGATTTAAGAATGACTAGAAAGAATATTGAAGTTAGCCAGGCAAATATTTTGGGGGACTTTACTGCAAATGGAAGCAGAGAAATGGAGTGGCAGATGATGGAGGAAGTGAAGTCAAGAACAGGTTTATAAGATGAGAGAGTTACCAGCATATTTATATGCTAATGGAATGCTCCAGCAGAGAAAGGAAAATTGAGAATATAAAAGAGGCAGGCTTGCTTATGTGACAGCATCCATGAGTTGATGAGAGGAAATGAAATTTAGCAAATAAAGAGTTGGTTTTATGAAGGTATATGGGCAGTTCCTCTATGACAAAAGGAAAGAAGATAGTGGATAGGGTATAGCTACTGTGAGGTGAGTAGATTGGGTTAAGAAAATCTCTGGAAGTACTCTTCTGATTGCTTCAGTTTTCCTGGTGAAATAGAAAAGTGTCAACTGAGAGTGGGGATGAGGGCGGAGTATTGATTTGATGATAGAGAGGCAAGTTATCTGAAAGAGTGGAGAGATAATGGATCAAGAATATATTATACAATTGGTGGGCAGTATTAGTTTATGGTTGTGAATTTAAAATGAAAACTCTAGCATTGTTGTATGTTTCCCCCTTAGTCATGTTCAGTTTGAAGAGTATTAAGAAACATGTTTTGTTTGTTTTTTAGCTGAGCCATGCCACCTGTTGGCAGCTCAGCAGCAGCTCAGCTCGGGCAGGACTCGAACCACTGTTGCTCAGAGCTCACACTCTTGAGCGAGCTCTTAACCAACTGAGTCACTCAGCCGGCCCAAGAAACATGTTTTTAAAGCATGGTTCTGATCATTGACCTCTTAAAAGTCCTTCAGTGGTTTCCTACATACTGCAAATTAAGCCCAGATTATTTACCAGGACTCTTAACTCTGATATCACTCTTCCCTTATTCAAAATACTCTAACCTTATTGGCCTTTTCCTAAGCTACTGTGTTTTCATATTTTCACCTCATCAGTTAGGCTTTTGATGAAAATGTCAATTCCCAGAGAGGCCTTCAATGATCACTCTAGTCTCTTCTTATTTAACATTTTCTTTCTATATTGTTTTATTTTCATCATAGCATTCATCGCTATTTGAAATTAAGTTACTCCTTTATGTGCTTCATTAAAATCCTCTTTATCTAGTCCATATATCATGAGAACATGGGTTTGATCTGTATTGCTCTCCCTGAATCCCCAGCAACTCTCACACAGAGTAGGTAGGTAATCAACAAGTATTGCTTGAATGAATGATTATACCTGGACATAATCTGGTGAAATATCAGAAAAATAAGGATAAAGAAAATGCCTTAATAATTCCAGGAGAGAAAAAATAAGTTTTTCACAAAAGAATGAAATTGGATCATTATCCTACACCATACGTGAAAATCAACTCAAGCGTATTGAAGACTTAAAAGTAAGAACTGAAATTGTATAACTCATAGAAGAAAACATAGGGTAAAAGCTCCTTGACATTGGTCATGGCAGTAATTTTTTTTGTTTTGTTTTGATATGACATCAATAGCACAGACAACAAAAGCAAAAATAAACAAGTGGGACTACATCAAACTAAAAAGTTTCTGCACACAAAAAGAAACCATCAATAATGACAAGGCAACCTACAGAACAAAGAAAATTTTGCATACCATCTGTCTTATAAGGGGTTAATAGCCAAAATATATAAGGAATTCAAACAACTTTCTAGGAAAAAAATATGCCTAATTAAACAAATGAACAAGACAAACAAAGAAAGAAGCAATAACTCATAGATATAGACAATAATTTAGTGGTTACCAGACGGTAAGGTGTAGAATAGGTAAAAGGGAGTCAAATATATGGTGATGGAAGAACTGACTCTGGGTGGTGAACACACAATGCAACATATAAAGAAAATTTATAGAAATAGGCAAAGGACCTGAATAGGCATTTTCTTCCTGAAGAAGACACATAAATGACCAGAAGGTTTATGAAAAGATACTGAATGTTACTAATCTTCAGGGAAATGCAAATCAAAATCACAATGAGTTATGACCTCAGACTTGTTACAATGGCTATTATTAAAAAAAACAGGAGATAACTAATGTTGGTGAAGACATGCAGAAAGGGAACCCCTTTGCACTGTTAGTGGGAGTGTAAATTGGTACAGCCATTGTGGAAAATAGTATGGAGATTCTCAAAAAAGTAAAAATAGAACTGCCGTATGATCCAGCAATCCTACTTCTGGGTATATATTAAAAAAAATGAAATTGTATCTTGAAGAGATATCTGCACTCTCCTGTTCATTGCAGCATTATTCACAATAGCCAAAATACAGAGGGTGCCAAAAAAATGCATACGCATTTTAAGAAAGGAAAAAACTGTATTAATATATACCAATAACAAAAGATGAATACAAGTCACATTTGATTCTGCAATTACAAGAGGCCCTCAAAGTGGTTACCATCAGTGTCCAGATACTTCTGATTACAGCGAACTACTGCTTGAGCAACGTTGACCAAAGTGTTAACATCTTTAAAATTTGTATACATTTTTTTGGCACTAAGTATCTGTCTATAGGTGAATGGATAAATAAAATGTGAAAATACATACATACATATATATATATATATATTGTATTGTGTATATTAAATGTATATACAATGATGAACACAGACAGTAAGAGTCTGCATTTCACTGGCTGGGAAAGGGAACTGTGTGGTTCAGGTGACCGGGGACTGAGCGTTTTGCTTGGTAAACCTGGTGCACCACCATGCTGGCCACAAGATTTTGTGTCTCCAGACACTACTTTCCAATGCTTTTCACCCATCTTTCACCAAGGCCTCCCCTGTTGTGAAGAATTCCATCACAAAGAGTCAATGACTCTTAACACCCAGCAGGGAATTGGGATCCAAGGTGGGGAAACTTGTCAAGAACTCAAGGAGGTAGCATTGGAACCATCAATGGAAAAACTACTTAAAATTGATCAGATGGGAATCTGCTTTATTGCTGAAAGGGCTGCTGTTGGTCTTGGAACATTGTGCTACTATGGCTTGGGAACGTCTAATGAGACTGGGACTATTGAAAAGGCTATAATTTGGCCTCCATATGTGAAGGATAGAATTCATTCTACCTATACTCATTCTACTTATCAGGAAGTATAACAGCTTTGTCTGCCCTGACAGTGAGCAGAACTCCTTTTCTTATGAACTTTGTGATGAGAGGTTCTTGGATGACAGTTGGTGCAACCTTTGCAGCCATGATTGGAGCTGGAATGCTGGTAATCAATACCATATGACTGGAGCCCAAACCCAAAGCATCTTGCTTGGTTTCTATATTCTGGTCTGATGGGTGAAGGTGGTGGCTCCTCTGACGATATTAAGGGGGCCTCTTCTCATCAGACCTGCATGGTACACACCAGGCTTCATCAGACGCCTCTCCACTGTGGCCATATGTACACCCAGTAAGAAGTTTTTGAACATGGGAGCTCCCCTGGGAGTGGGCCTGGGCCTGGGCCTCACCTTTATATCCTCACTGGGTTCTATGTTTCTTCTACATAAGAGAGTGGCTGGTGCCACTCTGTACTCAGTGGCAATTTACAGTAGATTAGTTCTTTTCAGCATGTTCCTTCTTTATGATATGCAGAAGGTAATCAAGCATGCAGAAATAGTACCAGTGTATGTATAGAGTTCAAAATATGATCCCATCAATTCAATGTTGGGAATCTACATGGATACATTTAATATATCTGTGTGAATTGCCAGTATTCTAGCAATTGGAAGCAACAGAAAGAACTGAAGTGGCTCAGCCACTGACTTCTTTAATGCATCAGATACCTTGTTTGTTTAATAGGGATAGGTATTCATTAAACAGTTTGCTCAAGCAGCTTTCATTGATGTTTAGAAGATAAGAACTTGTCATTATGTTTCAAAAGTTCCAGTAATGTGATACTCCAGGTCTGCTTTTTCTTCTGGAGAACGAATTCAGTAATTCTCTGTCAAATAAACACATACATGTCTAATTCTCATGTTTGAATAATTCTAAAATGTTTCAAGGAATGTTAAAACTGAGGTTTGTGTCGTGAGAATTTAAGTGTTTTATTTATTTTTAAATTTATTTGGTTAAGAAAAATTAGCAAACTTGTATTTGCCTGCATATATTTTGGAATGCAGAATATTAACAAGTAATGTCATGAGTGATGCAGAAGTTTGGTAAAGGGACCAGAAGGAAGTAAAGGGTCATCTACAGTCTTTTCTTTGAATACTTGGTACTTAGGACTTGTGTAATTGGTGGTGAGCTTGTGAAAGGACTCTGGGTGTTTGGAAACAAACAAGTATTTACTTTTCACATTCATCTGCTGAACTTATCAAAAGCTTTAAGCTTAAAAAAAAGATATAGGTGATGCATTTTTTCTCTGTTCCTTTTCAGTGCTCTCTTTATAATGTAGATGTGATCTTGTTTGGCTTCTCATTGTTTGACATTGTTCGGACAGTCTAGAATTTTAATCATGTGGAAAATTCCTTATATATAATGTGTGTGTGTGTGTGTGTGTGTGAGTTTTACTTTTGAAACTTCTAAAACAAAATATCCATAAAATATCTTCTCAGGATAAAATATCCAAAGCATGGAAGTTGTTGTATTTTCAAGTATACAAAAAGCATGTTAATAACTGCTGAATATTTTTGCACATTCATTGAAATGTTTAATAGAATACATGCTTATCTTTCTCATCTCTTCAAGCTTTGAAGATTTTATTAGAAGAAAAGGCTGTGTGTCGTTTCCACTTGAGATTATGAAAACAGATTTCCTCCTAAGACTTGGTTTCTTGCGTTTAGACTAAGCACCAAAAAAGAAGAAGGAGCAGGAGGAGGAGGAGGAGGGGGGTGAGGAAGAAGGGGGAGGAGAAGGAGGAGGAGGGGG
>NW_017732070.1:735085-749324 GCF_001890085.2 Hipposideros armiger
GGAGGAGGAGGAGGAGGAGGAAGAGGAGGGGAGGAGGGGGAGGAAAAGAAGAAAAGCAAAGCTCGTCTTTCCACATGAACTATATCAATCAAAAATCTAATGGGACAAATGTTTCAGAATTTTCCTTCTTTCTTGCATAGACCATTAACTCTCTTGTGGCATTTGTAAGTTTTTTGATAGCAGAAGAGTTATTTTTGGAAGTTCCTAATGAATAAAATAAGTGTGTATGATTATTGAGATAATTGTTGTTCTTGCTAAGCATTTATTACAGTAATCCAGAAATAACTATTTTAACTGCCTCAAATTACATAGGATGCTTATTTTTGAAATAATAAAGGTTCCAGCCAGAAATATATATATATTATTATATTATATTAATTACATATAATATGATTATGTTAATATAATATAAATATACATACATAGGTATTATATTATTATATATTATATACTCTATTCCATTATATTATATATAATGGAAATATTATATATTATATTTCCATTATATTATATATAATGGAAATATTATATATAATGGAATATTATTCAGCCATCATGAAACATTATTTAGCAATAAAAAAGAACATCCTGCCATTTGTGACAACATGAAAAAACCTAGAGGGCATTATTCTAAGTGAAACAAGTGAGACATAGAAAGAAGAATATTTAATATTAACTCAGGGTAGTGGAGATGATAGTACTTTCTTGCTCAAAATTATATTGAGGTCCACTTGGGGTTTTATTCTTCATTGTTCATTTACTAAAATGTTTAATGACTTATGTGTCTGCCACTGTGCTAGGTATAGGGGATAGATATAGTGGTGAAAATATAATAGTTTTTCCCTTAACACTCTAGAGTCCTGAGTTCATTGTATATGTTTAATTTAATTTGTCTTCTTCTTGGTATCCAGCATAATTTTATTGTTTTGTTAGTTGTGTGCTTGGGAAAAATAAATATTTGTGAAAGTAAAACATAATTTGGAAAGTAAATCTTTCTCTTCAAATCTGAAAGTGAATCCCAAACAGTAAAGAGTATTTCTCTTTTTTTCTAAGGATATCTAAATTTTCTCCATTGTCTTTAAAAAGGTTGATATTCTGTGTGTGTGCACACTTGTGCTCCATATGCTCATCCCATCTGTGTGCATTTGTATGTACATTTCATACACATATAAAATTTTAATATAAGCACAACTGTTCAGGGATGAATCAGTAAATAAGCTTAACCAAATTGAGCACTTTCTCATCTTGGCTACTTTTTCTAGCTGTGGGATATATCACAATCTGTTTCCAGACTTGCAGTGGGGAAGAAGATACTTTTTCCAAGGTTCTTCTCCACTGAACCAAGCAGAGAGGTGATTCACCCACTTGGAGCTGATGACCCCTTGGGTGGGTGACTAATGAAGACTACCTACAAAGCTCCTTATGGCTATTCTACAAATGGCTTGTTTTGGGGAGACACCTGGGTGATGGGATTGCTTCATAGTTTCTAGAAGTGACTTTTTAAAATCCCCATAAAGATATTCAGATTTGGCCAATTTTTCTTGCATATTCATTAAGTGCCAGGTACTATATTAAATATTGTATACTTTTTCTCACTTAGTACTCTATGAAGTAGGTACCATTGTTGCCCTTGATCAGAGATGAGGAAACTGAGGTTCAGAGATGTTAAGTAATTTGGCAAAGTTGGTGCAACTAGTAAATGGGGGAACCAGGATTATAACACATATTTGATTAGACCTGAAAATTTATGATTTTGATAAATAATACTACCATATGGTCTCTCTCTTATCCTCAACCCTTAATCTTTTATCTTCATATTGTTCCTGTTTTCTTATTCTTTTTTATCGCTTTCATTTACTTCCAGATACTAGAGTAATGATGAAAACTGCTTGGTCAGAAGTCTGATGAGTTAGTTACATGACAGTTCTAAATATGACACAGAAGATTATTTTAAGTTACTAGGTAATAAGAGAACTATAATGATTTTTAAAATTTAATAACTAGATTTTAAAAATGTGTCTTATTAACATTGAATCAAATGAAATTAAAAGGCAGTAATGATCTACATTTCAAGTGGTTCACTTTCTGTATGATCTTGAAAAAGGCCATGTGATGGAAGGGAAAGAGCGCTAGAATAAGGATTAGGAGTCAGATTTGAATTCATTTCAGCTAACAACTAGCCTAACAAAGAAGTTTTCTTTTGAAACCTGATTTTTTAAACCTGTAAGGTCACTTCCATCTTCAACCTAAAATTCTATGACTTGGGAACAGTATTAGTTTGTTTAGAATTTCTCAGAGATGCCAGTGTGATTTAATATACAGCCTGTATTGATATTAAAAATCTAATTAGACTGTGTATGAAATAAATTCAGGTTTTTAAAAAGCAGATTATGCAGTGAAGAGATTGAAATAGTAGATTTCATGTTGTTGCTGAAGAAATTCATCTATTGCCTTCAACCTTTAGAAGTTTTCAAGCTAGGCAATAAGTGAAAAATTAGTGATAGTGGAGGCAATGTTACCTGTTAGTTCCAAATATAATTCAGCTTTTGTAATATGAGACAGAGCAATTGCTCATCCACCATTGCAGTGGATGAATGAAGACAGTAGGCCAAACTGCTGTCAAGACATCTGCATCTCTTTCTGGAGTTGGTAGTAGAAGAGCTCACTTTATAAGCATGCCATTTGGTTTGCACGCACTGTGCCTTTCATTTAAGTGGAACATGAGGGCTAGAGGATGTGTGTGGGATATGAAAATGCATAGGAGAGGAAATAATTCAGATGGCAGAACCCAGAATAGGAAATGTATTCAAATCTTACACTTCAGGAAAGACAAAAATATATTAATACATAAATGTTGTTTCTATTCTTGATACTATCGTTTTAATTCATTTTTACACAAATAAAAGAAGAAACATTTCTGTGATCTTAGCTCAGAATATTTCTGCAGTATTTTAAGAAAAGTTTCCTTAAATCATATGACTTAGTGTGATGAATATATTCTGAAATAAAAATGTTATTGGATGAAATCTGAAAGGACACACTGTGCTCAAATTTTATCATTTCAGCAGTGGTGTAAATATTGTGAACTGAAGCCAGGAACATATGGCTTAAAGCTCAATAATGTAGCCAATGAGGCAAAATATCCCTGTATCTATGTGCCACCCCAAATTAGAAGTTAGATTTCTTATCCCTCCCTGAAGGGGACATATTTCTGTTGTCTTTTATGAAATTTCTGAAGAAATAGGGCTTATTTTTAGAGATTTTAATTTTGTTAATGTATACATACCTACTTTGTGAAGCAAGCACGCCTCGGTAGTGCTGAGGCAACAGGGATGTGGCCTTCTTCATAGCTCTTCTATAGAAGATATTTGCTGGAGCAGAATAAAATCTTTTACTATAAATCTAACAGAAAAAAATTCTCACCTTTCTTATGAGTTATCTTCTATCACTGGATAAAACATGAAAAAAATTTGAGTAGGCAGTTCACAGAAAAAGAAAAATGGGTTTCTATTTTATTTATGTCAGGGCAATTGTAAGGCTAAGAAAAATTATGTATTTTTAAGTAAAAGTTTTAAATCTTTTTTTTTAAAGAAAGAAACTTGTTCTATAGTGCTCAGGAGTTAAAGTGAGTTAAACATTTCCTTTAGCATAAAATAGTGTTTTTATGGTCAAGCAAAAAGAAAAAAAAGTCTTTATTTGTTATAATTAAAAAACACTTTAAAAGGACTATCTTGTAACATTCTTTCCTTAAAGATACTGCCTACAAGCCACTTCTATGTTTACATTTATCAATGAACAAAGGTGAAACCCATAGAATAGAGAGAATTATATAAATGTATGATAATCTGTGTCCATTTTTGCAACACTAGTCCCTACACACACTCTCTTTTTCCTCCTCCTCAGCTTCCTAGTCCTCTTACATTTATTTTCCTTTGTGTTTAAATCTCTTTCATTTTCCTTTCTCTCTTGATTCCTTTTGTCCCACTATAAAACATTTAGAAATGCTAGATAAGGGAGTAAATCTAAAAGTTCTCATCACAGGAAAAAAATTTGTAACTGTATGGTAGTGAGTGTCAACTAGACTTGTGGTGATTATTTCACAGTGTACACAAATTTTAAATCGTTATACAATATTATATACCTGAAGCTAATATAATGTCATATGTGAATTACATCTGAATTTAAAAAATGCTGGATAAATTATAACAAATGTGTTTTAAAATGAATAGCTGAAAAAAAGAAGAATGAAATGAAAATGCTCAGAGGTCATATATGAAGAGGGAACAGAACACCAGTGTGGCAAGTGAGTGCTGAAGTCAAGGTTGTCCTGAGAATATCTGCCCATCTCAGTACCCTAGAGCTTTGGGTTTGATGGTCGTGCAGGGGTCATTATAAGGAGGCAAGTGGAGCTTGAGGCTTCTGTTTAAACTAAAACCTTTGAAGATCTACAATGTTGGTGAGAGGGCATACTAGTAAAATACCATGTACCAGCAAAAAAGAAAACAAAGAAATGCGACAGTCTAGTTCTAAGCTTTCAATGAAAACAAAACAAAACAAAAAGTTCTCTAAGAATTTATATTAACAAGCCTGTGCTTACATAGGTTTGGGATCCAAATTTGTACTAGATGCAGAAAATCCCAATCTGAGAATTCACCTTAAAGTGGCCTCTGCTAATACCTTTGAGCGCTTGGCTGTAGAAAAAGAAAATTTCTCTCAAACTAAAGCACAAAAAACTCTTCTATTTTTAAATCCCACATAAAGTTGATCTTATAATCTAAAATGACAAGACACAAGTTACCATATGTGACAGTCATCAGAAATTAAAAAATAAAAGAGTAGAATTGAACCCCCAAGGCTAGTAGATAAAAAAGAATGATTGAATAGAGACATAAAAAACATTGCTTAATATGTTTAAAAACAGAAAAGAGAAAATAAAAAAAGAGCATAAAATGAGATAGTGTTTTTAAATAAAGATTTGAAAAAGAGCGAAATATAGTTTCTGGATATAAACAATATGGACATTGCTATAAATGCTCAAAAATTTTACATAGCAGAATAGACAAAATTGAAGATAATTCATAAACTGATGCATAGATTTGAAAACAATTACACAAAATATGATACAGAGAGACAAAAGAATAGATGACATGAAAGGCTAGGCAATGTGGAGGTTAGAATGAACAGATCTAACCTACCTCTATTAGTATTTCAGAGGAAGATAATTTAAGAATAAGGGAGAAGGACTATTTGAAGATGTAATAGAAACAGAAAAATAAAATAAAACTCACTTTTAAATACATTATTTGAAACTTTGAAACCTCCGAGCAGATTAGAAGACTTAAAAGCAGCCAGAGAAAAGAGACAACTAGAATGAGCCCAGACTTCTGAACAATGGTCGGAGCCTGCAGGGTAAAACAATGCCTTCAAAGCATTGAGCAAAAATAACCATTCATCTAGAATTGTATACCCAGCTAAGCTATAATTCAAAAAGAGGTTAGAGATTTTGTTTTAATTTAGGACTTTATTTAGGTAAGCATATATATTAAAAATTTGAAGATAACTGAAGAATAATAAAAGAGAGGGGGGAAATCTGTAGAAGGGAAAAAAAGTGTTAAATATCTCAATCAAGTGAAGGCATGATATCAAGTGAGTGTGAAGATATGGGACAACTAAGAGATTGCTTTGCCGCCAGAGGGAGTATAAATTTGTCTGACTTTGGAGGACAATGTGATACTGCCTATAAAAGATGAAGATATACCCATATTAAAAATATTCATAAAAGCATTTTATGTAAAAAAAACAACTCGTATTTCCATTAATAGGAGAATGGCTAAATAAACTGTGGCATTTTACTACCATGGAATATTACCAAGTGGTAAAAAAAAACACCCAAAAACAAAAAATTGAGGCTATAGGTCAACACAGTTGAATCTCACAAACATAATTTTGTTCAAAAATAGAATCGTCATCCGACAATACATAAAATATAAAAAATACTATTTATTGTTAGTAATACTTAATAAAAATGAATTAAAATGACAAATACCATAAAAGATTGGTTTTCTCTTTCAGATAGAAAGGGGATGCACTCAGAGGGAGTTATTCAGGGAGCTTTTTAGGTTGGCGTGGGTTTAGGGTTTTGTTAAATTTTATATCTTCTTGTATTATTAAAATTTCATATTTGATATTAAAAATGGTAAAGTACCTGCACATTGATCTAGTAATTCCACTACTATGAGTCTATGTTGCAGACATACTAAGAACACATTTTAAGTTTTCTATTCTGATGCACCTACTGGAACATGCCATAATCTTCACATGACATTTTCTTCTATCTCATTGACCTCTGACACCATTAGGACTGTCAGATTATAGTGCCTAAAAAGCAGGATTACTTGTACCACATCCTGTTTACTGCTGTCTTCTGCTCTAGGTCCCACTTAAACCTGGAAGCATTTTTTGATACTCTTGAATAGGTCAGAAGAGTATTCCCAAGTGAGGAAAATGTTGCTTACAGAACCCAAAGAGGCCTACTGGTCTTTGTGCTTCCATTTTAGTGATGAGAAGTACATGATGCAATAATTTTTGTCCTTTATGTTAGAGGGGAAGTCCAGGCATGCTCTAGGTCACTGGAACCCTAAAAACTTCACAGATGTGTTGGGCACCACAGATGGTTTATTTCCCACTATTTAACTTAGTTGCCTTTTAAAAATTTCCTTCTATCACCACTAGTTTAGATTACCCACTACAGGTCATCTCAGTTTACCGACCTACTTCAGGAAGCCAGGCTATCAAGACTCCATTTTCCACTAAGGATGGTGTCCTCGTTGATATCATTGGTATAGTGGACAAATAATATGTTCTCTAGAACATCCACACCACCCAGACCCCAATCAGGACCCTTATATTGGAAGAGCAGACTTGCAGAAGTTGAGAATTCGATCTTCTCTTCCACCCTTGTAATTAAGTAATTCTAATCCTCATCTTGTCCTGCCCTCTGCCTACAGGATATGATAACCTTTAGATGCTACCTAGAAGGCCCTCTGGCTTTCACATTTTGCCTAAATTAGTGATTAATCCAATGTTTTAATAGTTCCCAGTAAGAAGCATCCAATTTCATAGTTCTTATATTTATTAGTCCCTGCCCCCTATCATCTCAAATGGCACCCAGATGCATTTCCTTCTACCAGTGCCCAGTCTTAGTTTACCACTAGTTTAGATGACCCACTACAGGTCATCTCCATTTACTGACCTACTTCAGGAAGCCAAGCTATCAAGACTCCATTTTCTACCAAGGATGGTGTCCTCATTGCCAGCCAATGAGTGTTACATTTCAGAATTCCAGTTTAGAGTCTGCTTCTGTGGCCCACCTTAAGGACTAACCCTCATAGTTTCCTTTTCCTAGGGAACAGATTATAAAATAAAAATTTACATGGTGGTGATTTATTGGGGGTGTGCTTTCTGAAACAACCCTGGTAAAGAAATTAGTGAAGTAGGCTTAGGCAAAGGGCAAAGCTGAACTGTGATGCAATTGCAAAAGAGATTTCAGCTGGTCTCCCAGCAATCTCTGTAGGTTGGATGGCCATTCAGAGATAATGAATTAAGGTAATACATCTGGGCCTTCATAGCCTCCCATTTATGCTGAGCAGTCATTGTATGTGGACTGCCCTTGGGGAGAGACTAATATTTAGCAAGGAAGTGTTCTTTGTCCAAGGACAGTTCCTGGGGAGAAATTCAGCTGTGAGGTTTCAGCACTCAACACTACACAACTTGGAGAATGAGTGCCTCATTCCTATAAAAAACAGATTTGGTAGGTGCACTATTGTCTCCTCCAGAGGGAGAGAAACAAAAGATCAGTAGAAAAAAATGTAAATTTTTATCTATCATCTACCTTGTAAATGTAAAGTTTAAATTTTTTGTAATATGCATATTTTTTTATTTTAAAATTGTATTGCAAAGTAAATGAAGTGGGGGAAAAGAAGGAGGGGGAGGAAGAGGAGGAGACAATCTTGATATAGCTCAAGTGATTATCTCTGGTACAAATTAAAAATGCCCTTGGCAAATAAGGCAGGCCACGCTAGATAAAGTAGTGGTGGCTATTGCTGAAAAATTACATTTAATTGCATCCATAAATCTGCATGTTTGATCGTTAGCTCATTGATAATGAAGAAACCAGTGTAAAAATCAAAACCCTTTGAAATCACATGAAAAATGGTGACTTGTAAAGGCCAATGGTATGAACATAGGACATGAAACACAAGCCAGCGGGAAAGAATGTAGAAGCATCCTGGTTGTACCTGACATTTATGATTGTCACAAGATACTCTCACTACATGAAGATATCACAGATTTAAATGGCAAATAGAAATATTTCTGATGTTCTTTTGGTGCATATGATAATTTTGTGTGTGTTGCTGGAGATAAATTTGAAAGTAGTGGAGTAATTGGGGGAAGCAAACAAAAACATATACTGTATCATGGAGGTTCTAAAATACATCAGTGACTTTAATAAGACAGCATTTTTGTTTTCATTTGTAAAATTGCAGTTTTTCATGATTAATTTGATTGTAGAATGCTAAGGAATTACCAAATCATAAAACAACCCCCACCTTTTTTATTTAATGTGCTTAAAATAAAAAAGCAAAATTCAAGCTATTATAAAATTGTCGATACTTTATTGTGACAGTCCATACAAAAATAGGCATCATCAAAAAAGGTTCTAGCAAATTCCCTGAATGTCAATAGTATAGACAAATCCCTTCATCATCTTTTTCCATCTTTACTGTAATGTTTCCTCTCCATCCATCCTCTTCTCTCCCCTTCTTTTATTTCTCATTAATTCAGTTATTTATTCATAGATTAATCACACATTAATGGAATACTATAAGAGGCAGATTCAGTCAGTAAACAGAAACTGTAAATTTTTTTAAAAAGATTTTATTGGGGAATTGGGGAAGGGGAAAAGCGTTGGGGAATCAGGGAAGGGGAACAGACAAGCTGCTGTTCTTTTGTTCTTCAGTCTAGTTGCGAAGGATGTCGGTTACTTCACTGGCCCATGTTGGTAGTATCATTGCACTCTTCCTGGGTGAGGCAGTCACTTGCTGACCATTGGATGGCCGCTCATGGCCGCTCATGGTGGCTCATAGCAGCTCACGCCCACTGCTGGCCAGCTCCACTGCAGCCTACTCCATCGTTGGTAACTCATGGCAGCCCAACTCCAGGTTGAGCTGTTGTTCACCATCTTAGCTGTAGAGTGCGCAGTGTTACTGGCCCTCATGTGGGATCCAAACCTTGGCCCTGCTGCTCAGAGCTGGTGTCCCAAGCCAACTTCTAACCAATGCACCACTTGGCCAGCCCAAAAACTGTAGATATTTTGATAAGAGAAGTATTTAATATAGATTATTAGGCTGAGAATTTGTTAGAAGTACAAGAGGAACAAATGGGGTGGTATTACTGAAAGATCAAAAATTGAAATGAAGCTGCTCTTGTAACCACTGGAGCCTCTTTTGCACAGCTGCAAAGGAGCTTATGGTTGTCTTCTGGTCATAGTCAGCTCTTCTCCTGTGGTGCCACATGCCTGACAAGTGCACAGTAAACTATTACCAGAGTCTGAAGAAAAATAATGACCTCTAGATTCCATCTCTCTTTTAATCTCATAAAAGTGCCTCATTGGCAGACTCTACACTGGAAATACGCTGATAATAGAGTCTTAGTTTTCTAGCACATGAAATATAGGGGGGAAATTAGAAAGGCAGAAATGGCGTTAAGTACTAAAACAGGCAGCATCAGGCACAATTCATCCCCTAGTTACTTAGTATTGTGAAAGATCTAGAAATAGCAAAATTAAAATTACCAGATCAGTAAAATAGTGTTTAGTAGGAGTGTTTTGTGCATATAAGACCAGTTCACACATTGGGAACTTTAAAATCCAAAACTGATATGAAGCTCAGGGGCATGACATTACAGGATGGGTTATAAAGTGAAAATGAGGAAGTTGTCTAAACCTTACAGTAGTTGGTTATTACATTGCATTTTTTTCTAGATAACAGGGAATTGGTTAAAAGTGATTAAATTAAACCATTTTTAGGAAGATGACTTTAGTAATTTTTTATGGTTATCAGAGGCATTTATAAGAAATAACCTAAGTTGAGTTGCTTATAAGTTGCTTATATTCATGAAATAAGCTAGATTTAGTTTTACTTACGAGGTTTAAATGGTTTTGTTTTTTCAGGGAATTTTCAAGTTTGGTCTCCATTTTTTGTTTAATTTTAATAGTATCCACAGCTCTTCTTTGCATGTTAATTGCACCTCATCTTTGTATGTTAGTTGCAACCATCTTTATTATTAAAAAATAATGGTCATAATGTCTACAAAAGAGGGTGGTCACAAAGTTCCATTAGTCACTGTGTTAATCCTTGAGTTTTGTAAAATCTTTTTAATAAGATTCTTACTTGTGACTAAATTTTATATCCTAAAGACTGGATTATATAGTTATACTTCCAGCAAAGATGGAGTAACAGGGACTGGATTTACCGCCTGCTTAAAACAACTGAAAAATAAACCAAATACACAAAGTGCCAAAAAAAATGTATACACATTTTAAGGAAGGAAAAAACTGTATTAAAATTATAATACAATGAATGATGCTAGCATTCATTTGATTAACGGGATCTTTCATGCGAAAGTCATACTACACATTGCTACCATAATTTGATTCAACTTTGAACAGTAATACATAGATAACATCTCTTAAAATGTGTACTTTTAATGGCATCCTTGTATATGAAACAACGGCTCTCATGACATTGGAAACCTGGCAACAAACTTAAGTGGTCTATAAGATAAAGAAAACAAGTGAGGTGAGAACTAATATTGCCTGAGCTACCAACAAGAAAGTTTCTAGGTCATTTTATAAAGAGGAAGAAACCAGGCAGAGAAAAATGGAAAAAACAGAGCTGAAAATATGAAAATTTTAAGGCAGAATAATGAAGGGGCAAGAGGTGCACACAAAGAGAACTCTGGAAGTCTTCAGAGACACCCTCAAAATTTCAGTTTAGTAGTGATGGGGGCATACATTTTAGAAAACTACTCAAGGTTGGGATTAGAGGGAACAGTGCTTAAAGCTCACATAAGGCCAGTGGTAGTGTGCCTGTTCCAAATAGCAAAAGCGAAAAACCTGACAATTCACTGAGCATTTGGTAGAGTATAAAATGTCTTGCTTCAGAAGTTGGAAAACTAATTTTTGAATAAATGTTGCTATCATCCACCTAACAAAGTTTTAAAAAAGACCCCAAAGAATCAAACAGTTTCCAAGTTACTTTTATTTACCCCAGAACAGAGCTAAATAATATTTATAAGCATACAAAAAAACCAACAAGTTAACATTCACAATATTTAGGATCCAGTTAAAAATTACGAGCCTGGCAAAGAAACAGGGAAATACAATTCATAATTAGGAGAAAAATTGGTCAATTGAAACTCATCTAGCAATGATACAGATGGTAGAATTAATAGAAAATATATATTACTACAATTATAATAATTGTGTTCTATATATGTTCAGAAAGCTAGAGAAAAGAATAAATGTTAAGTATAGATATGGAAGATATAAAATAGACCAAACTGAAGGTCTATGAGGTCTGACAATCAAGTTCGCGAACTCATCCTAGAAAAAGTTGCTGAATATCACTATGGTCAACTTTGAAGTACTTCCCTTGGTAAGCTATGCACCAATGCCAGCACCTAATCCATCCTTCAAAACAATTTTGGAACTCTTTCTAGAATGGCCATCAGAGGTGTCATTGTATTACCCTTGATGTCCTGAATATCATCAAAATGTCTTCCTTTCAATATTTCCCCCTACTGACAACTAAAAGCAATTAAAGCTCAACTTCAACAGGAGAAGACACACAACACAAGGAACACCTTTGGTACACATGCACAAGAGAATAGGGAGACTAAGCAATTCAAATATAAAGGACACATACCACATAAGTCCACCCAGCAAAGACTGAGAGATCTAGGGGATCTACCTAATACATTGAGGCAAGCACAAAGAGTCAGCCAGAATGGGGGAACAAAGAAACATATCCCAAATAAAAGAACAGAAGATAAAATCTTTAGAAAAAAGAAAGAACAGAAGAAACGTCTAGAATTAGTGGAACTAGATGAAATAGAGGCAACCAACCTATCAGAGGCAGAGTGTAGAACACTGATGATAAGAATGTTTAGAGAACTTAGTGCGAACATAAATAAGGATAGAGAAATCACACAAAAAACAACCAGTTAGAGCTAAAGAATACAATTACTGAAATAAAGAACACACTCGAAGGAATTATCAGTAGATTACATGACGCAGAGGATCAAATCAGTGACTTAAAAGGCAAAACATCAGAGATCACCCAAGCAGAACAACAAAAAGGAAAAGGAATAAAAAGCAATGAAAATAATTTAAGAGAACTGTGGGATAACATCAAGCTCAAGAACATGTGCATCATAGGAATGCTGGAAGGAGAAAAGAGGGAGCAGGGATCGAGAACATATTTGAAGAAATAATGACTGAAAACTTCCCTACCCTGGTGAAGGAAATTGACATGGAAGCTCAAGAAGTGCAGAGAGTTCCAAGCAAGATGAACTCAAACAGGCCCACACCAAGACACAATATAGTTAAAATGGCAAGGGTTAAAGATAAAGACAGAATCCTAAAAACAGCAAGAGAAAGACAGCAAGTTATTTATAAGGGTACCCCCATAAGATTATCAGCCGACTTTTCTACCGAAACTTTGCAGGCCACAAGGAAGTGGTGAAAAACAAAGGCCTACAACTTAGATTGCTTTATGCTTTTATTTAAAAGATTGCTATCATTTAAAATTAAAGGAGCGATAAAGAGCTTCCCAGAAAAGAATAAGCTATAGGAATTCATTACCACTTAGCCAGCATTGCAGGAAATGTTAAAAAGGCTTCTTTAAGCGGAAGAAAGAGGAAAACAATCTAATGAAGATACCAGAAACACAAATAACAAAATGGCAATAACTATGTACCTATCAATAATCATGTTAAATGTAAATGGATTCAATGCTCCAATCAAAAGAATAGGGTGGCTGAATGGATAAGAAAACAAGCCCCTTGGATATGCTGTATACAAGAGACTCACCTCAGATCAAAAGACACACACAGGCTGAAAGTAAAGAAATGAAGTAAGATATTTCATGCAAATGGAAATGAGAAAAAAGCTGGAGTAGTAATGCTTATATCGGACAAAATACAATGTAAATGGAAGAATATAATAAAACACAAAGAAGGGCACTACACAATAATAAAGGGATCGATTCAACAAGAGGACATAACCCTAGTAAACACCTATGCACCTAACATAGGAGCACCTAAATATATAAAATGGATATTGACACACAAAAAGACAGTTATCAACAGTAACACTATCATAGTAGGGGACTTCAACACACAACTGACAACAAGGGACAGGTCCACCAGACAGAAAATCAATATGGAAAGAGTGGCCTTAAATGACACATTAGACCAGTTGGATTTAATTCATATTTTCAGAGCATTTCACCCCAAAACTACAGGATATACATTCTTTTCTAGCACACATGGAACATTTTCCAAGGTAGACCATATGTTAGGCACAAAACAAGTCTTAATAAATTCAAGAAAATTGAAATTATATCAAGTGTCTTCTCTGACTACAGTGCTATGAAATTTGAAATCAATTACAAGAAAAAACTGGAAAACACACAAATACATGGAGGCTGAATAACATGTTACTAAATAATAAATGGATCAAAAATGAGATCAAGGAAGAAATCAAAAGATACCTCGAGACAAACAAAAATGAAAACATAACGACCCAAAATTTTGGGGATGCAGTGAAAGCAGTCCTAAGAGGGAAGTTCATAGCAATTCAGACCTACCTAAAGAAACAAGAAAAATCTCAAATCAACAGGTTATCCTTACACCTAAGGGAACTGGAAAAAGAACAGCAAAATAAGCCCAAAGGGAGTACGGAAAGGACAAAATAAAGACTAGAGCAGAAATAAATGAAATAGAGACCAGAAAAACAATACAAAAGATAAATGAAACCAAGAGCTGGTTTTTAGAGAAGATAAATAAAATTGACAAATCTCTAGCCAGACTCATATATATATATATATATATATATATATATATATATATATATATATATATATATAGAGAGAGAGAGAGAGAGAGAGAGAGAGAG
>NW_017732070.1:749342-750330 GCF_001890085.2 Hipposideros armiger
AGACAGAGAGAGAGACAGAGAGAGAGAGACAGAGAGACAGAGAGAGAGACAGAGACAGAGACAGAGAAGACTCAAATTAATAAAATCAGGAATGAAAAAGGAAAAGTGACAACAGATATCACAGAAATACAAAAAATTTTAGGAAAAGACTAAGAGCAACTACATGCCAACAAATTTGACAATCTGGAAGAAATGGATAATTTTCTAGACACATAAAACCTTCCAAGGCTAATTCAAGAAGAAACAGAAAAATCAGAATAGACCGATTACTACCAAGGAAATTGGATCAGTAATCAACAAGCTGCCAACAAACAAAAGCCCTAGACCAACACCAGATGGCTTCACAATTGAATTTTACCAAACATTCAAAAAAATTATCACCTATTCTCAAACTATTCCAAAAAATCCAGAAGGAAGGAAGGCTCCCAAACTCTTTATGAGGTCATTAACACCCTGATCCCAAAATCAGACTAAGACATTACAAAAAAAGAAAACTACAGGCTGATATTACTAATGAACACAGAGGCAAAAATCCTCAACAAAATATTAGCAAACAGATTTCAGCAATATATTAAGAAGATCATACACCATGATCAAGTGGGATTCATTCCTGACATGGAAGGTTGGTTCAATATTCCCAAATCAATTAATGTGATACACCACATCAACAACAACAAAAAAAATCATGTGGTCATATCAGTAGATGCAGAAAAAGCATTTGACAAAATCCAGCAGCCATTTATGATAAAAACTCTTACAAAAGTGGGAATACAGGAGTCATGTCTCAACATAATAAAAGCCATATATGATAATAGTGAAATAGTGAAAGATTTCTCTCTGAGATTGGAAATCTGATAAAATGCCCATTTCACTAGTTTTTTATTTTATTTTTTTTTTAGTTTCAGGTGTAAAAAACAATCCAATAGTTATACTTTTTACCCCTCACAAAGTGGCAAACCCCTCCCCCAATCCATCCCCCCATCATACA
>NW_017732070.1:750335-811890 GCF_001890085.2 Hipposideros armiger
TATAATTATAGTTGACATACAATATTATTCAACTTCAGCCTCAGGTGTATAGTGCAGTGGTCAAGTCACTACACTGTCCATGAAGTGGTCTCCCTAACAAGACATGTGTCCATCTGACCCCCTACAAAATATTTACATTATTGATTATATTTCCCAAACTGTCTTTCATATCCCTGTGGCAATATTGTAGTTACCAATTTATGCTGCCTAATCCCTTCTCCTTCTTCCTCATCCCACCCCCGTCCCATCTAGTAACCATCAGTTTTTCCTCTATAACTCTGAGACTATTTTCTGCTTATTTTGCTCATTTATTCAGTTCTTTAGATTCCACATATAAATGAGATCATATGGTATTTGTCTTTCTTCTACTGACTTATTTCATTTATTGGGTTGTCGGAAAAGTCATGACGCATTTTTGCAATGAAAACCAGAAAAAGTATGTCATTACTTTTTGTACAATCCAATAGCATAATGTTCTCTAGGTCCATCCATCCATATCATTGGCAAATGGTAAGATTTCATTCTTCTTTATAGCTGAGTAGTGCCACTGTTGCTTAATCCAGTCGTCTACTGATTGGCATTTTGGTTGTTTCCAAATCTTGGCTATTTTAAAAGTGCTGCAGTAAACATAAGGATGCATATTTTTTTTTGAATTAACATCTTGGGTTTCTCTGGATAGACACCTCAGAGCGGAATTGCTGAATCATAAAGTAGTTCCATTTCCAGTTTTTTGAGATGCCTCCATACTGATTTCAACAGTGGCTGCATCAATATGCAGTCCCACCAACAGTGCACCAGGGGTCACTTTTCTCCACAACCTCTCCAGCACTTGTTTGTTGATTATTGATGATAGCCATTCTGACTGGAGTGAGGTGGTATCTCATTGTGGTTTTTATTTGCATTGCTCTAATGATTAGTGAGGTTGAGCATTTTTTTATACGTCTGTTGCCAGTTTTATGTCCTTTTTAGAGAAATATTTCTTCATGTCTTCTGCCCATTTTTTAATTGGGTTGTTTGGTTTTTTTGGTGTTGAGTTGAATGAGTGCTTTATAAATTTTGGATATTAACCCCTTATCTGATATATTGTTGACAAGTGTCTTCTCCCATTCAGTAGGCTGCCTTTGTATTTTATTGATAGTTTCCTTTGCTGTGAAAAAACTTTTTTAAGTTTGATGTAATCCCTTATGTTCATTTTTCTTTTACTTCCCTTGCCCAAGGGGATACATCAGTGAAAATATTACTCAGGGTAATGTCTGCAAATTTACTCCCTATGTTTTCTTCTAGGAGTTTTATGGTTTCAGTTCTTACATTTAAGTCTTCAATCCATTTTGAATTTGTTCTTGTAGATGGCATAAGGAGGTGGTCCAGTTTCATTTTTTTGCACGTGTCAGTCCAATTTTCCCAACACCATTTATTAAATAGATTATCTTTACCCCAATGTAATTCTTGCTTCCATTGTCATTGATTAAATGACCATATATGGATGGATTTATTTCTGGGCTGTCTATTCTATTCCATTGATCTGTGTGTCTGTTTTTATGCCAGTACCATACTGTTTTGATTACTGTAGGCTTGTAGTATGATTTGATGTCGGGTAGTGTGATGCCTTCCACTTTGTTCTTAATTGTCAATATAGCCATGGCTATTTGGGGTCTTTTCTGGTTCCATATAAATTTTAGGATTATATGTTCTATTTCTGAGAAAAAATGTCATTAGTAGTTTGATAGGAATTGTGTGAATCTGTATATTGTCTTAGGTAGTATGGACATTTTAGCTATATTATTTTTTCCTATCCATGAACATGGTATGTATTTCCATTTATTTGTTTTTTTTAATTTTTTTATTTCTCTCTTCAATGTCTTATAATTTTCTGAGTACAGGTCTTTTACATCTTTGGTTAAATTTATTCCTAGGTATTTATTGTTTTTAAAGCAATTGTAAATGGGATTGATTTATTGATTTCTTCTTCTGATAGTTTATTATTGGTGTTTACAAATGCAATTGTTTTCTGAATATTAATTTTGTATCCTGCTACTTTACTAAATTCATTTATCAGTTCTAGTAGTTTCTTGGTGGAGTCTTTGGGGTTCTCTATGTATAGTATCATGTCATCTGCATATAATGACAATTTTAATTCCTCCTTACCAATTTTGATGCCTTTTATTTCATTTTCTTTTCTGATTGCCATGGCTAGAACTTCCAGAACTATGTTGAATAGACGTGGTGAAAGTGGGCAGCCTTGTCTTGTTCCTGATCTTAAGGGGAAAGGTTCTAGTCTTTCCCCATTAAGTACGATGTTAGCTGTGGGTTTATCATATATGACCTTTATTATGTTGAGATATGATCCCTCTATTCCCACGTTGCTAAGAGTTTTCATCATAAATCACTGCTGGATTTTGTCAAATGCTTTTTCTGCGTCTATTGATATGATCATATGATTTTTATTTTTCATTTTGTTAATGTGATGTATTATGTTAATTGATTTGTGGATATTGAACCAACCTTGCATACCAGGACTGAATCCCACTTGATCGTGGTGTATGATCTTTTTAATGTGAGGCTGAATTCAGTTTGCGAGTATTTTGTTGAGGATTTTTGTGTCTATGTTCATTAGGAATATTGGCCTATAGTTTTCTTTTTTTGTAATACCTTTGTCTGATTTCGGGATTGGAGTAATAGCCACCTCATAATATCTGCTTGGGAGACTTCCTTCCTGCTGTATTTTTTGGAATAGTTTGAGGAAAATAGGTGTTAAATTTTTTTAATGTTTTGTAAAATACATCTGTGAAGCCATCTGGTCATTTGTTTGTTGGCAGCTTGTTGATTACTGATTCAATTTCTTTGGTAGTAATCTGTTTGTTTAGATTTCTGTTTCTTCTTGATTCAGTCTTGGAAGATTGTATGCTTCTAGAAATTTATCCATTTCTTCCAGGTTGTCTAATTTGTTGGTATATAGTTGCTCATAGTATTTTCTTAAAAATTTTTGTATTTCTCAGGTATCTGTAGCTACTTCTCCTCTTTCATTGTTGATTTTCTTAATTTGGGTTCTCTCTCTCTTTCTCTTGGTGAGTCTGCTAAGGGTTTGTTGATTTTGTTTATCTTTTCAAAAAACCAGCTCTTGATTTCATTGATCTTTTGTATTGTTTTTTTTTCGTTGTTGTTTTTTTACTCTATTTCATTTATTTCTGCCCTGATCTTTATTATTTCCTTCTTTGTACTCCCTTTGGGCTTGCTTTGCTGTTGTTTCTCCAGTTCCCTTAGGTGTAAAGATAGCTTGTTGATTTGAGATTTTTCTTGTTTCTTTAGACACACATGCATTGCTATGAATTTCCCTCTTAGGGCTGCTTTCACTGCATCCCATAAATTTTGGGTTGTTGTGTTTTCATTTTCGTTTTTCTCGACATAGCTTTTGATTTCTTCCTTGATCTTATTGCTGACCCACTTGCTATTTAGTAACATGTTATTCAGCCTCCATGTATTTGTGTGCTCTGGGTTTCTTCTTATAATTTATTTCTAGTTTCATAGCATTGTGATCAGAGAAGATGCTTGATATGATTTCAATCTTCTTAAATTTACTAAGACTTGTTTTGTTTTCTAACATGTGTTCTATTTTGGAAAATGTTCCATGTGCACTTGAGAAGGATATATATTCTGTTGCTTTGGGGTGGAATGCTCTAAAAATATCAGTTAAATCCAGCTGGTCTAAAGTGTCATTTAAGGCCACTGTTTCCGTGTTGATTTTCTGTTTGAAGGATCTGTCCATTGGTGACAACAGGGTATTGAAGTCCCCTACTATGATGGTGCTACTGTTGATCTCTGACTTTGTGTTGGTCATAAACTGTTTTATATACTTAAGAGCTCCTATGTTGGGTGCATAGATGTTTACTAGGGTTATGGCCTTTTTTTGGATCAATCCTGTTTTTACTATGTAGTGCCCTTTTTTGTCTTTTATTGTAGTCTTCATTTTAAAGTCTATTTTGTCTGAAATAAGTATTGCTTCTCCAGCATTTTTCTCATTTCCATTTGCATGAAATATCTTATTCCATTCCTTACTTTCAGTCTGTGTGTGTCTTTTGATCTGAGATGAGTTTCTTGTAAACAGCATATGCATGGGTCCTATTTTCCTATTCACTCAGCCACTCTATGTCTTTTGATTGGAGCATTTACCCCATTCACTTTTAAAGTGATTATTGATAGGTACATATTTATTGCCATTTTGTTGTTCGTATTTCTTTCTTCCTTTGTTAGTTTGCTTTTCCCTTTCTTCTGTTTAAGAAAGCCCTTTTAACATTTTCTGCAATGGTGGTTTACTGGTAATGAATTCCTTTAGCTTATCTTTTTCTGAGAAGCTCTTTATCGCTCCTTCAATTTTAAGGATAGTCTTGCTGGGTAGAGCAATCTTGGTTGTAGGCCTTTGTTTTTCATCACTTTGAATATTTCCTGCCACTCCCTTCTCGTCTGCAGAGTTTCTGTAGAAAAGTCAGCTCTCAGTCTTATAGGAGTTCCTTTGTATATAACCTGCTGTCTTTGTCTTACTGCTTTTAGGATTCTGTCTTTGTCTTTAGCCTTTGCCATTTTAATTATGATGTGTCTTAGTGTGGGCCTCTTTGGATTCAGCTTGTTTGGAACTCTCTGTACTTCCTGGACTTGTATGTCAATTTCCTTCACCAGGGTAGGGAAGTTTTATTTCAGTCATTATTTCTTCAAATGTGTTCTTGATCCCTTGCTTCTCTTCTCCTTCTGGTATTCCCATGATGCAAATGTTGTTGCGCTTGATGTTATCCCACAGGTTTCTTAAACTATTTTTATTTTTCATGTTAGTTATTGTATTCTTTAGTTCTAACTGGTTGGTTTTTTATGATTTCTCTATCCTTCTTTATGTCCTCACTAAATTACTTAAACCTTCTTATCATCAGTGTTCTAAACTCTGTCTCTGAAAGGTTGGATACCTCTGTTTTATTTAGTTCCATTTCAAGAGGTTTCTTCTGATCTTTTATTTGGGACATGTTTCTTTGTTTCTTCATTCTGGCTGTTGCTCTGTGATTGCTTCAATATACTAGGTAAATCCCTTATGTCTCTCAGTCGTTGCTGGGTGGTCTTATGTAGTATGTGTCCTTTATATTTGGATGGCACAATCTCCCTATTCTCCTGTCCCATGTGTTCCAGAGGTGTTGCTGTTGAAGTTGATCTTTAATTGCTTTTGACTTGTCAGAGGGTGGGATTGACCTTCAGGCAGATTAGCTGGGAGAATTAGCTCTGGTAATAGTGTATAAGATGCTGTGTGGAGGTTGACCCTCTCAGAGGAGGCTTGGCCACTGTGGGCTCTTGTGCCTGTGGGAAATTTCCTTTGAGAGTGCCACTTGTAGGTTCAAATAGGTAGTACACTGGTTTTGTCTGGCAGTGGCCTCTGGGTGTATTAGTTCTGGTGTCTCTTGGGCAGAGCCATTTCAGCCCTGTCTTTTACTGGCCCATAGATACCTGTTAGGTGCCTCAAGGCTGTATGCAGTTGGCTGCTTTCTGTGCTGGACCTGGGGTCATGTGGGGATGGTCTCTGTGTGAACTGAAGCTTCCTGCCACCAATATTGGTCCTGAGGCAGTTTAGCAAAAGGCCTCGTGCTCCCTAGGCCTATTCCCACCTGTCAGATACCAGTAAGGCCCAACTATTAAAAAAGGTTCTTTAGGAGCGTGTGTCTGGCTATTTGACCTGGCATTGAGGGTGCCCTCGGTGATGTGGCACTAGCTGGGCGGGATGGAGTTCAAGTGAGTTACGAGACATGATTAGTGGTGTTTAAGGAGATTTAGGTCTTATGCCAATACCTGTCATGTTACTCCCTTGTATAGAGTCCCTAGGACACTACAGCCACCCTCTACCTCATGCACACAAATTCACAAAAGCTGCACTCGAGTGGCCGTGGTGAAGGTTTGTGGTTACTGAACATTGCCAAGATGACCCCTGGGCTCTGAGGATCATCTTCTGTTGCAGAAAACCTTTTCCAGTTTGTGGGGGTGGGGCCAGTCACCCAGGCACTCCGAGTACCCTGGCAATGCAGCTGTAGGTGGGTAAGGTGGTGTTACAGGTGCTTAAAGGTGTGATCAGTGGTTTCTACAAATTCAGTGTAGTCTCAGCTCCTGAACCAGTGCTAAGCCCATGTGTGCTTCATAAAACAAAAACAAAGAAAGGCAACCCAACAAAACCAAAAAACAAATACACACCCACAAAAACATGATAAACAATGATCAGACAAGAGAAAAAAATATATATAAAAGAGACAAAAACGCAAACACAAAAACAGCAGAACAAGACAGAAAAACAGTAACCAAAGCAATAACCAGACAAACAAGCCTGCGAAACAACAACAAAAAGAAAACACATGAAAGAAAAGGAAAAAGAACAAAAAGACGGAAAGGAAAGAAAAAAGAATTTAAAAAAAAAGGAAAACAAAAGAAAAATGGAGAAAAAAGAGAAAAAAAAAGGGTCTCTGCCCACTTTAATCTGCAGACCACTTGCTCAGCAATAGAGAGTCTCTGGGCGACTCAGCACCAGCTGAGCTGGGAGGAAGGGCCCAATGTGTTGTGTGCAGGCCTCCCTCTCAGGCTCTCAGTGAGCTTCCCACAATTAGCTGCTGTCAGGGTCTGGGATGGTTCTGGTACAGGGTGCCCATGCCTGTGGGAGCTGGGAGAAGATGCATGGAGCCATAGGCAGAGTAGACATGCTTTATTCATGGCTCTCTAGGTACCGCCCGCCTGGTACAATGGCCGGGCTTTATACTGTGCAAGAACAAATGTGGTGCACTGCCAAAATGCTTACATAAGGCACATAAACATAAACATCATCGAGATGGATGGTGCCTGCACTGCATTCCATCGACTGTACCCGGTGATTCACTACTGCAGTTCTGCTGGATGGCCAGGTGAGGGAGCCTGACAGAGTCTTTCTTCCCTATAATCCACCCCTTCAGGTTTCCTTACTGGCTTGTTTGTCCATTGAGGCTGGGCCCTGCGTCCCAGGCCTCTGTGAGAGCAGGGCAGAGCTCTGTATCCAAAGCCCACAACAGCAATACAGTGAACAGCAGAAAGCCACTAGGAGACAAGCCCCACCTCCCATAAGGGTGAGGTCCCACCTCCAGCAGGAGGAAAGGTGAGCCCACCATTCCGGTAGGGGGTCTCCTGTCAGGTGTTGAATGCTATCGATCTCTTCAGTTGGGGCAGACAGCGCCTGGCTCACATTTTTCTTATTGTCTGCAATATACACACAACATTCAGCATGCAAGATGGCACAGGTCCCTCCTTGGGCAGCAGTTAAAATGTCCAAAGCCACCTGGTTTTGGAGGACTACTTTCCTCATTTGGTCTCCTTCCTCTGTCAGGAGGCCCACAGCCCAGTGTGTTTGGTTGAGGGCTTGGGCAGTGTGCTCGGCAAGAGCAGTTGCCTGCGTTCCCACCACAATGGGACTGGCTTGGGGGCTAACGATAGCCAGGGGATAAATCACCAGGGCATCCTCTTGACGTGGCAGTGTTTGACTCTGAACAACTCCCAATTTCGGCTCTCTAACGTGGATTATACGCTAGTTGGGAGGCATGGCCGCCCCCATGTACAATGGCCTGTCCACTTGGCAGGGAGGTAGGGCCAGTCATATGAGCCACAAACACACACAGGCTCCCTTCTGGGACAAAACTGGTGGGCGCTAACGTCTGTTGCCTTTGGCCGTTTCACCACACATGACCTTCAGGGACTCGAGTTATGTGTTGGCATAAGGCTGCAGCCCACGTCTCTTTTGCCGGTCTGTCATTCCAAACACAGAGGAACAATCTGGGTAAGCGCCTCACTTTCACTTATGAGCCACCCCCATCTGTCCCATACCACATGGCTCAGCCATAACTTGCTGTGATTTCTCTGCGCCTTCATGCGAGAGAGGATGTATCACCAGGTTGTATCCCAGACTTCTTGTGGGGGCTCCACTCTCACAACCAAGTCGTTTTCTGTGGTAGCCGAATGGATATGCCATGGCAGCCCCGCTGTGGTGCTGACCAGAAGCTCCGTACGCACTCAGCAGCTGGAGACGTTGGCTACTCTGGCATAGGTGTGGGCCCAGTCCACTACTGTATTAGCCCATAGGCACCTACGGGCAGAAAGAAATAGTAGTCATAGGACCCAACAAAGACAAATCCCTTCCATTGGGGAGGTTACAGGCTAGCTTCTTATCCCAGAAAAAGAGGGTCGCTGCCACCAGCACCTTTCCCGGTTTGTGGTACCAAACCTTTATGGCATTTCTTGGGGTCCCTTGCGTGGTTTCAACATGTAGCAGGACAAGGAACTCCATGATAGGTCATGGCAAGAGCACAAAGGTCCCTCACAAAATCATCCCAGTATTGGGACCTCCATCTGTCACTTGCGGTAGCCACTCAGCCACCATCCCTGGTGTCACTTGCAAGTCATGGGTCAACCCAGCCTCCCATGGGACCACCAAGCTGAACAAATGACAGTGGGAGCTCTTGACCTGCCAGGGCCAATTCCATGGTAGTCATTCTCCTGCTTTCAAGCATGTGGGCGCTGGCAACAGAATTTCCCATTTCTGCCATACCCCGGCTTCAACGGGTCTCACTTGTAGCGACCTGTAACTGTATGGGAGTGGTATTCGATGCAGCAGAGCCTCTACTGGTGAGAGTCTGTCCTTCCGTGGCTTCTAATTCAAGGCTCTCAAAATATCTCACAGATGCAAAGCCCAGTCACACATCGTGGGAGGGTGTTTGGACACCCCAAAGCCTTGCTTCAAAAGGCCATTGTAGTGTTCCAGTGTACCAACTGCCTGTGGATTGTACGGAGTATGGAAAACCATTGAATGTCCATCCTGGCAGCCCATCACTGCACTCCTCGCCCCATAAAATGAATGCCTCTGTCACTCTCAATGACTTGGGGGCAGCCATAGAGGGCACACAGCTGTGCAAGAGCAGCCCCAATATGTCGCTGATCCACTGCTGGACATGGCCACGCAAACAATAACCCCATAGCTGTATCCATGGCTCTGAAGGTGTAAGTGGTATTTCTGGCTTTAGGCAGGGAACCTATATAGTCTACCTGCCAGTGAGTGAGGGGCACCCTCCCTCATGTGAGTTGCTGTGTCTTCCAGGGAAGCTTCCGCCACTGGGGACTGTCTTGAGCACAAACGACACAGTCATGGCAGGCATCTGCTATCTCTTGCCACTTCAAAGGCAGGCCCCAGCATCTACTCACCTGACTCATGGTTCTGTTACCAGCGTGTTGCAACTTTCTATGCAACCAATGGGCCACATCAGTGGCGGGGACCCATTCTAACCACTGGACCCATGTCAAGGCGTCTGCTTCATCATTGCCTGGGGACATTAGTGGGGAGTGCCCCATGACATGTATCAGGGTCACCTCCTTTCCTTGCCCTAAGTCCCAGAGGTCTTGCCACATGGTCTGACCCCACAGCAGATGGTGTCCTACTAGCCAGTTTTGATGCTTCCAGGTGGGGAGCCATAAAGTCAGGCCCTGAAACACGGTCCAGCTATCTGTACAAATGACCCTGGGCCCAGGCTCGTGGCTGATTATCATCCATACAGCCTGTAACTCGGCCAACTGGCTACTCTGGTCCAGCCTAGTATCAAAACTAAATGCTATCTGTTTTGGGCTGGTCTCCAATAGCCGTCCACATGGCAGCGGTCCCCCTGCAGGAGCCATCAGTATGCCAGGTATGTTCAGGTACTGGGGGCTGTCTTTCCTTATAGGGCGAGGGCTCCAAGCCCTCCCCAGTGGGCAGAGTGCTTGGTGCAGCCTGAGCTACAGGCTAAATTGGCCCCAGGACCTGTTGCAGCTCTGTGCTCAAAGGGCTTGAACTGAGGGTACTATGTTGCTCCAGATAGGCCCCCCCACTTGGCAAGGGTGGTGGTCTGTGCCCACCCCTGTTTTGTATCCTTGGGTCCTTGTGTATACCCAACCTTGGATGGGATAAGTTGTGCAAACCAACACCTTTGCCATCCTGTGATGGCTTCTGTAGCCACCAAAGCTGCATACACAGCGGCCAATTGCTTCTCTATCAGAGCGTAGATCTTTTTTACAATTAGGACCAAAACCCCACTGGCAACCAGAGAAGTTCCTGCCATTTCCAGAGGCCCCAATCATATCCTTCTTGGGTTACATGAACATCAAGCTCAAATGGGTGACCAGGGTCTACCACTTGTACAGCCTGTGTCTGCTGTATGGCCCTCTTTGTAGCAACAAATGCTTGGTCTACAGCCTCTGTCCAATCCCATGAGGTGCCCTACTTCACCATGGAATACAAGGGCCTTGACACCTTTGCTAAATGGGGTACAAATACCCACCAATACCCCAGCAAGCCCAAATATGCTTGTAGTTGGGAGATCTTGGTCGGCTGGAGAAATGCCTGTATTTTGTCAATAATAGCTTTGGGTATAACCTTTGTCTTACCTGACAAAATGATACCCAAAAACTTGAAGACAAACCAGGGCCCTAGACTTTTACCTTGTTCACCGGCCAGCCACGTGACTTCAGATGGTGGAGAAGAGAGGGAGCTTCTTGCTCTAAATCTGAAAGAGAATCAGAAGTTAGTAAAACATCATCAACATAATGAAACAGGGCCACAGAAAATGGGTGATCCCATTGTGCCAAGTTTTGGGCTACAAGCCCATGGCAAACAGTGAGGCTATGCAAATAGCCTTGTGGGAGGACTTGGAAGGTACGTTGACACCCGTCCCATGTAAAAGCAAACTGCCCTTGGCTCTCAGGCGCAATGTCAATGGAGAAGAAGACATTCGCCAGGTCCACTATATAGTGGTACATTCCCAGGCAAACAGTCAAACAGTCCATCAAGTCATGGATCAAAGGCACTGCAGCATGCAGAGGTGGCGTCACCTTGTCTAATTCCCTATAATCCACAGTCACTTGTCAGGTCCCATCTGGCTTCTTCACTGGCCAGACTGGGGAATTGAATGGACTGTGCATTGGTCTCACAATTCTAATACTGTATGGCCAATCTCCTCATGTGCCCCCTGGCAGGCGGTACTGTCGCACGGTTACATGTGCCATGGGCAGGCGGTACTGTCGCATGGTTACATGTGCCAGGGCTGTGGCAACACTTGAGGGGGATGGTGAGCATGCCCGCATATCACCGCCTTCACCACCAGGATCTGGAGGTGGAACTCTCTGACCGAAGTCTGTAAACTGAGGCCATGTAACACGTCCACAACTAGAATATACTCTGGTATAGGGAAGGCATATAACATGTAGGTACGGGGTGGGTGGGGAGTAGGGGTGGTGGGGTGGTTGTGCAGTCAACCTATACCCAGCAGTAAGGAGACAACTTTCACCTTCACAGTCATCCCCCCTAACCATCAGTGCAGATTGCTGGTCTGGGGAACTGCTCTGGGTTCCTGTAAATAAGGCTGCAGTCAGCACTGGTGTCACCCAAGGCTGGAACTCTTTGAACATTGGAAGGGGACCAATGTATGAACAGTTCCACATGGGGCCTGCGGTCCCCGCTTGTCCCCTCCAACCGGGTACTTTGGCTCCTCCCCTAGTCAAACTGGAAGGAGCTGGCTTTGGGTGGGTATATGAACTCTTGGAAGGCCACGGGCCGCACCTTCCCTGGCTTTCCCGTAGCTCAGTGGGGGAGTAAGGGGTGTATGTTGTGAACTCAGTCACCGCTGGGTTGCAGGCAGCAACTCCCCCTGGACCGGAAGGCTGTTCACGTTGTACCTTCTGGTGCACGATGGGTTGGGCCTGGGGACGAGGAGCAGCATCGCCCTCAACTGCATCTTCCGCCGAGGACTCCAGAGGGGTCTTTGTCTCAAATCCTGCGCCACGGAGCTTCTCCTCTAGCTGGGGGATCCAAGCCTCTAGCGCTTCCTCCTGGGACAACAGGTCCCTCACTCTGGCGGCTTTGGTGAGCACCTCCTCTGTGGTGCAGCGCAGAGCGGTGAGGAAAACCCAGCCCACACAGCCAGCCGCGGCTTTTCCTTTCTCCGACAGCTGTTCACTTAAATTATGCAGGGCTTTCTCTATGCTGGTAGAGAACTATCCACCTCTTCCCACCCCTCCACAGGGGCCCAGCTCATGAGAGCAGCGGCCACCAGGTACCACACACTGTGTGGTGGCCGCATATCCTCCTGTCCAGGGGTGGGCAGCTCCCTTACCTGACTGGGACCCTGCTCACTGCGCCAAGTGTCAGGGTGGGGTTTGGTCCCGGTGTAAGGTACCCGCGCCTCTGGGAGCTGGAAGAAAATGCATGGAGCCATAGGCAGAACAGACATGCTTTACTCGCTGGCTCTCTAGGTACCGCCTGCCTGGTACAATGGCCGGGCTTTATACTGTGCGAGAACAGCCGAAGTGCTTACTTACATAAGGCACATAAACATAAACATCATTGAGATGGATGGCGCCTGCGCTACATTCCATTGACTGTACCCGGCAAGTTGCTACTGCAGTTCCACTGGATGGCCAGGTGAGGGAGCCTGACCAACTCTTTCTTCCCTACAGCTGCCATGTGTGTGCTCTGGGGCCATGCTCACCACCAAAAATCCTCACAGGGTGCTGTGGGCTGTCCCTTGCTGCAAAAATCCTCTGTGGCCTGTGGAGAGGGGGGCGAGGCACCAGGGACTCAGGGTGTCCCTGGCAACACAGCTATAGGTGGGCAGGGCAGGCCCCCAGGGAAACATGGGGTGTGGTCAGTGGCCCCCCACCAAGTCAGAACAGCATGTGCTTCTGCACCGGAAACCAGCCAGCACAAACGCTCCATGAATGCCCCAGCCAGATCATGCAAGTGCGCAGCTCCCGGCCCAACACTCCCAGGAAAACCCCCAGTCTCAGCCTGTCCCAATCAGCAGCCCACAGATCAAGCAGAGTAGCCCAACAGCCAGGCGCCACCCTGGCAACTCTGCACATGCAGTGTGTAAGACGGGGACGCAAGGCAGCATACACAAGCGCACACACACGTATACCTGTACTAATTCCACCAGAACATTGCAGTCCCGAACCTGACCCTCTGTGAGAGGGCACAACCCTGAAAAAATGGTTCCCTCCTATATACTACTTGTGTGCAAGCTCCACACAAGGGGAACAATGGTCCCCAAACCTTCAGCTCCTGCACTCACTCAGTTCAGTCCTTCCCTGCAGGCTCCTGGGACCCTACTCATGGAGCCACTCCCTCTGCCAAGGACCAGGTGAATGTCCACCAGAGAGCGAGTCTGTGTGTCGGTTCCACAGAAGGATGAACTGGTTCTCTAGCCGCCCTATGCCCCACCAAGTTGAGCAAAGAGAGTCCTCACTAATTTCTACTGCCAGCTATCATGGAGCTCCTCTTCCCGACAAAGTAACTCTGGGCTGGGGAGCTTGACATGGAGCCAGAAGGTCCCTCCCCCAACAGGAGAAGTCTCTCCACCACCGAGATGTCCCCCATGGGGTTCGCCCTCAATCATCTCCGCCCCTCCTACCAGACTTGACGGGGCCTCTTCTTTAAGTCCTTCATTTAGAGGTTCTGTTCATCTAATGTTCAGGGGACTTCCGAGGTTGAATGTTGTATAAATTATTTGTAATTTTGGTGTGATCCTGGGAGGCAGTTGGCCTAGTGCCAGTCTATTCCACCATCTTTTCACTAGTTTTTTTTTCAACATTGTACTGGATACTCTACACAGTTGAAGAAGGCAAGTAAAAGAAGAAAAAGGAATAAGGATTGGGAAGGTAAGAACTAAACTGTCATATTTCTCACAAAATAGGAATATGAGATGAAAATTCCAAATTCTCTATACACAAATATTAAAATTAATAAAGTGAAGTCAGCTAGCATAGTCATAGAATACAAGTTCAATAGCAAAATAGCAAAATCCAATTTTATAATTTAAATTAGAAACAGGTACCTAGAAAATTAATTTAAAATAATATAATTTCAATTGTATTAAAAATTACAAAACAAATAGAAAGTCAAAGGATTTCTACACTGAACATTACAAAACTATTGACAAAAAATTTTTAAAGATAAAATAAATTGATCTGCCACGTTCATGGGTTAAAAGACACACTATATGTATATGTTTTGTTAGAAATTGTTTTGTAACAAACTGCCCCCACATTTTGTGACTTAAAGTAACAACCACTTATTATTACTCATAAAACTACTAGTTATAGCTGATCTAGGTCATGCTCAGCTGATCTTGACTGGTCTCACATATGCATCTGTGGTATTCTGGTGGACCAACTGGAGTCTGGTTGATGCAGAATAACTACACATACTGGGAGTTGTCTGGCTTTATATTACACCTGTCTGGGCAACAGGTGTTATATTTCCATTTGTCTCCCATAATTAATCAGGCTACCCCAAGCTTGCACAGATGGTGTCTTGGTAGGGTTTAAAAAGAGAGAGAATAAACACAAAGCTTCTTAATGCCTAATGCTAACACTACACAATGTCATTTCCACTGCCTTTTATCATCCGAAAGAAGTCATATGCCTTGTTCATGGGCTGGAAAAACAGACTTTATATTTTGATAGGATGAGCTGCAAGTTTCATTGGAAAAAGATGGAAAATTGTGGGCATTTTTAAAATTTTTATAACAGATGTTTGTTCTGTACAAATTCAATTGTAACTTCAATGAATCCCAATAAAAATCCTGTGGTTTTCTTTGGTGGATTCTAAAATTTATTTAGAAATGTAAATGGCTAGCAATGGCTAAGGTGATCTTAATAAAATGAAACAAGCTGGAGACCTACACTAACAAATAAAGGGAACTATTATAAGTTGTGGTAATTAAGATAGTGTGCTATTGGCATAAGGAGGCCCATCACCTCATTTCTAACAAAGTTGATTTGTGAGGTATCGTGAATAGAATCGTCTTTGTAATACATTATGCTTGGTTAATTAAATATTTATATGAAATAAAACTTAACATTGACCCTACTTACACACACACACACACACACACACACACACACACACACACACACACCAATCAAGCAGACTGCAGGCATAAGTGAAAAAGATAAACAATAAAGTTCTTTAAAAAGGACATTGGAAAACACCTTTATGCTTTAGGAGCAGACAAGTAATTCTTCGACAGGACACTAAATGTATTAAACATAATTATAAAACGAGAACTTAGACTATTTTAAGGTTAAAAACTTTTGTTCATCAAATACAACACTAAGAATGTGAAACTGTAAATCATAAAAAAGGCAAAGAACTGCTGCAACTCAATAAGTAGAAAAACAACCAAAAAAGTGTATCTGAAAGACTTCACAAAAAGTGGATATCCACATGCTTGATACACCTACAAAAGGTGCACAGAACATTATTAATTATCAGAAAAATTAAAATTGAAACCACAAGGGGCTACACAAACACCACAATGACTAAGACAAAGAAGACAGAGAAGACCAAGTGTTGGGGAGGATGCAGAATCACCACAGCTCTTCTATAATGCCAAATGGGAGTGCAAATTGTACAATCACATCGATAAACTGTTTACTGATACTTACTAAAGAATTCCACTGCCAGGTAATTACTCGACAGAAATACCTACACATATCCCCAAGACATGTGTATATGGGTATAGATAGCAGCTTCATTCATAGTAGTCTCGAAATGATAACAATGCAAATATCCAAAATATAATAGAGTGGATAAGTAATATGTTGTTTGTTCACATAGTGAAATACTTTACAGAGATAAGCATGGACAAACTGTAATTATATCCAAAAACATGAATGAAATGCACAGACATAATGTTGAATCAAAGAAGCCAGAAACAGAAGAGTACATATTCTGACTCCATTAACATAAAGTTCAGTGAAAGGCAAAATGAAACTATAATGCTAAAAGTCAGAATAGTGGCTGTCTTTGGGAGGACTGACATGAGAAAGCATTCTTGGAAATGGTAATGCTGTTTAGTGATATGTGCAAGAGTCCTGGGGGGAAAAGAGAAAGAAAAAAAATAATATTTAATCATACCTAGAATGTTTCAGAATAGGTGATCAAGTAGTATAGAATTTGAAATAAATGATACAGTTCCTTTTTCAGATATGGTTTCATAAACTGATAAAACTTTATATTCTAAATACATACTCATATTATTTGCTCATCTTCACTTTCATTGTTCTCTAGTCATTCAATAATACCATGTAGTTGTCTGATCTGTAATCTTAGTTTATTATTCAGATTGTGTCTCTGCTGGGTTTGGCATCACCATTTTGTGTAATTATTTGAAAATAAATCTCATTAGACAACATTAAGGCCTAATTCCCAATTGGAGAAAGTGCATTTTTTATTAATCAATTCATTTCACAATTTAATGGGAAAGTTTTGATTTTTTTTTCCCATTAAGAAAATAGGCAGAAATCATCCTGTGCTAGAATACAAAGGCTTAAGTTCTTAAAACAAGAAACCTCAGAGCACCTGGCCCAAGGGCACAGTCTTTCCCAGATCACCAACCAAGCGATACATGTATAGGAGCTGAGATGGGAGCTGTAGAAATGTTGGCACTGTGTTCTATGGTTCCTTTTATAAAATCTTGACCCTGTAATTTGGGGACCAGTTAGTTGCATCAAACAATGGAATATTTATTGTTTTATTTCCCTTGTGAATTTGTCATTAAGGAATAAAGAGTTATTTTGAGTGTGACAGATTTTAAAGAGGTTTGGCAGAAGGTATTACATACACAATTCTATAAGAAAAACATATGAATAGACACAAATATATATATATATATATATGTATATATACATATACATATGCATAAATTTATCTAGGTATCTATCTATCTACATCTGTCATCTGTCTATGAAAAAGAGTGACCTATCTGTATTAGAGAATTACTACTCTTGATATTGTGAGATTTTGAATGTTATGACATGTGCTCCTAGTTATAGGCTTGGATTTTTAAGACAGAAACATAAAAACATTAAAAATAATTCTTTAAGACAACTGAATGTACTGTTATAATATTTGCAAGATATTTTCTTTCAAAATATGCTGTACAAAACATTATAACTACTTTTTTTTATTGTTACAGAATGGCTTATTGACTTAGTTAATTTATTAAAACTCTCTTTAAATTTCTCTTTGCTTATCGTCATTTCGGCTGAAATAAGAACACTTTAACAAACAACCCCCTTCCACCACCACACACATGGGCACTAAATAAAAGGAAGTGATATACATAAGTGACACCTATTTTGGAGGCTCTAATAACCCTAAGAGAAAAGCTAGAGTTACACCTGTCTCCCCTCTCCCTAATCACCCACCCCTCCTCTCAGGTAGAGTGTTCTCTTAATTCTGGGGATTTCTGTTCAAACAGACATAGTTGATACAGATGCAATAATTAACAACAAGTTGTTCTTGAACCATGACTTTGCTCTTACTGAGCCTTAATTTTTTTTGCTTCTTTTGTTCTCACTAGTGTTTGAGTAGGATTATTTGGGTGCTAAAAAGCAGAGGGTACAAAAAAGAATGTATACACATTTTAAGAAAGGCAGAAACTGTATTAAAATTATGCTGATGGTAACCATGTTGAGCACCTCATGTAATTGCAGAAGTCAAACGTGACTTGTATTCATCTTTTGTTATCAGTATATATTATTACAATTTGAATACAGTTTTTTTTTCCTTTCTTAAAGTGTGTATATATATTTTTTGGCACTCTCTGTAGATTTTGAAAAGTAGAATGTATACCACCACAGATTCACCTGTGATTGGAGTTCAGTCAGTTTTCTTATTGTGATGGATATAAGGATGTAGAATACACCAAAGTGTAAGATACAGGAAGATAGACACTTTTATCTCTTTACCACCATATGCCAATAACCTAGAGTGAAATCACATAACAGGCACTCAATAAAAATTGTTGTGTTATTAAATGAATAGTATTTACACTTCACTTCCTTCCATGAAGCAGTTCTAACTCTCTAACCATCCTTTCACCCCAAGGTTATGAAATCAGAGACGCACTGGAAGCAGCCTCCTTTATCATTTTGGCTTCTTAATATTGCTGGGGAGACAAGATTTGGCAATCCTATTTTTATGGCCAGTCAAGTTAATTTTAATTCATTGAACATTTAAAAACCAAATATACTACCTGAACTCTAAACATCACTGTGACCTTTTTCCTCTTTTGCATGGGGATCAAAATAATAACAATATTTGTCAAGAAATCTGCAATGCATGTGCTCATCTCTGCTTTACTTTTCCTGACCGACTATCAGTGCACTGAAAATGCCTTTTGGAGGCCTTTATATTAGTAAAGGCGATCTACTGGTTATAATTTATGATGCCCACATTTCAGTGGTTTAGCGGAAATTTATTTTTGTTCTTATAAAGTTCAATTGGAGGCTATGGGGGACACCAGAGGATTGAAGGGGTAGTAAACTGCTTCAAAAGTGGTTTAGGGACATGGACTCCTGACATCTTACTCTTCCTTCTTTCTCTAGGGTCTTAGAGTCATTTGCTAGATTTTCTGAGTGTTACTGGCAGACAGGGGGAGTGACACTCACACATAATACTTTTTATGGGTCAGACAGGATGTGGGACACATCCTATCTGCCCATACTGTATTGGCCAGAGCTTACTCAGATGACAATACCCTTTTATAAGTGATGCTGGAAACTGGTCTGCCTGTGTGCCTAGGAGAAAGAGGAAGGAAGTTTGCTAAGCAGCTGACCAGTGTCTGCTGTTGGGATTACTGGCCTCTGTATTACCAAGGAGGTTGAACACTGTGAAGTACATTTGTTATTTACCACTTTCTTTTCCTCCTTGATTTTCATGGTCTAAATTTTTATATTTCCTCCATTCTATTATCATTAGCCATTTATTCTAGGTTCTTTTTGAGGGCTGTTCTTCCTCTGCTCAGCCTTTAAAAGTCAAAGTCATAATTTCAAAGGACTCCATCATCATCATCTCTCTGAGCTTTTCACTCTAAATTTAATTCCTATGGTATCTTAAAGAAAACCCTTGTCCCAACATCTCCTTTACATTTTGATGATTCTTAAATATAATAAAAAACTCATAGCTACATTCCAGACCTATATTTCCAAAAGCTTAATAAATATTTCAATTTGGAAGGCCCACAGGTAGCTCAAGTCAATCACATTGAAAAAAGAATCATTAATTTCCACCAAACTTCTTCTCTATCATCTAATTTGGTGATGGTACTACTTTTGTCTTGTAACTTTATATTCATTCTCCTCACACATTTCTCAGTGAATATCATCAATTCAGTTACCAAATTCTACCATTTCTAGCTTTTTAATATTTTTTTGTATCCATCATCTCTTCTCCACTGACTAAATTTAGGCTTTTGCCTGGCTTTTAAATCTTCACTTATTAGCTCATCTTCCAGAACTGGGCATAGTTTTCCTTCAACTCATTATCCACTGAGAGTCAAAAGAAAGTGGGAGAGAGCTTTCAAGACAAAGAAGTTAGGAAGAACCAAGTTGGAATGCATGGATAACACCACAGATTGGGGGACTCTGGAGAGAAGGCTAAGAGCTTTGGAAAGTGATACCAAGGAAGAGAAGGTGGGCGTTAGAGCCAAGTGTGACATCTCTGCACAGGGTTCATTATCTGAACAGAGACTATGGTTAAGTTTTTGGGCTAGCTGAATGAACTTACAAGACAGAGTCCTGTGGTTGAGCAAAGCAGAGTCAGAAGCACAGGCAAGAACAGGAATGTTCAGGCCAGATGGATGCTGATCAGAGTCATAAACAAATCAGAATAATTCAAAGTGCAAGAATCAGAGTGGGCTGGGGTGTAAACTAGGAAGCAAATTTCTTAGATAAGCTCTCAGACTGTGTTGAATGGCAAAATGAGAATTAGCATGTGGACGCTTCAGAGAGGCAGATTTTTGCTCACCCCAAGAAATGAATACTTTTAGTCATCAGAATTGATCAGTGTAAAAGTGGGCTGTGTTGTAAGCTAGTGAGTTCCCTGTGACTGAAAGGATTAAAAAACAGACTTCCTGACTTCCTGTGATGCTATTATAGAGCCTATTACTGCAACACATGGATGAGGGCATTAGACAGTTGTTGAGCTCATTTGTAACCTTCAAATATAGTATTAAAATTTTTATCTTCTCAATTTGAAAGTTATAATTTGGATCCAACTGGTCTACGTGACATTCTTTCACGTTCTCCTCCTATAGAGCAGATATTAAGTTACAGAACTTCTGTGTTATTCTGCTTGTGTTGCATTCCCCATCCCCAAAGAAGTGGTTTTCACCTTAGTCACATTTATATTCAACAAATACATAGGTTAGTTTGCTCTCCCCTACCCAGTCCTGATTGAATTGAGCTGCCAGTTAAGTCAACCAGTTAATTCCATCAGATTTTGAGTTTGACTGGGTCTTTTTTTTTTTTTTAGCTGAGCCATCCTGCCACCTGTTGGCAGCTCAGCGGCAGCTCAGCTCGGGCTGGGCATCGAACTGCTGTTGCTCAGAGCTTGCACTGTTGAGTGAGCTCTTAACTAATTGAGCCACTAGGCCAGCCCTTTGACTGGATCTTTTAGTTGAACAGGAAAAATGAAGGATACCTGGAGTGGAGAGTGTAAATTATGGGAGTCAGCTTTGGCAAATAGATGCCTAAAACTGACTGGCCCTTCATATAGAGACCAAAGCCAAGCAGCAGTGACACAAGATCTAACTTGGGAAGCTTCTAGCTGAGAAGGCTGAGCTTCTTAGGATTGTTGTCAAATGTAACATTTGGAAGTGGTAAATCATTGCAGGAGCCTGTGTGCTTGGCAACCACATTCCTGCCTGGGTTGCTGGCAATACAAGCTGTGACTTCATAGTCTCATACAGTTCTGATGGGGACATATGAGCCATCAGTGACTGATCATTTTGGGAAAACCTGACAGAAAACAGAAATTTTCCTTACTTTCTCTTGCTATTATGAAGTTAGCAGAAGTTGAATGATATAAAGTTGTCTCATTTATTATACAGATGACTCACATACTTTCTGACTCATGCCAGTAAAAATCATTGTCACTAACAGAAATATGCCAGGGCTTAAGAAAAATTGTGTTCTGTGCCCCCCCCCCCCAACCCCTTCCTGAGGACTGGGCTTTCATAATGCTGTGCAGATCTGCCCTTCTATTTGGCACTGGGGCAGTAAGTCATTTAGTTTCAGAATGATTTTTCTGGCTATAGATATACCCTTCTGGATAGGATGCTGTTAATCAGCCCTCTCCATGACATTATTAAATTAACAGCTCCTGCATATAAGTAACATATTATATCTTTGTCATTCTCACAATTTAAAATGCTTCTGTTCTTTCACCCATCAGGAAAAACAGAGATGCAATGGAAACCTGTACTTTCAGAACATAATTGTGCTGTTAAAAATAAATGTGCTCTCATAGTCTACATTATGTCTCTTTTCCATCTGCTTTTTGTCTGGTTGTGTTTAAGCAGCAGCCATCTTTTCTCCTCAGCTTACTTTGAAAACTCGATGTGATAGGGGTATTGTCAAGAGTTTGAATAAAAGCAGAATGTATTTGTGTGATGTCATTGTAATACTTTGTGCAGTTAAGCACTCTGAGAAACTACTATATTAGTCAGGAATAAAATTCATTTGGCTTGTCTTTCCAAAATATGTATAGATGAACTATCTCTAGGTTCACACTATAATCCTATACTAATTTTGCATTAGTGTTTAATGGTCAAAGCTGACTTTCTGGAAAAATATATTTGGTTTATATCTATTGAGATTAATCAGGAGGTAAAAATTTCTAATTATCAAAAGCACACACAATGTGATATATATATATATATATATATGATGTACTACAGAATTGTACATTTGAAACCTATGTAATTTTACTAACTATTGTCACCCCAATAAATTTTAATTTAAAAAAAGAGCAGATTTTAAGTTTTCAATTGTTTTTTAGCAAATATTTTGTATGGAAATACGCGGTCTGACAATAAGGTTCACGAACTAATCCTAGAAAATGTGCTACATACCTCATTGCTGAATAGGATTATAGTCACCTTTGAAGTTCTCCCCTTGGGAAACTATGCACCAACACCAGTGCCTAGTCCACTCTTCAAAGCAATTTTGGAACTCTTTTTCTGGGATGGCCATCAGAGCTGTCGTCATATTACCCTTGATGCCCTGAATGGCATCAAAATGTCTTCCTTTCAATATTTCCTTTATCTTCGGGTAAAGAAAGAAGTCACTGGGGGCCAGATCAGGTGAGTAGGGAGGGTGTTCCAATACATTTATTTGTTTACTGGCTAAAAACTTTCTCACAGACAGTGCCGTGTGAACTGGTGCATTGTCATGATGCAAGAGCCCTGAATTGTTGGCGAAAAGTTCAGGTCATCTTTTTCATGCAGCCTTTTCAGTGCTTCCAAATAGTAAACTTGGTTAACCATTTGTCCAGTTGGTACAAATTCATAACGAATAATTCCTCTGATATCAAAAAAGGTTAGCAACATCATTGCAACAAGTTTGCGAACTCAATTGTCAGACCTTGTATGTTCTATTAGATTTGATTTCTGTGAGTTTTTTCCATGAAATAAGATTTCACTGTAAAATAAACTTAGGGAATGCCAGATAATGTATTTCCTACTGGGAAATTTATGATATTTGCATGGTGGAACTTTTGGAATGTCACATAATCAAATAAACTCTTTTGATCATGTTTAACTTTGTTAAATACAGCATTTTTCCTCTTGCCATACCTATTGACATGCCAAAGAGTTAGTGTCCCATAGGGCATTTTTTAGGAACCTGTGAATTAAAATTGTCTTCTAGTGGTTAATACAGAATCATTTCTAAAAATTATTACTAATATTTGAAGTATGGACATTTTGGTGAAGCATAAATTATATTTTCTATGTGAGATAGCATTATCTATTTGAATAATTAATTGACACCTTTGAAAATAATGAAATAATCTTAACTATGAGCTTCTTAAGAGTAAGTCTTGGGCCGGCCGAGTGGCACGATGGTTAAGAACTCGCTTGGGATGCCAGAGGGCCCCGGTTCGGATCCCACATATGAGGGCCAGTGACACTGCCCTCTACAGCTAAGATGCTGAACAACAGCTCAACCTGGAGCTGGGCTGCCGTGAGTCGCTGGCGATGGCGTAGGCTGCAGTCCCTGTAGCAGTGGGTTGCCATGGGCTACCGTGTGTAGCCAGCAGCTACCGTGTGTAGCCAGCAGCTACCGTGTGTAGCCAGCAGCCAGCGTGAGCGGCCAGCAGCCAGCGTGAGCGGCCAGCAGCCGCAGTGAGCGGCCGTCCAGAAGCCGGCGACTGATCTGCCTCGCCAGGGAAGAGCCCAATGATGGTGCCAACTTGGGCCAGTGAAGCAGTGTCCTCCACAACTAGATTGAAGAACAAAACGACAGCAACTTGTCTGTTCCCCTTCCCCTAATTCCCCAGTACTGTTCCCATCCCCCCAATTACCCAATAAAAATCTTTAAAAAAAAAAAAGAGTAAGTCTTATTTATTCTTGTATTTTTATCACCTAGCACAGTGCCATTAGTTAAAGCTCGATATTTGTTGAGTTAATAACAGTAAAGAGAAAGATACCTGATAATTTTAGATTACCTTGGATACAAGAATGCTCACTTGATTGTTAGAAAGAAAATTAAAATCTGTTCCAATCCATCCAAAATAGTACATTTTCCTAAAATAGCCTATGTTGTCTTTTATGACATAATTTTAGTCACCAGTGGAATCTCATTGAGAGTGAATACATTGTATCTATATTTTCTAAGGTAAAGAAAAATGTAGAGCCATTGAGTAGCTATTATAGCTATCCCATAAGAGACTAGCCAGTTTTTGTTAATTTGTTTGTTTGTTTGTTTTTTAACCTTCACTGTTTTCTAGGAGATAGCAAAGAACAATATTAATTAAACCTGCATCTTTTTTTTTTCCTGGCACTTTCCATGCAAGACACAGATTTATTGAAATTTCTATCACTCCAGTGGAAACAAGTATATAATAATTCCCAGTGTTTTTGTTGTTGTTTTGTTTATGTTTTAAAGCTACTGGAAATACCATGTAATTATTATAATGATATTGAATATGCAGTATTGCAGAACAGGAGCATTACATGACAATAGCCAATGGAATGGTAATTTGAGGTTAATAATAATTTAGTGTTTATAGTAATCCAGGACTAATTATCCCAATACTTGCTGTGTTTTCCTTTTGATACCTTATGTTTTTTTTGCCTATTTTGTTCTAAATTCAGGTGAAAATAATCACATTGAAACAAGCATGGAGAGAGGTTCTGAGTAGGCTAGTAAGCAGTGATAAAGCTGTGTGGAATTATGGTCTGACAACACTGTCACTAGATTTGTAGGTCCTGTGTGTACATATATTTAGCATTAGTCTGGTGGATTGGAACTATGGTCCTGACAGGAAATATCACTGTATCTTATTACTAGAGAGAGTGATCCACAGGCTGATGGAAACATCTCTTTCAAACTATCAAGTGTATAATAGATTATTGTGCCATATAGATCAGAGAAAAATTATGACCTTTTAGATACATGCTCTTTACTTGGCCTCACTGAATTATTGACTCTTCAGTATTGCCCTCCTTGTTATTGTTTTGGTAGTGGTTATTTAACTACAGTGTCAAATCAGTTTTCTGCTCAAGCCTCTGGATGGTTGAATTCTATTCCTACAATGTTTTAGTCTTCTCAGTAAAACTTGTCTCTTTCATTATCATCTAGAACAGCGGTTGTCAACCTTCCTAATGCCATGACCCCTTAATACAGTTCCTCATGTTGTGGTGACCTCCAACCATAAAATTATTTTCATTGCTACTCTATAACTGTAATTTTGCTACTGTTATGAATCGTAATGTAAGTATCTTTTTGTTTTCCGATGGTCTTAGGCGACCCCTGTGAAAGGGTCGTTCGAACCCCCAAAGGGGTTGCGACCCACAGGTTGAGAACCGCTGATCTAGAACATGGAATTCTTCATCTTTCTTAAAAACAAAATTATAAGAAAATTAAGATTCTCCTCTCATAGTCTCTTTACTATTTCATTAACTACTATAAATACCTTTGATACAATTACTTGTTTATATTCTACTTTTGCATATGTATATATGCAAAATATGTATACATATAAATATACACCAGCACACACATATATATGTATATATGTAACTATATATAGTTTTATTTTAAACTTCTCAAACGACAAGACTATTTAGCCTTAATTTGGGGGAGTTTAATATATCAAATATATGAGATGACTCATAGTTACATGATAAGTACATGATAAGTATTCCATATATTTTATAACTGTTCTAATGATTATTTATTCAGCATTGATTATCCATATGATAACAACCCACTTTATCCTTAGTTCTTCTATTTCCCTAAGGCCATATGGAGGCTAAATGGAGGAGTCTGAGATGGTGTTGTATCTGTTTATCATACGATTGGGTCACATAACCTAGCAAAGCTGAACTGATATACCTTTTAGTATATGGGATAGCAAAACAATGATATGAGAAAGAAAAAGAATAATGGGAGAAATACATTCAACTTAGTATAAAACCTTAAGGCTTTGTGATTATGATACATGAACAAAATTATTAAACAAATTAAGTGAATATTTATTGATTGCCTATGCTGTGCCAGGCACTAGCAGCCTACTATGTATTATACATATCATGAGAGCAAGACAGACATGAGTACTTCCTTTATAGGATTTACTGTCTATTTGCAATGCAAAAATGAATAAATGGTAAAATAACTATACATTAATATACTTCCTATAAAATGGTGGTGGATACAGCATTCCAGGCAAAGGTGGCATGAAATGCAAAGACCATGGGTTAGGAAAAATCTTGGGGACATATTCTAGAAAGCAAGATGGAAGGCCAATATGGCTGGAAGGTAACAAGCAAGGGGGAGAATGCATGAAATGAAAGAGGCAGAGGCTCAATCATGAAATGAAAGAGGCAGAGGCTCAGTCATGCAGACGCTTGGTCTATAATGAGGAGTCGGGATTTTATTCTAGGTGTAATGGAGGGCAATAAAAAGTTTTCAAACAAAGGAGTGACATGATTAGATTTATGCTTTTAGGCTTTTACATTTCTGTGTAGAAAAAAATGAATTGGTGGGAATACAAAGTAGAAGCAAAGATAATTCTTAAGTTTATTCAGGCCAGATTTTTGATGGCTTGATGTATATGAATCCTGCTATTTTTTAATTTTAATTTTTATTATGCAAGTGCCCAACTTAAGCTTGCTTATTTATTATTTATTTATTTACTTACTTACTTATTTTAAATCAATGTATTTAATGTTCTATTATTCTGTTCATTATCTTAGACTTATTATAGGTTCTGTCAATAAAATTAATAGCACAAATTATGGCACATAACTTGTGGATCATCAAAAACAAATTATATCTATAATCATAAAACTATTTGGTAATAATAATGTTGAAACAAAAAGAACACTGACTAGAGGGAAGAGATTTCTAATGTTTTTATATGCTTTCAGGAAAACAATTATTCGGCTGTATGTTTACATTTTTGCTTAAATTCTATTTTTAAAATTCTCTATTTTTATTTTATTTTATTTTATTATTACTAGCTTCAGGTGTACAAAAGAAGCAGAGAGTGATTAGACATTTACACACCTTACAAAGTGATAACCACAACAAGTCTGACAACATACATATAAGCTTATTTATTTATTTATTTATTTATTTATTTATTTTCCATTACAGCTGACATTCAATATTATTATTATTTTAAAAATTAATTTCAGGTGTACAAAGCAACATAATAGTTAGACATTCAATATTATTTTTAAGATTTGTATTAAAAATGTAGTTAGCTTATAATATTATATTAGTTTCTCAAGTGTACACAATAGTTATTTAACATTTGTATACCTAAAGAACTGATCACCATGAGAAGTCTAGCAAACATCTGACACCATACCATTCTATTACAATACTATTGACTATATTCCCTATGCTGTACATTATATCCCCATGAATTATTTGTTTTATACCTGAAAATTTGGACCACTTATTGCCTTTTATCTTATGCCCTTTTTTAATTTTTCAGCTACAGTTGATATTAAATATTATTTTATATTAATTTCAGGTGTACACCACAGTGGTTAGACATTTACATAATTTAAAACATGATCCCCCTGACTAGTCTAGTATCCACCTGGCACTACACATAGTTCTTATCATGTTATTGACTATATTTCCTATGCTTTACTCTACATCCTCTTGATTATTTTGTAACTACCACTTGTACTCTTAATCTCTTCACCTTTTTCACCCTGCCCCCCAACTTTCCTCCCAACTCTCAACCTGCTAAATCTAGTACTCATCTGATAACATACATAGTTATTACAGTATTATTGACTATAATTCTTATGCTGTACCCTAAACCCCTATGACTACTTTGTAACAACCAATTTGTACTTCCTAATCCCTTCCCTTTTTTTACCCACTCCTTCTACCCCTCCCACCTGACAACCCCATCTGAAAATGTTCTCTGTATCTACTCATATGAGTCTGTTCTTGTTTTGTTTGTTTGTTTATTTTCTTTTTTAGATTCCACATATAAGCAAAATCATATTGTATCTGTCTTTCACTGTCTGACATACTCCACTCAGCACAATGTCCTGCAAGTCAATCCATGACACCACAGATGGCAAGAACCCTTCTCTTCCCTGGCCGAGCAATATTCCACTGTACACATGGTCTGACAATTAGGCTCATGAACTTGTTGCAACAATGTTGCTAACCTTTATTATTATTTTTTAAAGATTTTATTGGGGAATTGGGGGAGGGGAACAGCCAAATTGTTGTTCTTGAATCTTAGTTGTGGAGGGTGCAGCTAGCTCAGCTCCAAGTCCAGTCACCATCTGGAGCTTGCAGCTGCTCAACTCAAGGTGCCGTGTTCAATCTTAGTTGCAGGGGAGGTGGGAGGGCAGCCCACCATCCCATGCCAGAGTCAAACATGCAACCTTGTTGTTAGGAGCACATGCTCTCATCATCTGAGCCATCCTGCCACCTGTTGGCAGCTCAGCTCGGGCGCAGCTCACTGGCTCATGTGGGAATCGAACCGGCAATGCTGTTCCTCAGAGCTTGCACTCTTAACCAACTGAGCCACTCAGCTGGCCCCCTTGCTAACTTTTTTTGTTATCAGAGGGATGATTCATTATGAATTTGTACCAACTGGACAAACAGTTAAACAAGTTTACTATTTGGAAGTGCTGAAAGGGCTGCGTGAAAAAGTTAGATGACCTGAACTTTTCCCCCCAAATTTATGGCTCTTGCATCACAACAATGCACCAGTTTACATGGCACTTGTCTGTGAGAGAGTTTTTAGCCAGTAAACAAATAAATGTATTGGAACACCCTCCCTACTCACCTGATCTGGCCCCTAGTGACTTCTTTCTTTACCTGAGGATAAAGGAAATATTGAAAGGAAGACATTTTGATGCCATTCAGGGCATCATGGGTAATACGATGACAGCTCTGATGGCCATTCCAGATAAAGAGCTCCAAAATTGCTTTGAAGGGTCGACTAGGCACTGGTGTTAGTGCATAGCTTCCCAAGCGGAACATTTCGAAAGTGACTATAATGCTATTCTGCAATGAGGTATGTAGCACTTTTTCTAGGATGAGTTTGCAAACTTTATTGTCAGAATACACATGATTGGCAATGCTATTTATTTAGAAACAGATTTGGAGAGTTAAGTTCCATTTAGACTTGCTTCTGTGGGCTTTCTATATTTGAGATTTCTATTAGACATCTAAGTGGAGCTATCTATGTATCTATCTACTTATCTATCATCTATCTACAAAGGTGTGAGCAAATAATACAGTGAATGTTTAAATAAAAAACATTTTTTACAGTAAAAGACACATTGCCATTAATCCCCCTCAAAATACACTTGCTCACTTCGATACCGTATCATTCTTGTCACTTTCTGAAGCAGTTCTGGATGTCCTCTTTCGTGAGTGTCTTTAGTTGCTCTGTCATGGCTGCCTCAATGTCCTGAACCATTTTACTTTGGGGAAGAACCAGAATTTGCACAGTGCCAGATCCAATGAATAAGATGGATGAGGACACACCATAATACTTTTGACAGAAATTGCCATACACCAGAAGCAATGTGTGACATGGAGCTTTGTCATGATGGAAGATAATTTATGAAAAACTTTGAAACCCACCTCTCTCAATCCTAGCTCACATCCAACTGACTGCACCGAATAAGTTGATACTTGTCACACACTGTTACTAAGGTTTGCCACTCTACTTGCCAAATTGAAGATCCCTGCCTTTCTATTGGATGGCACTCGGTAATAGCATTCACCGTATGTTTTGATCACAACAGAAAGGCTCCATGTTACACATGACTTTTGGTACAGCAATTTCTGTAAAATAAAAATATTATTGTGTGTCCTTATTCACCTTATTCACCGGATCTGGTACCATGTGACTTCTGGCTCTTCCCCAAAGTCAAAATGACCATAAAATGTGAACATTTTGAATAGATTCAAGACATCAAGGCAGGCATGACAGAACAACAAAAGACACTCATGAAAGAGATCTTTCAGAACTGCTTTAGAGAGTGGCAAGAATGATGGAATAAGTGTGTTTGAAGCAAGGGGGTATATTCTGTGGAGGATTAATGGCAATGTGTCTTTTACTGTAATATTTCTTTTTAATTTAAACACCATATTTTATTATCACACCTTGTATCTAATATCTATCTATTATCTACATATTTATCTATCTATGAATCAAACAGGATGAGTCTAGATTGGAGATAAGAGAGTGCAGATAGAAAAAAGTAAGAGAGTTTAAGAATGAGTGTTGAGACATTCCTATTTGTGGGATTTTAGTAAAAGAGGATATGTCAGTCAAGGAACATGAGGAGGAGTGGCCAGAGGCGCAGGAGGAAAGCCAGGAAGGGTAGTGACACAGAAGCCTAGAGGGGAGAATGTTCTAAGGAAGAGTTAAGTGGCCAATTTAGCCAAATACTGTTAAAGTCAATCAGCATTAGACAAATATGTTCTCCAGTTTAGCAACCTGGGGCCTTTGACAATCTTAACAAGAAACATTTCAGTGGAGTTGTGGGAATGCAAATCAGGCAAATATGCACTAGAAAGTGAATATGAGATGAAGAAGAGGAGACAGAGTGTGTGGATAACTTTTGATTTTTTTTTTCTAAAGGAGAGTAGAAAAATGAGATAGAAGCTGCTGTGGAATGTGGGGACAAAGGGAGGTTTATTTGTGGTTAATAAAAACTATTCTGATATATTAAAAATAGGAGGCAATTCATACATTGTGTGACATTTCAAGGAACAGATAAATCTAAGAAATAGCTGGAATTTAAATCTTAGTTGAGTAATAGTCAAGTATTTTTAATGACACAGCTATGACCTATCTATTTTTATCACTTTCATACCTCATTATAAATGTTATGTTACTGACAATAATGATCTACTGAACAACTACTTAGATACAGCCTTCTTATTTTACACAGCTACAAGTGTCTGTAATAATCATGGGAAACAGTAACTCTTTCTCTGAAGGTGACCTTGGTGAATAGCAATTTTTAAAAAAAGACTATAATGTCATTGAATGACTAGCTGCAACAGAAATAGAATATTTTTGCCACATTCATTCCAACTTGTCTTTCCCTTTTCCTGGTGTTTATAGTGATGCTTCTGGAACCCTAACATCATTGTTGCCTCCACCTCAAGTCATTATAGAATTGCTTTGTTAAGGAAGAGGAAAACTTGAACAGAAAATATGTTTTTACCTTGATAATAAGCAGAGCTCTACAGTTCTCAAACATCTCAACATCAGGGCAAAAGTGTCAGGAGAGACATGTATTCAGAGGCAGCATGAGCTGCCCATGGTCCCAAGGCATCCTTTCTAAGTGGTCTTGGCTAATGTCACCACCACCACCTGTGCTTTCTCTGGTGACCTCAGAGCAAAGATGCCACCAGCACTGTTGGGCCCTTCTAAAGAGGAAAAACACACCCAGAACATCTGCTGTTCTGATATTCTGCATATTGCGTTGCCTTTACCAATGGGCATGGCAACACAGAGTTTTGGGGTAAAACTTTGTAAAACATTTCCTGCCTTTTGAGACTGTCTCTGAACGCAGAACTTTTCAGGTTTATTTGGCTTTTTAAAATCATGAGTGTTTTGAAAGCTTCTATTTGGACTAGAAGGAACAGACATCAAAGAACTGTCAAATGCACAGGGTCCTCTTATGGACTGTTATCTAGCCCTCAAGATGTTTGGCTGGAAGAGTTTTCAGATGACATATAGTCTGACATGTTTTGATAATTGAGGATGTAGTTATTTATCTTGGCAGGGAGATCAGGTGCAGGATCCCACTCAGCTACATGCCCGAAAATAAGGGGGAATTTCCTATGTCGATGCTCTGAAGCACCGTCTCCTCAGTCAGAGATAGTCCTGGATAGCAGTAATGTAAAGATTGCTAGTCCCTGACCCTAGCTGGAGACTGCCTATTGGTTCTCATTTGGCCTCTTCAAAATATGTTTGTCTAATTTTATCTATGGAGAAGTCCAAGAAAGGATGCCAAAACTTGCTACATAGTGTATTGCTTCCTCTAGGTGGCTGCAGTAAAATCTTTAACGTAACATTGTGGTGTATGCTTGATTATTTGTCTCTGAACTCCAGGGAATTGTCACATGGGGCATTGGAAATGATGGACAGCTAATCAACATGTTTGCTGCTGTTTTAGGATTTGCTGATTGTTAATACAGCGGCATCTCTGCTGTTTCATAAAGGTCATGTTGTCATATAAATCTTGTCTGCAGAGGCTCATTCACAGAAAGGTGAGAGCTTGAGGCACAACAGGGTAATATGACAGGTTCAGGCAGATTCATTTATATGGGTGAAGTTGATGAGAAGTTGGGAATGAAATTTGGAAAGCATCACTTCCATTTCTTTAATTTTTCTTTTGTACTGCTCTGTTTGTAAGGTAAATTTATGGACATATAAAACAAATGAATATAATTAAGAGATCTATTTTAGAAAGCATGGACTTTTAAAGCTGATTATTGAATTTACCTTGGTGAAAAATTCCAAGCTTTTGGAATGTTAGCCATTATTCATTCTGTGTGTGTGTGTGTGTGTGTGTGTGTGTGTATGTGTGTGTCTGAAATTATTAAAAGCAAAAGGAAAACACAGTTTTAAAATGAAAGCCCTTTCTGTTCTCTGATAGCTCTTCATGTACGTGGTTTAAAAGTAAAAATAATATTGTGATGTTATTTTTATTTGTTGTCAGTGGCAAATGGATTTGATCACAGTAGGAAGTACTCACTGAATCAGGGTTTTTGTTTTGTTTGTTTTATATTGTTAATAAGAGGGTGAGACCTTTGCACTTTACAAAGCCAATATTCACTTTCAATATCATGGAACGTATACTTCCATGATAATCCAGTATAATCCCGTCTGTTATATCCGTGCATGGACCCATTGGCTGCTAAAATTCATCTAAGGAAACACTAGAATTATTTGCAGCCACCACACTAGACCCTCCTCACGTTTTCTAGAACTGCCTTCTCTGACCATATTTCCAAATAATTCAAACTCTCAGATTTAAAGTGGTTTTTAAATCGAGGTATAAATGACCTATTCTTAGATTGAGTTTTAACTTTCTCCCTATATAGCATCTGGTTCTCAACACTATTGGGTTGATTGTGGCTTGACTCCCTGCCTCTTACCATCCCTGACTTCACTGGGTAGATCTGGGCATGAGCACACCCTGTTTTGGGGCCTTTGACTCCAACCCTGACCCAGATACAGTCCTGGTACCTGTAGAGGGCATGCTCAGAGAATCATTATTTATTCCATGTCATCTCACCACTTCAATAGGATTGCTTAAGCCCCTTTGTGAAAAGTCACAAAGTATAGCTTCAGGTGTCAGTGCAGTCACCGAAATTTGGCAGTAAACTAATAAATTTCATCCTGAAATAGTCACTATGGTCGGGCATTTGTATCTTAACCTCTGTTGGGTGCAACTGATCTCACAGATTGTTTTAAATTTCTGTTGATTTTTATACTGAATTTATGTAATAAACATATTGCTTTTACTTTGTGGCAAATTTAAATTTCATTCTGAATAAATAATAAGCATGTTTACATGTTATTTTCATTCATTTTCAATTTAAAGAAATAAATGTCATACACGCATCTAATAGATGCATTGAACCTGAACTCATAAATTTTGCATTGCTCTTGACGGAGGGTTAAAAGAATGACCAAAAGATAACCAGAAGATTAGCTTTTACCGTTACCCACATAATAATCTTGTAAAATCTCTCCCCCCACTTTTTTTAACAGTAAGTTTAAAGCATTTATTGAGGAGAATATTCAGATAAGAACCACAACTTTTCTATAAGCAGTTCTCAAAGTGTTGTTCTTTCAGGGACTCCATGAGATCAGAACTATTTTCATAATAATCCTAAAGTGTTATTTTTCTTCTTCATTCTCATTCACTCACAATGTACAACAGTTTTCCAAAGGCTGCATGAGGTGATTATACTATTTCTGTGCAGCTAGTGGAACATGTGCTTGTTCCATTAGTCTTGGGTTTTAAACTTTTCTCAGTTTTAATTTCTAATATGCTATAGATATAGATATAACCTGTGGAAATAAAAGCACTTTGGGATCCTCAGTTATTTTAAGAATATAAAAGAATCCTGAGACAAAAAAAATTGAGAATTTCTGTCTGGGTTGTTGAAATTCATGCCCTACTACTTATATGTTTGATCTAAAAGATGGATTATTTCTCAATAGTTTCTCTCAAGGTTTTCATCATTATTTAAAGCCATGAAAAACAGCCTTACTGTTTAGAAATTTTTCCTTCAAGGAAACACTAAGAATTCTCAATGAGGTGAAATTAGATTAATTCTATGGTATTTTTTTATAATTAAAGTTTATTGGGGTGACAATTGTTAGTAAAGTTACAAAGGTTTTAGGTGTACAATTCTATAATACATCATCTATATATCACATTGTGTGTTCACCACCCAGAGTCAGTTCTCCTTCTATTGCAATATATTTGACCCTGTTTACCCTCATCTACCACCCCCCTCCTCCCTTACCCTCTAATAACCACTAAACCATTGTCTGTGTCTATGAGTTTTTGTTTCTTCATTTGTTTGTCTTGTTCCTTTGTTGCTTTCAGTTTTATATCTCACATATCAGTGAAATCATATGGTTCTTGACTTTTTCTGTGTGATTTATTTTGCTTAGCATAATAATCTCAAGATCCATCCATGTTGTCACAAATAGCACTATTTCATCTTTTTTTATGGCAGAATAGTATTCCATTGTGTATATATTTTTTAAACACATATAAAATTTTAAATAATTAGACCATAGCTTCAAATGTCAGAACCCTCAACAATAACTGAACTTGTAAACCACCAGTACCTTACTTAACATGTCTGTGCCTCATTTTCCTCATCTGTAAAATGGAGATGACAATATCAGCTATGTCAAATCATTGTTAAAGGTATGTGAGAAAACACATTTAAAAAATTTTTATTTTTAATTGAGATATACTTGACATATAACTTTTTTTTAGTTTTAGGTGTACAACATGGTGATTTGATAAACATATATATTGCAAAATGATTACTACAATAATTTTATTGGGTTGTCTGATAAGTCATGACTTATTTTGTCTATGTTTTTCAAAAGTCATTTATTTATATAAAGAACAAAGATCAATCAATGGTATATTGCCCACTTTGTTTGATAACCTTTTGCCATCTTTCAGTGAGCTTCATAATTCCTCATTCATAAAAGGACCTGTCTTTATTTGTGAAAAGCTGTACAAAGTGCTGATTTACAGCCTCATCTGAATTGAACGTTATACCACATAAGGAGTTTTGAAGAGAGTGAGACAAGTGGAAGTCTGACAGTGCAAGGTCAGGTGACTATGGTGGGTGTGCCAACACATCCCATCCAAGCTCCAATAATTTTTGATGGGTGATCAAACTTGTGTGTGGTCTCACATTGTTGCAATGGAACAGAACTCCTTTACAATTAACAAGCTCTGGATGTTTCTGGATGATGGAGTCATTCAAACTGTCCAGTTGCTGACAGTACACATTCAAATTGATTGTTTGGCTCCTTGGTAGGAGCTCGAAAAACACGACACCTTTTAAATCCCACCACACTGAGAACATAACCTTCCTCTGATTAATGTCTGCTTTCGATGTCGTTTGAAGTGAATCATAACGTCGGGACCAAGACCGTTTGTGCACCACATTGTTGTAAACAATCCACTTCTCATCACCAGTTATCTGTCGCTTCATAAAAGGATTGTTTTCCTCACATTTAATGAGCATATTGCAGATGTTTATACGCGCCATCAAACGAACTTCTTTGAGTTCATGCGGAACCCAAATATCGAGTTTGCTTACGTATCCCAGCTTCTTCAGGTGGCCATGAATGCTTGAATGATAGATGTTCAGTGTTTCTGCAATCTCTCATGTTGTGTAACGTGGGTTTGACTCAATCAATACCTTTAATTTTGTCGTCATCAACCTTGGTGGGCCTCCCTGACCAAGGAGCGTCGTTGAGATAAAATTCACCAGCACAAAATTTCGTGAACCATCGTTGGCACTGACGTTCTTGTAGAGCATTGTCACCATAAACTTTATGCAACTTTTCACAAGCTTGATGCCCGTTCTTTCCTTTATGGAAATAAAATGATAAAATATGGCAAAAATGCACAGTTTGGTCTTCCATCTTCAACTTGTAAAATTTCCAAAACTCAACCAAATCACTCAATTTTTTTTAGAATGAAGCTAGAACTGTCAGCTGTCAAATGACATAGCAATAACATAGATGCGAATGACTCTAGTACTTCCAAAAATGAACTAGTGCCATCTGTTGCAAACATGCGTCATGACTTTTCCAACAACCAATAGTTAAAATTAATCATCACACATAGTTTTTTTCTTATGAGCTCTTTTAAGATCTACCCTGTTAGCTACTTTTAAATATACAATATGGTATTGTTAGCTATAGTTATCATGGGATAGCACATTTGAGGCAATTAGAGCACTGCTTAGCATATGGTGGCACTCAGCAAGTATTAACAATTAGCCATGATCATTATTTCTACCCATTTAACTACTATTAAATAAGAGCTTAAACTTAGAATATGGGTCAACATTTCTTCTGAGGTTAATTATTTTGGAAATGAAAATCCAAGAGGAAGTTTAATTATATTTTTGTATATTTTCTTTATACACCAATTTGGGGAATATTTTTCATTTTTTAAGTGGTTAAAATAAAACTTTGGGCCTTGTAATTGTTCTCCAGTTTGTTAATTGGATTAGTTGGGGATGGCAGAGCATAGAATGGGGACAATATTTAAAAAAGAAAGGGTAGCCATGATAAAGATTTGACAGTCTTAATAGAATATGGATATAAGATTCTGACCTATAACTTTAGGTTGCTCACTGGCTGGACTGTTGGTTTTAACTCTAGAAAAAGGAGTAAAGACTGAAGTGCTTACCACATGCTATGTTCAATTATTTGGAGTTATTTTTGAAGGCTAAAATGTGCTTCCAAATTCTGAACATTCACTTTTACTCTATCTTATAGTCCTAGGATTAGTGTTAAAAACGACAATACAGACAAGTGACTTTCTGTATGGTAAGTAATGTTCCAGTTTGGTGAGGATAATGATTTTGTGACATGAACCTGAAGAAGCTGCTATAATTGACATAGTGCAAAGTAGCAATCTATTATAGTACTCTCAGTTGCAGCTTTCTTTTAAACTAATTCTATCTTGAAATTGGGGAATGACATCATGGTGTCTCACTATATACATCTTCCATGTAGATAAATTAAAATCAGTATTCACTGAAAATTTACATGTAAAGATCTGAATGGACTGTTTGGGTGGCTTCATGTTCAGATAATCCACAATTCAATTGTGGAAAGGGGGCACTGGGGTTATAATAAGATGGAATTGGAACACAGCCCAAGGACTATCTGAAATTTTCCTTCAAATAATTCCCATAAAGGAAAACGCAAGTCAAAGTACATATTATAATTTACTGGGCATTTCTCAACCTAGAGGGAGTCTGGAAACACCTATGGATTAATCCTTTCCTTAGGCTATGTTAGGTCACAGTACCAGAATGAAAGTCAGTCAAAATACCTATTTTGCCTAATTTCCGTTTGACCTTAAACTGAAATCTTTGTTGTTATACAATTTATGCAAGGGACTCTCAATCAAGAGTACACTGCTCAGTAGAAAGCAGAAGGGAGCTGTGAACTCAGTAAAGGAGAAGCTTTGGCCACCAGCCCAGATCTTTCTTACTTGGTACACCATCCTCCAAGTTCTGCCTTCAGCTCAGTCAGCTGGATGGGAGAAGAGAGCACCATCCAAAGAGCAAGGAGCCATGAAGAACATGAGCTGCTTTTTTGTCCAGCATTACTGGTGCTCTGAAGGGTAGAAGGGCCAACCATGTGCTTGCTGACCTCTACCTTCAAAACACAGGCTAATAAAATGCTCTTATTTCAATAAATGCACAGTAGCAGTTCTCCTTGAGGATAGATAGGGGGCGATATGGGTGTGGAAAGGAAGGTGTTGAAGGAAGCTGTGAGCTTCCCTTTAGCCAATAAATTTAACCCTTTATCTTATTAAATAAGTGCCTCTGATTTATAGTGCATCTGGCTAGGATGACATACTTCAACATAAATAGCATAAGGAGAATACCTTCTCATCCATGGCAATCGGAAATAATTAAGACATTCAGAAACTATTTCCCTAGATGATACTATCTATGCCTTAGACTTTTATTTTCATGTAATGACTGTAAAATCTAAGTATTTTTTTGTATTCCAAATATCTATTGGTTGTGTTTGTATTGAATCCACATATATATCCCACAGGCCCTACAAAATCAACTTTTCCAGGATTGATTTCATGATGTCAATTTTCTAAGTCAGCTACCTATATTTTATACCATTAATCCACTTTTCTAAGCAGTCAACATCAAGGTCTTTCTAGACCTCACTAATCTCTCATTTTTCTAATTTAGTCAGTTGCTATGCCTTGCCATTTCACCTCCCAGATATCTGCTATCTCTACCCCTTCCTTTTTATGTTCACTTTCAGTTCAAACATGCATTTTCGTTCATGAAAACTATCTTCTCCTAAATATTGCTTTCTTCAAGACCATCCCTGAGAATGCTACCAGATAGTACAACGTCATGTCATTATGATAAAAATGCTTCAATGATTTTTTAGTTTTATGAGGAAAAGCTAAGTGAATCAACGTATATTGAATATTTAACATATTTTGGGCACTGTGCTTGAAATTGGATATGTTGTGTTTTATTTAATCTTCACAACAATCTTGTGAATGGGCATAATATTCCCAGTATTGCAGGTGAGAAAAATGAGTTTTAGAGAGGTAAAGTAACTTGCCCAACTTATAAATAGGAGTGCCAGCACTTCAGCCTAAGTTTGGCTGACTGTTCTTTCCTCTGATTCTCTTTTATATCCCATTTGTATTCACAGAGTCTATCAAGTTCTATGATGCCAGCTTGTTACATCAATCATTCCCTTTGTTTTCAGGCTCCCCCACTCACTCCTCAGCTCCACTTTTCTTCCACTTGCCCAGTAAACCTTCCTTTAAAACAAACTACCTCTTTAAATCTTCCTTGATTTCCCTAGGCCTCTACAATGCCTTGTGTCTAGCTTCATTATGGGAGATAAAACGCTTTATTATAATCATTTCTGTGTTTCATGTTTTCTCAACAATCTGTGACCTTTCAAAGGATAGGGTCTGTATCTTTTCAGCTGAGGATGTCTACAATATTGCACAGTGTCTAACACAAAGCAGGCACAATACATGCTTGGCTGGAAAAACACACTACTAAATGAATAAATGTTGAATAAAGAAAAGTGATCAGTTATTCACAAGATTCTACCAATTCTGCTAAATGTTGACATGAGCAAACATTTACCTTTCGTCTCCTTCCCACTAGAATGTAAGCTTTATAATGACAAGGGTTTTCATATGATTTTGCAACTGCTGTGTTCCTTGCACCTACAACTGTGCCAGACTCATAAAAGTCATTCAATAATTGTGTATTAAGTAAATAAATTTCACTATATTACTAATTCTTAGCATTTCATATAAGAGGAGAATATTTTCTCTAAAGTTCATTGCATTCCTTCGGTTAGTTTGTTCACTTAAAATTTCGAGTATCAAATACGTGCCCAGTGCCATGATAAGTACTGGAAATAAAAAAGTGAATAAGCCTTAAAGAGCTTATATAGGTGGTTACTGATAGGTGATTACTGATAATATCAATATAGTTATTTTTATGAGATACACTGATGGATGAAATAAATAGTTTTCTGGTATTATGCTAATTTTTAAGTTCACAAATTCCTTCCAAATTTTATTGATTAAACTGTAGTCCTCCACAGGGGTTATGTATGTGGCAGAGTAATAATTAGGCAACACAAAGAAGAGGTGGCAATTACAATGTGACAACATATGGCCCACAACTTCTGTCATTTGTGAATTCATAACAGTTTCTGGAAACCTGAAGTTTTGAAAAAAACTTCAAGGGATTTCTCTATAAACATGAAATATTTACATTTCCTGAAAGATAACATTATTATAGTCAATATATTGAAAACAAATTTAAATAATCCATAAAAATAAATATTTTTCTTTAGTCTCTATTTATAATAGTCCTCTGCTGTAATTTCCAAAAAGCACGAGCAAAGTGCCACAGTTAGCTTCAAGATATTTTACCTTCAACATTATTTCCATAAGTCAGGGAAACAGAATGGAATGTTTGGTGTTAAATGAAAGTTATGGTGAGGAAGACATTATTAAGAACTGTCAGTAAAACCCAGTAATTTTTCATAAAAGGACTAACTAGTTTTAAGGTAAGAATAGTTCTCTCTCTTTCTCTCTCTCTCTCTCAACTTTATTTATTGTGAGTTCTGATACAGGCACTAGATAGTTGGACTCCATTATAGCTGAAGTAACTTTTGGATTTCAGAGAACACTGTGATGTTATAACACCTTGGTCTTTAAGGCTATGTCAACACTAATGACCAATACTCAAGAATATAATGTAGGAATCTCAATCCCAGTGTGGTTTGTGATTTAACTGGTAGTATGCGTTGTATACATACCTCTACTTGCGCACTTATTTTTTTTTTAAATCATATTTTGTAATCAGCACCACTGACTTGTACACTACTGAAGAAAAGACCTGGGTCTTAGCTGGTGCTCAAAATGTGTTGGTTGAATGCTGGTTTAATATTGAAATTAAATCCATGTCTCCAAGCCCTTTAAACAAAATAGCCCTTTAAACATTTCCAGAATGCAAACTTATTTAGAAAGTATAGATCTCAAACTTTTTTTTGTTCTTGTTCATTCTGGTTTTAATTCATTTGTGTAGCCCCTTCCTTAATGTGCATACCCAAAATAAAAAGGTTGTAAGTTACATTCTCAACTATAAAACTGACAGTGATACCAGTTAACATGAATTAGCCTAACTTGTGAAAGTCCCAATTTCCTGGCAGTACTGTAGCCTTTACAATGAAAATCAATGAATTAAATTGACTAGAACAAATAAGGTGACAAAGGGTAATGAAAAATGGCAGAAAGAACCAGAAACCTGCAATTTAGGAACCAGTAAAGTCATTGCAGTTAGCGCTGTACAGCAGCTTGATGAAACATATTAGATAGTTAACTATATGTTTTAAAAGTGGTAGCCAAGGATTTTATTGTTTTCTCCTGTGAAGTTAAAAAGAGGGTTGCTTATTGAATATTTTGCTTGAATGAAAAATCAGGATCTCATTCAAATGAGAATTATAGAGGAGACCATTTGCCAAGGGCATTTAGGAGATTGAGCTGGGTAATTGGAGCACTTCCAGTAATAGGTTTTATTTTCACTATACTGAAAAGCAAATCAATTGCTTATTAGCCGTGTAGCTCTGTGAACAAGGTGTTCTTTTTTTATGCTTTTGTCAGATGTGTACTATGGCTCTGATGTGATAAATACAAACCAAATATGATTCTTTATCATTGAGCCCTTTCAAGAAAGAACAAATTGTGCAATCTTCACCTATGAGTCATCTTTTAGTTAAGAGGTCATAATGACTGTCTAGGTATGGGGCTGGAGGGATGAAGTTTGGAGAGATAGGATTTCTCAAGACTTCTACAAGTAGTTAATCCTCCTGGGCCCCTGTGATATCAAACTTGATTGAGACTAGATGGGAGTGAAGTTAATGATTGACATTTTGTGAGGCAAACCATCAGTTTTGCAGCTCCATGCTCACTTCCACCTCTGATGTTCAACGTCAAATGTTGAATAGTCCTGTGACAAACAAGTGGTAAATGATAAGAAAAGTTACACTAACTCAAATTCTCAGGGCCAATGAAAATGTTTCAGGCTGCAAGATAGTTAAACAACTGCACCAGACCATGTGGCTTTGATCCATTTATTGACCACGGCATTAGGCTCCAGCAAACTCCCATGATACCTAGATGCTAATCAGAGGATTGCCAGAGAAAATCTGGAAATGATGGAATGGTGAGACCTGCCCCAGCGTGTTGACTTGGGATTTATTTATTTGAGTCAGTGTTTCTTCCATGTGATGTTGAAAAACAGTCAGTTAGGTGTATAATAATATTACTGCTATGAAAGTTAAAAGCAAAGGGCTGCAAGGAGGACCAGATTCATGGATGTGTGACCAGTGTGATCACATGCCTGGCACTTAGAAGGGTGGAACATTGGTTTAATTATCTGCCGTCACTTTCTTGAAACTCTTTATTTTTTAAACAAGAGGCCTGCAAATTATATAGGTGGTTCTGGCAGGAAGCACCCTGTACAAACATTAATAAACACACAGAATGGGTGCTACACTCTCCTCATCTTTAATTATTCAAAGACATTTAATCGTTGAAGACCAAAGGTGGCTCTACAAGTGGTTACTAATTCAGCATTTTCCAATAGTTACATGTTTTCTTTTCAAGTTTATCATGTAGGTGGATTCTTTAAATATATACATTAACATGGATTTTTCTTTAAATATTTCAAGTATAATGAAACTGTAAGGCTGTTCAAGGCTGTATCATGAGTAAAATGATGTTTCAAGATCTCTACAATAAAGAAAGTATCAAAGACTCACAAGAGAAACTTGTATATGAAGTAGATGCCAAAAGTTACTCAAAAAGTTGTTAAAGGTCAAATAAACCATTTTAACTCAAAATACGAAAGATTCTTTGGAAAATTTTAATAAAAATAGTAAAAAAGTACACTCCTGATTTTGAAGTATCTGACTGTAATTTTAAAATTAATTTACGAAAGAAAGAGAAAAAAATCAGACAAATAATTAAGCAAAAATTATCATGATATCCAGCAATTAATGGTAAGAAAGTAGTTTTCAGATCATACTAAAAGCAGTGACTCATTAAGAAGAGAAAATTTTCATATAAATTAATGAGAAAGCTCTTGATTTAACAACCCAAATACTGAAAAAGGATACATTATTTACATAATCATATATATATTGGTACATAATATAATTACATGTATATTACTGCACAAGCAAATTTGAAGTATCCTGAAATTTTAGAATTCATTATAAGACACTTGGTAGAGTTATTCTCAAATTTAACATTATAAAATTTTACATGACATTACTGATAATAGTGAAGTTGAAACTTTTCTATACTATCAATTTAAAAGTTTTGATTCAGTTTTCTAAAGGGAAGATAATGATCTTTTTATTTCATTTATAGAAAGTGTTACACAATATTATATTTTATATAAAGAGGCTGTCAAAGGGTGTGTAGCTAGAAATGTAGGTAAAAGTATTACAAAGCTGTGTGATTAAATCAATAAACTACAATATACTGTTTTTCCTGGTTTTGTTGATATTTGTGATTGTGAGCTACTTAAAATTTGAAAATTTTGTATCTTGCATTCTCTTTCTTAGTAAATATTTACTTCTAAAATATCTAATTTCTTATTTTTAATTTTTAATTTTTTTCAAGGGTAACTGCTCTCTCCCCCAACTTTATGTTCTGCAGGCCCCATAAAACTTGGCTTCACTTCTGCCTATTTCAATAAGTTAGTTAAGAAATGAGGAGACTTTATTTGATTTTCTGATACTAGAGCCAGTGGTTTAAGATCATGCTCTCATCTTAAACTTAACTAAAATCTGTAGACATTTTTTTGCAATTATAAAGCAAATAGGTATCCAGAAGTAAAGGATTGCTCCACTCTACTGCCTTGTTTTCTTGAATTTTGAGCTTTTGGGGGCACATTTGGGAGCATTTGACAATGTATTCAATTTTATAATTAATGACATTTCAAAAACCCAAGTGTGACAAGGCTTACAGTAAACATAAGCATCACTTAATCTAAACCTTTTTCTCTGTAAATGAGAAGAATGAGGTCCAGAGATAACATTACTAATAAATAGAAGAGCTAGTGTTGGAAAGCAGGTTTTACTCTTCTTCCAGGTTTTGTCCCATTAACATTTTTTTATTAAATTTATTGGGGTGACATTGGTTAGTAAAATTATATAGGTTTCATGTATATATTTCTGTAATATATCACCTATATATTGCACTGTGTGTTCACCAGTCAGTTCTCCTTCCATTACCATATATTTGATCCCTTTTACACTCTTCTACCACCACCCCTCCGCCTTACCCTCTGGTAACCACTAAACTGTTGTCTGTTATATATGAGTTTTTTTCTTTGTTTGTCTTGTTTGATTGTTGCTTTTCGTTTTATATCCCACATATGAGTGCAGTCATATGGTTCTTGACTTTTTCTGTCTAACTCATTTCACTTAGCATAATAATCTCAAGATCCATCCATGTTGTCACAAATGGCAGTATTACACCTTTTCTTATGGCCAAGTAGTATTCCATTGTGTATGACATCAGACAATTAAGTTTGCAAACTTGTTGCAATGATGTTGCTAACATTTTTTGATATCAGAAGGATTATTCCTTATGAATTTGTACCAACTGGACAAACAGTTAACCAAGTTTACTATTTGGAAGTGCTGAAAATGTTGGGTGAAAAAGTTAGATGAAAATGACCTGAACTTTTCACCAACAATGCATGGCTCTTGCACCACAATAATGCATGAGTTCACACGGCACTGTTTGTGAAGGAGTTTTTAGCCAGTAAACAAATAATTGTATTGGAACACCCTCCCTACTCATCTGATCTGGCCCTCAATGACTTCTTTCTTTACTTGAACATAAAGGAAATATTGAAAGGAAGACATTTTGATGCCATTCAGGACATCAAGGGTAATATGACCGCAGCTCTGATGGCCATTCCAGAAAAAAAGCTCCCAAATTGCTTTGAAGGGTAGACTAGGTGCTGGCATCAATGCATAGCTTCCCAAGGGGAGTACTTTGAAGGTGACCAAAATGATATTCAACAATGAGGTATGTAGCACTTTTCTAGAATGAATTCATGAACTTAATTGTCGGTTCTTGTATATGTACACATCTTCTTTATCCAATCATGTATCAAATGACACTTTGGTTGTCCATTCCTTGATCAGAGTACATATCTCTTTACAGATAATGTTTTCAGATTCTTTTGGTAGATACCCAGCAAAGGGATTTATGGGTCATAGGGAATTACCACCTTACCATTAACTTTTCTTATTTATTCATTCAACCAATTAAGTGCTTATGGAATGCCAGGCACTCTGTAAGATTCTAGAGATTCAGCAGCAAATAAATCAGATAATTTCTGCTTGGAGGGCTCATATGCTAGTATGAAAGGTAAACAATCAAGAGGAGTAAAGTATAATAAATACTGATATAGAGATTTCAGCCTTTCTGTCACCATGCCCAGTACCTGATCTGTTCATGCTAGACCCTTGTAAATGAGACTGGTATCTTGTGGCAATTTTGAATCATATTCTGGAAAACTCTCCACTATTCTTTCAGGACACCAGAATGCCAAAAACTCAAGGGTCACTGGCATCCTGTGTTCAAGTCTTTTATCTTACTTATGCAATTTCATTTTATTAAGGTCATTTTAGTGGGAATTTATCTATGAAAGTTCAGCACTAACATCACATTTCTGATGGAGTCTTAATTTAAAGTTGACAATAAATGCCAAAAAAGTTTTCTTTTTAAAGCTTTTTGATGAACCTAATGCATGTAAAACACTGCAAATAGACTTAAGATAGACATCAAAATTTATACAGACAATAATAATGAACATTCACTGTGAGTCAAAGAATAAAATGTGATGTGTACTGAAAAGATGAAAACCTAAATAACTGATAGTGGAGAACAGGACATTATTTTTTACCAGAATATGTAGAGAAATGCAATTTAAAACTACTGAAAAAGTCATTATAGAAGACTAATATGGCATTTAGTTAGAAGCTCTAGGCAAAAAGGGCAAAAATTCAGATAATTATAAGAAAAGTTTCTAATAATTTTATTGTCATGTTATAGAACATCAATTATCTATTCACATTGAAGCAGAAGCTCTGGCTGAGATAGTGGCATATGCATTGTTAATTGGGCCCTATAAAGATATTATATCTTGTAATGTGAATTAGTATTTCATTGACTAATTTTTCATTTTTTCCAACAAAAGGACATGACAGGAAAGACAAGCAGAGGGTTTGAAAAGGGTAGACAGCCCATTCAATGTACACATACAGCACAACATCTAAGAGAAGAAAAGTCAATGACGCTGTCCAGCAGGAGGAAGCATTAGACCTGTGAAGGCAAAGCTGCTTGTTAAGTAATTTCTCATTGAGAAAGTGAACTTTGAGTAAAAACCTGAAGGAAATGAAGGAGTTAGTCATGAGTGGATATATGGGGGTCAGAGGTAGGAGAGCATACCAGAAGCCTATGCAAAAACCCTAACGTGGGAATGTAACTGGTGGTGCTTATTTTTTCCTCTGACCTATCTCAAGCACCCTGCATAATTCTGACACATATATTTGTTGAATGATGAATGATAATAATATTGGAATCAAGTTTACATCAGTTATGGAGGGTCTCAGTGTGGTATTAAAGAAAAGAATCTTAACTAGAAAGACAGAGGCATCACTCTGAGAGTTTTGAGAGATGTCACCTGAAGAAGCAGTGCTGTAAGAAGTCAAGCCTGTGTTAGAGTTTAGTTCATATTGCTCTGGAAAGACACAAGAATCACAGGCAAGTAAAAAACCTATAAAAATAATATTAGGTGGTGATAAATTCTGAAGTAAAAAGAAAGAAACACAGATACAATACATTAAATAAAGGAATAGGTAGGGCTGGCTGAGTGGCACATTGGTTAAAAGTTGGCTTGAAATTCCAGCTCTGAGCAGCAGGGCCCTGGTTTGGATTCCACATGCGGGCCAGTGATTTTGCACCCTCTACAGCTAAGATGGTGAACAACAGCCCGACCTGGAGCTGGGCTGCTGTGAGTCACCCGTGATGGCGTAGGCTGCAGACCCTGCTGCATTGGGCTGCCATGAGCTACCGTGAGTGGCTGGCAGCCAGTGTGAGTGGCCGTAAGCTGGCATGAGCTTCTGTGAGCTGCTATGAACTGCCATGAGCAGCCGTCCCTTGGCCAGCAAGTGACTGCCTCACCCGGGTAGAGTGCAATGATAATACCAAACATGGGCCAGTGAAGCAACATACTCCACAACCAGACAAGAACAAAAGGACAGCAACTTGTCTGTTTCCTTTCCCCCATTTCCCAACACTGTTCCCCTCCCCAAATTCCCAAATAAAATCTTTTAAAAATGAGAAAAGGAATAGGTAGGACTTGAAACCTGACTACTATTAAAAAATAAAGTCAATTTTATGTGATTGGGAAATTATCAGGCATGCAGGCAAAGCTGTGATTATTTTAGGGGAAAATGCAATATTTCATTTTAGGCAAGATAGATTTGAGGTGAAGCTGGAATCTCCAAAAAAATAATCCCATGTTCAGTAGAGCCATGGACAAGAACTTCAGGTGCTCATAAGAGCTCAGAATCATCTACAAAAGGAAGAGAGCTGAATCATGGAGGTGAGTGAGGCCTACAAAGAAGAAACTGTGGAACTGAAAAGCAGACAATAAAAATGGAACCTGAAGGATGGAAGAAGAACCAGGGTGACGCAATCTGGTTAAACAGAATAGTATTGAGAGAGATATTGAACTTTGAAAGAAGGCAGTTTTAAAAGTTTTCCAGTAGGAATTAGTATGTGTACATTGAATGGGTTTCCTACCCTTTTCAATTCCTACATTTGTAGGAATGAAATTACAAGGTGTTTTTTCTTTCTTTCTTTCAAGATTTTATTGGGGAGTTAAGGGAGGGGAACAGACAAGTTGCTGTCCTTTTGTTCTTCAGTCTAGTTGTGGAGGACATTGCTTCACTGGCCCATGTTTGGTATTATCATTGTGCTCTTCACGGGTGAGGGAGTCGCTTGCCGGCCAGTGGACGGCTGCTCACGCTGGCTGCCAGCCACTCACCATAGCTTACAGCAACCCACTGCAGCAGGGGCTGCAGCCCACGCAATCACCAGCGACTCTTGGCAGCCCAGCTCCAGGTCGAGCTGTTGTTCACCATCTTAGCCATAGAGGGCAGTGTCACTGGCCCTCATATGTGGGATCCGAACCAGGGCCCTCTGGCATTTCAAGCCAACTCTTAACCAACGCGCCTCCCAGCTGGCCCTTTTCTTTCTTTTTTTAATCATCCAAGATCTCTGCACATTTGTTTGAAAAAGAAAGAGCCTGTGGAAAGCAAGAGGCTGATGCTTCAAAAAGCAAAATTCCCCTTGATGAAACAAGTAAAATGTTAATATCAGGAAGTAGAAAATTCCTTAAGAGGCCCATTTTTTCTTCTTGTCTTGTTAGTCTTGGATTCTTCAAGAGAGATTATTAGTGGGGACAGAATAGCAGTCAGTCAGTTTGTGTCTTATTCCTCTCATTCCCTTCAGAGGGAGCTCTGAATATGTGAGAGGTCAAAGCAAATTGGTCCAGAGAGTAATGAGAAGCTGCCATTGAGTAAGGATAAGCATTATTCATGCTGTAAATCAAGAAAATTAAAAGGCTCAGAAGATACTTTTAAGAAAGCAGAATATCTGGAACTGCTCTTCATTGAGACTGCCTGGAAGCTAATGTCTGCCTGTATGATTGGTTTTATTAGTGTGGGGAAAATGATTTATGCAAATAATAATTTTGTCAGAAGATCTCAAAGTATTTCATAAACATTAAGAAAAATTCTCTGGATTTTTTATGCAAGTTCAGAAAATTTAACCATGAAAAAACATGACTATTTTTCTTTCTCGTAGAACTCTTTCCTAAATAGTAAGAAATAAACATTAAATTTTAATAATATTGGATAAAGTATTCACATAGGAAGGAGATTGATCTGAGTTTTAATACCACCTTTGTCACATCCTGGCTGAGAGATAATGAGTAATTTACTTCCATATTCTATTTTTTTACTTACAAAAATCCAGATAATTATAATGTATATAAAATGCTAATTATAGTGCTAGGTACATAATAAGTCTGATATTGATACTTGCTTATAGCCTATCATTCTATTCTCTACAGGAAGGATTTTATGACTTTAAAATCTAAAGACCTGCAATTTCTCCTACATAAACTCAATCTGAAAATTTACAGCTCAAATGCCTCCATAAAACCATAGTTTGATGCTTCCATCTGTTCCAGACACATACCAATAACAGATAAAATATTAAAGATAAAACTGAAAAGATATGTAGCTGGACTTGAAGCACGATAAACACCCCAAGGAACCCAAACACCTACAATGAACAGGACTGGAGCTGCAGCTATTTGGGGCACTGTGTCTGTAAGTCAACAAGTGCAGCTAGAATTTATTTATTTATATGGAAGAAGGAGAGTTAAAGTGCTTCATACAAGTCCAAAGCTGGGCTAATAACTGAATCCAGGGCTGAGGGGAGGATGAGGCTCTCTTAAAAATGGAAGAACTGACTCTGCGTGGTGAACACACAATGTGATATATAGATGATGTATTACAGAATTGTACACCTGAAACCTGTCTAACTTTACTAACCATTATCACCTCAATAAACTAATTTTTTTAAAAAAATGAAAGGAGATGAATATCAAAAATGTACTGACCAGTATCTGGGGTGGAGCTTTAAGCAAGCTGTAGACTTAGGGAGGTGGGAATACACAGGCTCAGCCTTTTAACCAGGAAATGAATCAAAGCTGTCTGCTGACTCTGTGATTTCCAAAAATCACTACAGAGAAGAAACTCAAATTTCCATTAAAATATCTGGTTTTGGTGTTGTATGAAGGTCTGGGTGGAGGCAAAATCAAACTGCTAGACCTGTATATTTGGACTTTTTTGTGGTATGGGGGAGCAGGAAAAACAAGCATATAAAACCAAAATTCTTCACATGAACTGAGTCTATAAATTAAAATCTCAATATATATAAACAAATCTAAAGTTAAGCAAGACAATTAACAAAACCAATAGTCGAACTCTCTGTGTATGATATGATAATTTTTTTAAAATTCTGATAAAGACTTTAAAATGTCAGCTGATGGCAAGACAGTGGAGTGTGATAGCCATGCAGATACGACTATCCCGTCACCTCTTTCCACAATCCATATGAGTAAAACTGAAAGCAAACATATATATCTACAGCCTATATCTACAGCATTCTCAGGAGGCAAAGAAGACTGCAAATCCTAATTTGCCAGAAGTGGGAAATAAAGACTGGAGTTAAGCAGAGGTGGACCCTGAGTCTACAGGAATACAGGGAGTATAATGAGCGTACATAGAAGACTGGAAAAGATAGAGCACAATAGTAGGAAATAGAGAGAGAGAGAGAGAGAGAGAGAGAGAGAGAGAGAGAGAGAGAAAGAGAGAGAAGGAGACAGCATCAATATGCATAGGAACTCCTGAGAACAGATCTGAAACCTGGTCAGTTAGAACACAGGCAACAAAGATCAAAGAAAGTACTTGCAATATTTATGGGACTAGAGGATGCAGTCTTGGGAAGTCATTGCTTCTGAAAGAAAAAGAGAGAGGGGCACACAAGTAGACAACAGTGTCACTTGGCAAAACTAGCTGATGGTGAAAGAAACACTTCAGATGATAAAGGCCTTAATGAAACAAGATAGGATCAAAGATTCAGTGTGGACTGTGGTAAATTATAAAATAGCACAGAATAGAAAAAAAGAAACACAACTTTTTAGCAGGTGAAACAAACCAGAAAAATTGCACCAGAGAGTGAAGAAAACCTGTAACACAGGATTCCAATGTGAATTATAAGTAATTAAAAAAGAATTATAAGTAATTTAAAAACCATTTGTAGATATAAAATAACACAAAGGAACAGAAATGCAAAACCTCACAGAAGAGAAGGCAAAAGGGCAGAATTGATAAAATTAAGGAAGGAAATTGAGGAAAAAGATAAGACTATCTTAGAAATGAAGATTATAATAAAAATGCACAGGGAGAATGGTTATCATTAGAAGTATAGTAAGTGCTATTGAGGGTATAAATCAATGAGAAAAGCCAAGAAAATGAAAGAGAAATAAAGAGATTCTAGACTTCTTAAGAAAGATATATTTAAAAACACATATTTGACATATATAGATACTGTATGAAAATTAAAGGATGAGAAAAGGTTAACTTGGCAATGAAAACAAAAGCAATGGTAGAAATATTAAGATCAGACAATACATATTTAAAGGCAAAACTTGTTCAAAATGGGTGAACAGGGATAACTCAACATTGCAAAGAACAACCCACAAAACATTTAATAATAGATACCTTGTGTAAACTTACCTAATAACATAATCAAGAGTTATAAGAAACAAAACTTGACATAGATTCATTTTTAACCTATCTTTATTTGGGAATGAGAGATCAAATAGGCCTAGATTATAGTATATATGAATTATATAATTAGACTACATATAAAAATTAGAATATATGTAGAATACATATATGAAATTGAACCCTCACAAGGTTTCTAATAAAGATTGACCAAATGACCACACAAAAGACCTCACAGAAATTTCAACATATTTTACCTTGTGATTTTTAAAATTTGATTTTTAATTATGGTAAAATATTCATAACATAAAATTCATCATATCAACCATTTTAATGTTATACAGTTTAGTAATTTTAAGCACCTTCACATTGTTGTGCAACCAAGTTCCAGAACTCTTGTTATCTTGCAAAATTGAAACTCTACCCATTTAGAAAATCTCATTTTCCTTCCCCTCTAGTCCCTGGCAATCACCATTCTACTTTCTGTCTCTATGAATTTTACTATTCTAGGTATCTCATATAAGTGGAATTATACAGTATTTGTCTTTTTGTGACTGGCTTATTTCACTTCACATGATTTCCTCAAGGATCATGCACGTTGTAGTGTGTTACAATTTCCTTCTTTTTTAAGGCTGAATAGTGTTCTGATGTATGTGTCTACCACATTTTAAAAAATCCATTTATCCATTGATGGATACCTGAGTTGCTTCTACCTACTGAGTCTTGTGAATTATGCTGCTTTAAACATGGATATGCAAACATCTCTTCAAGATCTTGCTTTCAATTCTTTTGGTCTCTTTCAAGATTGTTTTTGGCTAATCTAGGATCACATGAATTTTAGAATCATCTTTCAAATTCTACAAAAAAATATTATTCTATTTTACCTGTGACCCAACCCCTGGTAACCACTCTTCTTTGTTTCTATAAGTTTGGCTTTCTTAGATTCTACATATAAGGGAGATCTTACAGTATTTGTCTTTCTGTGTCTGCTTATTTCATTTAGCATCATGTCCTCCAGGTTTATGTATGTTGTCACAATTAGCAGGATTTCTTTCTGTCTCATGGGTGAAAAATATTTCAGTGTATACCTATACCATGTTTTCTTAATCCATTCATCTGTCAACAGACACTTAGGTTATTTCCATATCTTAGCTAATGTGTATACTACTGCAGTGAACATGGGAGTGCAGATATCTCTTCAAGATAGTGACTTTATTTCCTTTGAGCATATATATCCAGAAGTGGGATTGCTGGATCATATGGTAGTTCTATTTTTAATTTTCTGAGACACCTCTATGCTGTTTTTCATAACGGCTATATCAATTTACATTGCCACCAACAGTATACGAGTGTACTAATATCTTTCATCTTTCATGAATTGGAAGAGGTTTGATGAAGAGGTATAGGCTCAAACCTCTTTCAGTAGGGCTTTGGGACCAAACACAAGAAAGTGGGTAACCTTAAGTCTGACAGATTTTTATCACTGTTAGACCACCTGAAGTCTTTAAGAATGAAATTCCGTGAGGCTGAAGACTTGGATAATATGAGATTTCGAGACTCCCTGCCTGTGAGACACTGAAACTGTGAGACTAAAAATATTCAAGACTGTGAGACTGTGTGAGTGCATTTCTATAAGATTTCAAAATGCATTAAGGTTCTTTTATATTCTAATTTGACATGTGAGCCCATAAATTTGTCAAAACTTTAGCCTGTTTCCATAACTTTAAGCAAAAGCTATCCTTTTTTGCTAAACTTCAATAACTGGTCCCAGGTATGCAAACATCTTTTGTTTTTACTACTTGGAAAAGCCCATCTCTCTGAGGTTTATTTCTTTTAGGTTTGCTTGTCTCCATAGTTCTTCATTGGCTTTCAAAACAATATTTTTTGTTGTTATTGTTTCATTGGTAATATCTAGTTTTGATAGGGATGAAGGTCTTTTAAAATAGTCTGTTCTATGAATTATTAATCATTTTAACTAAAAACATTTCAATGCTTCACAAATATATTTTTAAAAAGAAATTCTTAGGGACTCAGGTAATACATAATAGGACATTGTGGCTTCATTGAAGTTGGGGATCTTTTGTTGAGATGTTAGTGCAATAGAAATTTTATTTAATAGAAATGGCAAGTCATTGACTATTTAGCTAGTAGAGTTTAAGAAGGCATAGAAAGAAAGCTAGAGAATTTCCAATACTCTTTAAGGATAGTTAGGCAAACAGGGAAGACAAATATCACAAAAAAAAGTCAGAGAAAAAACTAAATGTGTCTGCCAACATAGTGTCATAGGGCTCATGGCCCTGACTTTGGTGTGTTGGCAGCTACTGACAGATATTTGAAAGATTAGTTAAGGACAGTGCGAATCTAGAGTTGACAGCAATAAATGGGCAGAGTACTCCTCTCCCCAAAAATTGAGCCAGTCAGAGCTAAGGAATTGTTAGAGCATAGAAGATGAAGCAAAAATGAACATGTTATTTGCGATCAAATAGTGAAATGGGTATCAAATTAGTAAATTACATTGGTCTATCTGAATTGTTATGAGACACACAGAAAGCTGATACAGTCTTGAAGTGGAGAGGAGGGGCAAAGAGGACGCTATAATGTAAGAAGTAGACTCTTCTCTTAGCAGAAATTTGAGGGGCTGCTGAGAACTAGGAATCCAAACAAAAAATAAAAAAAGGTATATTGGCCAGACAATTCAGAAATACAGAGGGCTGCAGTTACCTTTTATTAGCAGAAGTATTCCAGGGGTTAAATCGTCCCCTTCTACATTTAGTGTAGGTGCAGGTTACCAATTCCAGTATTTTACTGGCTTATGTAGAAGCACTATCTCCATAGACCATCTTGTTTGTTTTCCATTAACATGGATGCTAGATGAAACAGAAAATGTAGATGTTATTGTTGTTGGCAGTTAGGTGGGGGTGAGAAGAACTGAGAAGTAGAGCAAAATACCGAGTAGGTCATTATAAAAATGCTCAAGTTCTCTTTTGGATAACTTTGTAAATAAGTGAATATCACAGTTACCAGAAATTCATGTCCTGAAAACACAAAACCAAACCAAACCAAAATTTTCATATATATTATACATATTATTTACTTATGTATAATATATAAAATGATATATAACCTTTTTTCCACTAGTGAACAGAAAGCAACCTGAAGGCATTATTCTATGGCTTAGAATATTTTACCTTAATTTTCAAGCTTATGAAAATCAGTGGTGTTTTAAAATTTGCCTTTACCATCAATTTCCAAAATTTGATAAATATGTTATAATAAGAATTTTACTTTTTCATGTAAAATTGGCACTGTGGTAAATAACTGAAAGTTATATGAATTGGTTACTATAAAAATATTTAGAGTCTAGTTTAATTTTACTTTTTTTGTCAGTGCTAAGATATTATTTTTTGTACCTCAACAATATTAATCATTTAAAGGATATGCCTGGTGTTATTGGGTATGTTGTTTTCCATTGTTTTTTCTTTAAGGAGTTTTCCTACAAGGAAGCAATATAGGAAATAAATCTTATTTTTACCAGACACTGAGTTTCATTATTGTAAAAGGTATCAAAGTGATTTATTATGCATAGGTGAAAGTGAATAACTAGGAATGGGCCAAGGACAGAAATGAAACAGAATATATCATGCATGGCACTTTCTTTCTAAGACTTTATACTGACATGATTCCAGAAATTCTCCTTGTGGACTTATGAGATAGTCTGCTATCATAGAATATCAATTCTTTTCTAAGCACAATGCAAATATAGCATAGAATGGTTAAACTATTTATTTAAGATTTGAGCAAAAGGTTCTGGATGTGACAAATATGGGTTCAAATCCAAGTTCTTGGGCTTAGTGCTATAATCTTTGGTGATTTACTTAATTCCTATAAATTTGGTTGCCACTCTGTAACAAGAGATTAATAAGAGTGCTCACTTTATATAGTGTAATTTTGAATATTAACTCAATAATAAATACCAATATTTTTGGCATATAGAAAGTGACATGTATAATAATATACATTATTATTATATCATCATCATCAAATATTAAGGGATTTTCCTGACACTAAGTACTAGTCATAAAATTATTAATTTTCTTTAACTTGGTTTGTATATTTTTTCAAATGTTCATTTTCACATTTCACCTAATTCCTTAGTGATTAAAATAAGAAATTTTAACATGTTACAGTGTAGGTCAGATGTTTTTATTAAGTGCATATGCATTTGATAATCAAAGAGATCAGAGAACGATCTAGGCTTTGGCTCTTATGTATGTTTCTGCTTCAAATGTGAGGTCATGTATTGCAGATCATAATATTTGACCTTGATTACACTCCTGGCCTGGTTAGCATGGTGTCTGAGCTCTCCTCCATGTCTGATTTTGCTTTTTACTCCAATGTCATACTAGTCTTATATGACTGATATGGCACCTGCCTCCTCTTTAAGTCTTTTAAGTAGTTCTTCACCTTACTAAAATAATACCCACTTAAAAACCATAGTATAATTATTTGTTAATAATTGTAGTCAACTAAAGGAGTTAGTTAACTTTTCAAAGTCCCTTGGAGAAGTTCCCATGGATTTATCATAGCTGTCATTGATATAGATTTATCGTAGACATACTTGCTAGAATATAAACTTTTTGAGGTGAAAGACAACGCCTCTTCTTATTTTGTGCCTTTTGTCACAAATAGCATGGCCATATGTGTACGGCCTGCTTATCACTTGCTTATCACTCGGAGGTAAGTTGGACTCTAGAGACACTAAGTATGATAGAAGAAAGCTACAATTTCCCAAAATCTCTATCACACCACACACAGACACACAGACACACAGACACACACACACACACACACACACACACACACACACACACGCGCGCGCGCACTCACACACAGTCAAGCTCTGAATAGTCAGGAGTGAATGAGGGAAATAAATCCCCGGATCTTTTTTTCCTGAGCTCTGACCTTTCACTGGTATCTCCCATTGGCTGAACTCAACATGAAGCCAGACAACAAGGGGACCTGATACAGTCCATTGAGGACACGTTCTCAGAGCACACATAAGATGAGAATAGACATGGATGGTTGAGTTGATAAGAATCAATACATAGTATGAGTATGTAGTATAATTCTGATTATTTTCCTGTCACAGGGAATGGGATTCTAAAGGCCTGCCTGCATTAGTTTGATTCTGACAGCTGAACTCTTCTTGATTTTTTTTTTATTATCATACTCTCTTCACCACACTGGAATCATCTACCTATGGGTCTAAGAAAGGATGATTAATTTTTGAGATGATGAGCATATTGTAGTTTCTTGAAAGTTCTAACATCTCTGATCATCTTATTATAGTACTTTATTTTTCTTAATGAAAGTTAATTGGAACATTCACTAACTCAACAAATATTTTTGACTGCTTACTGTGGATCAGTCACAATTCTCGATGGTAGATACCTTGGAATGAATAAGACAAATAATATCCCTTAGCTTTTGGAGTTTACATGTTATAGTATCAGAGACACACATTTTATAGGCAAATGCACAGAAATTATTTAATGGCAATGTAGATAGTGCTAGGAATCTAAAAAGGGACTTATGAGACCTTATAACAAGAGGATATTATCTAGTTTGGGAGAACATTTTGGAAAATGTTTTCTGGAAATGGTGATATTCTAGATGATCTTTCAAGGATAAGTGGAAATTGAGTAGAAAAAGAAAAAGGGGATGTAAGGAGAAAAGAATAAGGAGACGTAATAAATGTGAATGCAGTGGAGTGGGAGAGAGCAAGATTTATTGAAGGTTCTGAAAGCAAATGCAATAACATGGATGATACAATGTGAAAGCTGAAAAAGATTTTTAGAAAATGTTTTTGTTCATTCCCAATGTTTTATAGGTGATCATTGACATTACCTGCTTTATTACTGATGGAATCTAATGTCAATGGTCAGGTGATTTTTAGGGTTATAATCAGTGGGAGATGGACATAAGCCCACTTGGATTTGTAGATGTTCTATTGGAATCAATTGAAGGATTTGGCACCAAAAATCCTTATCAATAACCATGAGACATTATTTGAATATATTCATGTTCATTTTTCACTGAAATCTTTATTTTTTCCCAATTCCCTAAAATATTTTGCCATGAAATCCATATATTTCAATTTTTATAAATCTAACTTCTAGATTATCTTGTGGAAACACTTTAAGAGATGCTTCTATACATCCTATAATTAAAACAAACGTGAAGCAAGAGAACACACAGGTATAGAGGTTAGAGGTGATGCACTGAGATGAGAGAAAAGATGCAAAAAGTAGTGGCTGACATATGGCTGATATCCCTGAGTATGGGTTGCAAACCCCAGGGTGAGGTGGCTCTGTTTATTGTGGCCCTGGAATCCATGATACACATTCATAGAAGTTCAGATCAGGGCTGTTGTGCAATTGCAGAAACCTCTCATGTATAATCTCCATTAGTAGGCATAGTCTGTCCATGTGCCATTTGCTTTCATGGCTACACCAGGTTCTGCCTGTACATTTCTGGTCTTAGTGTTTCACCTAGAAGTGAGTGAAAATACAACTTGTTTTATTGTTCAAGGTTATGCTCACCAGTGTCTTGGTAAGAAGCAATTTACATCCTCTTTATGTTGACATAGTATTGAAATAATCTTATGTTATTATAATAGTTGGACTTGGCATGAAGCTCATTAGCAGTTCTTGGACACTTGATGAAGAAGCTAATTGCACATTTTTAAAAATAGCTCGTTTTCTGTGTGTTTTCTTTTTCTTTCTTTCTTTCTTTCTTTCTTTCTTTCTGTATTTATGTCTTTCCTTTTCTTACTGGCTAATATGTACTATCAAACAAATGCCATACAAACTTTGTTAATCATTCAGATTTTGTTACTTCTTCCTCTCGGTTTTCACAGAATTTTATTTATTGTTCTATTATAGCACTCTTTGCTCTTGCACTAGATATACATGTTACTATGTTGTAAATACTCTGAGAAAAGAGGAGCTGTATTTTTTTCTATACTACTTATGTCATATACTTAGCAGATAGTGGAGGCTCTACAAATATGTGTGATAGCCATGGAAATTCTCAGAGACAAGTTCATTGAAAGATTCCTTCACAAAATCATGAAAGCTTTGCTCTGTTCAGGCAACAAAGAAACATAGAGCATGCTACAGAAGCCGTATGTACTCTGAGTCCAATGAAAGCTGAATTGCTCATCTCAGCTGAACCTTAGTATTCAGTGTTAACACAGAGTTTGTTTAAATATTGATCTTTGACAGAGAAGTTTCTTTTTTTCCTTAAAAGGCAGAAATTGTCAACATATTGAAGTTGTGGTAGGAGATGGGAGGGAAGAAAGGGCCAGCAATAGCATGCGAATCCTGACCTGAGTCACCCATACTATTTCCATTTAACCTTTGGCTGTGTCTTTTAAAAACCATACCTTTAATTTCAGTATCAGTTGGAAAGAATCACAGATTGAATCCTCTACCACTGAGGCCACTCTATGACTTTTGGCAAACAGGGATATATTTCAAATCCTCCAGAAAACACAGACATTCTTTACTCATCTTTCAGATGGCCTTCTCATCATTTCAGCAATCTTTTCACCTTGAATAGTCTCCCTGCTTTATTTTTTTACCTCTCTTCCCTGCAGTTTAATCTGACCTTTTAATCCATTCCTGTATATTATGGATTATCACATTCTTCAGAGTAGAAGATTTACTTTTTAAGACCAATTGCTTTTCACAGCCACAGTTTGATAACTTTATTATGCAACGTGTCTCCTCCCCACAAGTAATGAGGATGCCATTTATAAAAAGGAGCAAAGGAGCAAGAGATGGTATCCAGCTATATGTCATTTCATTTGAGTATAAATGTCTATTGTATTTGAAATTTTAAAATGGTCTTATTCTTGTTTCTGTGTTACTTATTACATGTATGGAATTCATGATTGCATTGAACTCTTAAAAAACTCTTCTTACCCTAACTTCATAAAATAACAATTGTTTCTTATTCACACCAATATTTTTATTAATCCTCATTTGAAAAGGAAGGCAATAAGCTTGTAATGATTGCCTACTGGTTGCCATACACTGTTGGTACTTCATCTCAATTATAGAGGTAAGAATATTATTGATTCAGATATATTAATTAACCTTTTTAAGAAAACATAAGTAGGAAGGATAGATTCAAGACTTGAAGTCAAACCCATTAGACCTATTTCACTATAACCCACAGCCTCCTAAATGTATTATTTTGTTTGAAATATACTTCCTTTTCTACCTGTTCACATACAAGCAATACATCCCTCCAAAATAATCAATGTAAGACCTTCTTTAACTATTAGAAGTCTCAGTACATTTTTCCCTTCTGTAAATTCCTATAGCACTTATTGTATGCAGCACATTTTTTTCTTGTTTCTTTATTGGTTAATATTTATTACTTCACTCCATTTCACAGCTAGATTTCATGTCCTGTGAGATTAGTGACCTTATGAGGATTCCATAGCACATAGTTAAAAAAACACTTCTAACCCCAAATTCAAAGTTAATAAAGTGTTCTTTAAATTTGTGGTTTTCAGAACTATTCCAAGGATGTAGAATGAAGATAGGATGCTCGTCGGCTTTTCCCAAGGTATGTGAACAACTGAAGGAGGCATGGGAAGGCTTAAAAAAACAAGTATATGAAGCTCTAAGACATGAAATTTTAGTTTGAAAGGTATTCCAAGGCTGTATCTAGATATAAGATACACAGATATAAGAATGGGGTGAGTATTTGCAGAGAGAAGACGACTACTAAGTTCAATCTGGGATTTAAACAAAGGTGACTCCTTTTAAAGCCCTATGTCTAATATTATTTTTGCGAGCTGTGTCTCTGTGGAAAACTTCTTTGGAATTATTCTTGAAGGAGAGAATTCCTGATATGCAGGCAATGAGACTTGTTAGGTGTAAATATATTCTGGTTCTTTTGAAACTCTTTTTTTGTCTCTCTGTTTCTCTACTTCTCTCTTCTTCCTTCTTTCTTTCCTTCCTGCATTCCATCTTTCCTTTTTTCCTTCCCTTCCTCCTTTCTTCCTCTCTCTTTCTCTCTCCCCTACACACACACACACACACACACACACACACACACACACACACACACACACACACACACACAGTAATCTACTAAAGTGAAATTTCCAGAAGAAATAAATTTAACTTCCATATGTAAGATAAACTCAGAAGTAACTATGTCTAATATTGTTCTAACCCTGTATCAAAGAAAGTAGTGAATGCCACATTTTATACCTGCTTCTTATTATTCCCTTTTCATACAAATTATTTATCTGAAGTCTGGATGTATTGTTTTACAACAGACACAGAAGTACAACAATAATAATCACAAGTAGATATAAAAACAGGAAAAATGAAAATCTAAGACTATGTTTTTGGATAGCCTACTTATCACTGGGCACGACGTATATCAATTATAAAATTATTTATGGTACACATTCATAAGATGCAATTAATGGAGCTATACAGTAAGTGCCATTTGTACCCATATCTCTGCTTTGGGTGAAATTGCTTTCACTGTTTCTAATCTCTCACATTAAAAGTAAAACATGGAGTAGGACACAAAGGGGCTAGTTTAGATCATATAAAACTCAGAATAGAAAAGAAAATGCAAAGTTACAGTTCAGAAACCATTACAAGAATACTAAATAAAATAGTCAACCATTATTTTACAGAGCATATTGGAGCGAAGAACAACATCCTTGGTACTACAGAAGGGCACTTGGAATTAAGCACCATTTTTAAGGAAGAGGTTGAGTCTTTTCTGCAAATAGTAATAGTTCCCTGGCATAAAAAAATTACTTGTTTGTGTAGCACAGGATTAGACTACTCAGAAAAGAATAGCATAACTTTAACATTCAAAAAGTAGATGAATAGAAAATACAGATAATGATTACAATATCCTATTAATTCAAAATAAGAATATTTACCATTGCAAACTGACACAAAGGGATACTTATATTAAAATGTATAATATGAAATCCATTTATCTTGGAGAATGTTTTTCAAATTGTAAGAGATCATTCATTAGGTGGTCATGAAATTAATTTAATGAGTCATGAAAAACACTTAAAAATGAAATAGACTAGACTATCCTAGAATAAAATACAATAGAAGATGAACTGCATGTGGTAAGGATAAGTATTTGCTTTAACAAAAAAAAACTGTTTTGTTTATCTATCTATCATCTGTTTATCCATCCATCCATTCAGACCATGTGTGGGTCATGGTCAAAATGTTTTAAAGATACTGCCCTTTATGATAGAAAATCATGGAAGGCACTGAAATGGTGGTGGTATTTTGACCATTTTGTTTTGTTTTGTTTTGTTTTTTGGTAAAGAATTAGCTTTTAAGACAAAATAAGGGGAGGGAATAGGGTTGGCATTCTAGGCAAAAAGAAACAGCATTTGCAAAGGCAAAAATAGAACTTTCCAAAATTATTACTCTAGGTATGTTAGTAAGATTATGTATAAAAGGCCTGTGAAAACATTGTTTTTGTTAATACCTGTACTGAGATATAATTCATATGCAAGGCAGTTCATTCATTTAAAGTGTACAAGTTAATGTTTTTCAGTATATTCACCAGAATTTTTCAGCCATCACCACAATCAATTTTAGAACATTTTCACCACCCAAAAAA